>NC_086232.1:28168129-28486045 GCF_036321145.2 Pelmatolapia mariae | reverse complement strand
AACATACGGCCATTATTGCCTAAAACCCTGGTAACAAAAGTGTGTACACCCCTAAATGAAAATGTCCAAATTGTGCCCAATTAGCCATTTCTCTCCCTGGTGTCATGTGACTCATTAGTGTTACAAGGTCTCAGGTGCAAATGGGGAACAGGTGTGTTAAATCTGGTGTTATTGTTCTCACACTCAGTGGCGGTCCTAGCCTGTTTGGCGCCCCGGGCGAACACGCCCTCTGGCGCCCCCCCCCCCCCCCCCCCACACACACACACACACGCACATATATGACCCTATATATGAAGAGAGAGAGAGTATGCATAGTATGCAAACGGCTACCAAACAGACATCATAATTCGTCATACAATGAGAACAGGACAATTCAACAATTGACACTGACTAATTAATATTATATTATTGTATATATTGTTTGGAGTTTAGTCTGTTACTGTTACTATTTTTACCATTTCTTCTTGGAGGAACTGTAACCCACATAATTTCCTTAGGGATTAATAAAGTATTCTGATTCTTAATGTTTTAGGATACATGACCAGCCATTATCCAATGACACATCTGCTTACCTGTAGCTTTTGCTCGCTTCTCCTTGTAGGAGCCATAATTAAATGTATTGAATTTTAATGATCACTGGGTTTTCATTTGTTTGGTTGCTATGGTGATGTGTAACGGGAGTCACGTGGGTGCTAGCGGTGACATTAAGAGGGCGTTGTCAGTCTGTCTTTCACTGGTTTGATTTTGACAGAGAGGAGGGCTGGGTAGCCGTAGTTTTTGTTGACCGCAGCACAACGAGTTTCCCCTTGTTGCATTAGAGCCTGTGATGTTTTAAGAGTTTGAATCGCGAGCCGATCACATTGCTCTGTAAACTTTTCAAGCGCTTTAATAAACAAGCAAGCAATTCCACCTCTCGCATTATTGCGTACAGTTGACAGCGCGTCAGGCAAATAGGCAGGCACAATCCACGGCCTCTAGCGACTGTGGAAGTCGCTAAACTCCTCCTCTTCTTTTCTCTTTTTTTAAACTTTAAAAACGGGTTGTGTGTGAGACTTTAAAGCAACAAAATATAAAATATACATTTTAAATTGTTATTGATCCCTTTACCCCTAGTCCTAAAGTGTATATTTATGTTCTTACTCTTCTTATATTTATTGTTTGTTTACTTGCACTGCTGTAACAGAAGCCTCGTCGTCTCGTCTCTCTATATACTGGACTGTATGTAGCGGAGATGACAATAAAGTTTACTTTGACTTCAGCAGCGAGCAGGCGCACCGAGGGCTCTCGCGCTCACTTTTCGCGTATAGAATTTCGAAAAAACATCGGTGCAAATTATAAGTCTGTATCATGATGTCTGCTGTTTTCGTGTTGTTGGTTTGTTTTTATTTTGTTTTATTTTGCAAGTTGGTTATTAGATGCTGCTCCAGCCAGCCAGAGAATCCCCCACCGCCCCGCCCTCTCCTCCCTGTGCCGCAAGCAGCAGGCGCACCTCGCAAACGGAGGGTGCCCTTACTCCCAGCAAATGGGAGTAAGGGCGCCCCTACTCCCGATCGGTACCTATGCCATCCCCAATATGCGCTGGCATGATGTCGGGGCAGCATGAGTACGAGCATTTTTTTTTTTTTTTTGCCGATGCCCGTGATGCCGCCCCCCACCACGATGCCGCCCTGGGCAACCGCCCGTATCGCCCGTATCTAAAACCGCTACTGCTCACACTCATACTGGTTACTGGAAGTTTAACATGGCACATCATGGCAAAGAATTCTCTGAGCATCTGAAAGAGAGATTACGTCACATAAAGATGACCTAAGCCAGTGGTTCCCAAACTTTTTTTGCTGGGCCACCCTTTGTTTTACAAGAAAAATGTTCGCGCCCCCCCCCTATGGGCTCAAAATGTGGTCATAAATATTTTGTACTTGTAAATCAGTTTTGTACTTGTAAATCAGGATTTGTATGTGTAAAAAAGATTTGTGTGTGCGTAAAAAAGATTTGTGTGTGGACTTAGCCAAAAACCCCCTGCAAGTTACACGTACGAATTTTGACCCTATTTTTCTTCCTTTCATCTGATTGGTCAATGTCATGTCAATCACAAATGTAATAATCCAATCAGAGAACAGATGGGTTTGGCTGTCGGAGGGGCACTTTTTTGAACTGCAGGTCCTTGAAGGGTAATACAGTTTGAAGCTGGAGGATCTCTATATAAATATCCGATAGCAGCTAGGTCTGCTAATTTTCAGCAGCTGTTGAAAGGATAAAGTTGTGGTATGTCAGTGGTTAGAAATACCATCATTACTTTAGGATTAGTTTAACACAAAGTCAGGGCTGACCCGGGACCATTGCTGTGAGTCACAGTGCGCAGCATAAAAGTCCTTTCACATCGGACGCAGGATGTGCTGCTAATGCTAACTGCTAACTAAAAGCAAAGGATCCAGAATTTGTTGCGCTGGCTGCTGGGCTCTGTGGGTTTTTGCAGCAGCTCTACCTGTACTAGATGCACCTGCTCCTTGTCGTTTCTCTCTGATTTTATGTCCTCTACAAGAGTTTCGGGTTTTTTTTTTTTTTTGCTAGTTCTTCAAATGTTCAATAAAAACATGTATGCTAATTCATAAGGAAGAAAGCTTTGTAATGAAGACTGTCATTTCCAAAACACTGCCCGCCCCCCGCTGTCCGCAGCGCTGTTGAAAAGGCTGTGGAAGTCCCTGTATTAAGCACGTAGACCTGTGACACAAAAATCACCAAACTCAGACGACCACAGACTGTTTTCCTTCGTGGTGATGAAGGAAAACGCTGGGTTGGCATGTAAAAGGGCATTTATTCCCTTCAAAGACCTGCAGTTCAAAAAAAGCGCCCCTGCGACAGCCAAACCCATCTGTTCTCTGATTGGATTGTTACATTTGTGATTGACATGACATTGACCAATCAGATGAAAGGAAGAAAAATAGGGTCAAAATTCGTAAGTGTAACTTGCAGGGGTTTTTTGGCTAAGTCCACACACAAATCTTTTTTACGCACACACAAATCTTTTTTACACATACAAATCTTTTTTACGCACACACAAATCTTTTTTACACATACAAATCTTTTTTACGCACACACACATCTTTTTTACACATACAAATCTTTTTTACACATACAAATCTTTTTTACACACACACAAATTCTTTTTACACATACAAATCCTGATTTACAAGTACAAAACTGATTTACAAGTACAAAATATTTATGACCACATTTTGAGCCCATACCCCCCCCCCCCCCCGCGCGTGCACGCGCGCACGCACAAACACATCCTCCAACCACACACACCCATATTTTGCTCCATTGCGGTTTATTTCACACCTCAAACATTTAGTAAACAATTAAGCAAATACAAGTAACCTGCAATAAATTACAGGTGGTAATAAAATAAACTACCAACTCTTTTACGCTCCGTCCGCACCTACACGGGTATTTTTGAATACGCAGCTGTTTCGTCCACACGTAAACGGCGTTTCGAATCACCGAGAACGGAGATTTTTTAAAACTTCTTTTTTGCGTTTACGTGTGGACCAGGAATACAGAGTTCGTCACGCAAGGTCAAAGGTATGTGCCTGTTTTCAGGTCACGCTGTGCGCACGTTATTGTTTACATGAGATGAATTGCAGAATGGCAGATAGAGACAAAAATCCTGTTAATCTGACTATCTGCAGGTTTTACAGGCTTACATAAACACACGCAGTTACTGCCCCTCTATTTAGAAAGGCAGAGGCATCACGGTGTAATTATTTTACATGTAGTTGTCTTTTTTTCTGTGTAACAATATTCAACATTGCTATCAATACATTTTTCAAAAAATGCCTCTCTGTGCAAAATGGGTTCAAAAACATAAACAACTGTGGGATACTGTTTGTCCGTGATTTGAATAGGGGGAACAAATTGTGGCAGGATGAGCCTGATATTTGTATCCCGCTGTAACTTTACTGTATAAAGAGCTAACATCTCCAAAATGCCAGGAGTAGTTAGTCATTACAACAAGTGTTTGTGAACTAAGAATCAAGAATGTGGGATACTGTTTGTCCGTGATTTGGAGAGCCCAGCGCGTGCTCCCGACGAAGGGAAAACCAATTCTGCAGGGAGACCTACCTTTGCACTTGTGCAGGTGAAACCAAAGGGAAGATATGCTTCACCAAATTTTCTAGTCTTTGGCTTAGTATGAAGTTGGTTTGGAAACATATTCAGCAATGCTTCATCTCCTGTTTTGCGTTTGTGTAGGTGCCCCGTGCTAGCAGTGTCCAGGCGTTGTTGTTTGTTTTTTTTGTTTTTTTTTTCCCTTTTCATGCCGCGCCCCCCCTGCAATGGCTCTGCGCCCCCCCTAGGGGGCGGGCCCCACACTTTGGGAAGGTCTGATCTAAGCTATAAGAATATACCCAACACCCTGAAACTGAGCTGCAGCATGGTGGCCAAGACCATACAGCAGTTTAACAGGACAGGTTCCACTCAGAACAAACCTCGCCATGGTCGACCAAAGAAGTTGAATGCACATGCTCAGTGTCATATCCAGAGGTAGTCTTTTGAAAATAGATGTATGAGTGCTGCCAGCATTGCTGCAGAGGTGTGGAGGGTCAACCTGTCAGTGCTCAGACCATACGCTGCAAACTGCATCACATGGCTGTCATCCCAGAAGGAAGCCTCTTCTAAAGATAATGCACAAGACAGCCCGCAGTTTGCTGAAAACAAGCAGACTAAGGACATGGATTACCTGTGGTCTGATGAGACCAAGATAAACTTATTTGGTTCAGATGGTATCAAGGGTGTGTTGCTGCAAACAGGTGAGGAGTACAAAGTCAAATGAGTCTTGCCTACAGTCAAGCATGGTGGTGGGACGTCATTGTTTGGGGCTGCGTGAGTGCTGCTGGCACTGGGGATCTACAGTTAACTGAGGGAACCATGAATGCCAACATGTACTGTGACATAGTGAAGTAGAGCATGATCCCCTCCCTTCAGAAACTGGGCCACAGGACAGTATTCCAACATGACATAACAACCCCAAACACATTTCCAAAAAGACCAGTGCCTTGCTAAATACTGAGGGTAAAGGTACTTGACTGGCCAAGCATGTCTCCAGACTTAAACCCTATTGAGCATCTGTGGGGCATCCTCAAATGGAAGATGGAGGAGTGCAAGGTCTCTAACATCCACCTGCACAATGATGCCATCATGAAGGAGTGGAAGAGGATTCCAGTGGCACCTTGTGACGCTCTAGTGAACTCCATGCCCAACAAAGTTAAGGCAGTGTTGGAAAATAATGGTGGCCACACAAAAATATTGACACTTTGGGCATTTGCACTTAAGAGGTGTGGAGGGTGGCCTGCAAATGGCCTGCACTTTACTCAGTCCCTAAGGACCCCAAAGCGCTTTACACTACATTCAGTCATTCACCCATTCACACACTGGCAATGGCAAGCTACATTGTAGCCACAGCTGCCCTGGGGCGCACTGACAGAGGCGAGGCTGCCGGACACTGGCGCCACCAGGCCCTCTGACCACCGCCAGTAGGCAAACATGGGGTTAGTATCTTGCCCAAGGATATTTGGCGAACCACCGACCTTCTGATTAGTGGCTGACCTGCTCTGCCACCTGAGCTACAGCCACCAAGGGTGTACTCACTTTTGTTGCCAGCAGTTTAGACATTAATGGCTGTATGTTGAGGTATTTTAAGCTGACATCAAAGTTACTCAAAAAAATGTAAGGGGTGCACTCACTTCTGTGAGATAATGTAATTTCATTAACTGACCAGAACAATATCTCAGATGTTTAACTAACTTGATGCTATACTCTAAATAAAAAGTGTTCTGTAATTATCCTTTTCATCTAGACCTATAGAAAAAAGATTACTAAAAAAGCTTTCATTTTGCTAAAATGCCCAAATTCGAACATTTTTCTGTGGATTGAAGCTAATCCAGTGCTAATGCCTCCTGTTAACGTTGCTGACAATACATTAGAATTCTTTATTTAACAAAATAAATGTCTGCTTCTTGTAAAAGAAGAGGCGACGGAAAGCCAGTGGGTTGTCCTTTTTTTCTGACTCAGAATGAAAGTGAAAGTTAAAAACCTCCTCGGTCAGTTAAGGCTGTACGACCCAGTCCAGGGATCAGATCTTCGCGGTGAAGAGGAGCGTGTAATGTAAGTTGAACATGATCGATCATTTGCGGTCATTTATATTCGTGCCGTATAAATAGGCCTTTACGACTTATATGTATCCTCGGTGTATAACATATACAAGCAACCGAAACCTACTGGTTTGTGTATTATGCTCAGTCGACGTGGAGAAACGCGGCCGACCGAGTGATCCGCGTTCAAAAGCCATTCAAGAGCTGAGGACTGTAGGCTGCTTGTCTCTGTCTCTGACTCGGAGGTCTTGTGATAAACTCTTGTGTGAAAATCTCCTTATAATTGTATACATATAAATTATAAAACTGTTTTGTTGGTTTCGTATATGGTGTGTGGTGTGTGTGCGCGTGACCTGTTTTTTCTGAGAACAGCGACACCAGCAACAGTTTGTTGACCGTGACTTACGTCCGTGACCCTGTCCTGTGAATGTGGACCCATATACATATATAAGTGTGTGTGTGAGGGAGAGAGAGAGAGAGAGAGAGAATGTGTACAGGTAACGTGTTCAAAGTTCAAGTTCAAAGTTCCAGTTTGGAAGGATTATCCGCTGGTTGATTGTCGCTGTTCTCAGGTCACATTCAAATTCTCTATGCAAACAAACTGGCGTCTGTCTCACGATAGTGCTTCTGTCTGTGCATTAGGAGTTTTTGTTGTGGATCAAGCTTAGTGTAGTACCCCTGTGAACAGCCAGAGAACAGTGTGTGTGTATTAAAAAAAACTGCAGTGTGGTTTTGAGCCAGAAGCTGCAGTCTAGTTTAATCAGCGCCTATAAACCACTAAATGCGCCTCTCATTATTCATGTAAGGGAAATGCTTCTTTTTGTGCTGTGATCATGAATCATGAAACTGTGACGGCAGTAAATACACACAGTGAGACAGACTCATAATGTGCTGACCTGGAGTGAGAGTTAGACTATACCTATGCTCTAAATATAAGTCTAAGTACATATATGTCTGTGAGAGAGAAGCAGCCCACCAGCTGCAGAATGAGGTTGTGGGTTGACAGTTGACACAAACATTGGGCTAACATTAGTGTGTGGACGTCTTGTCTCGGTCACAGGTCCAAGGAAAAAATAGTTGAATGCAATCCAAAAGCCTTGTGCTGATCATTTGTTGTTGCCTGTTGAATTTCTTCATGTCATCTCCCTGCTCTCACCCCCCACAATTTCTCTTGGTCTGTTCTGTAACTTATCTAGCTGCAAGAGGTAAAACAAGCCAAAAAGAACAGAAACAACTGGCAACGTGAGGGGCCTGAATAATAGACTGACACAGTAGTGTCAATACAGATATCGTACAAACGGGCCAAACTCTCAGGGCCGTATTGTCTGAAGGAAAGGAAAGAAAATAAGTGCACACATCAGGAGGTCGATGGGTAAAAACAATATTTCTGTATCCTGCATTCTGTGACCTCGGGCTTTGTGACATTTTGCAAACTTCATTTTGACCTGTTGTCTCAGTTGCATGAACAAGATGTGGAGAAGTAAATTAATGCTCATCTGGAGCCTGCAGATGTCTAACAGCTGCACTCAAGAAATTCTTACTCTACCGCACAGCCATCACTGCTTTTAGAATTTAAAAAAGCATTTCTGTACAAAATTGTAATGCGTTGCACTTGAATTTTGTGAAGTGTATAGATGAAGTAGATTAATCATGCATACAGGAAAAAGCAGAACATAAACAAAAACACAGGCAACCCAAGGAGCAGAGACGGCATTTGAGCTGACTCCTCTATAACTTGCAATCCATGACGCTAACACTTTGGAGGGAAGAAAACCAGAGAAAATGACACATTGATTTATATTCTTTGGCTCTTTTAGTTGTAGTGGACATAATATGTAGCAGTGTTTCAGCTGAAATAAAAAGAAAAACTAAGTGGACACTTTCTCTTTCAGTATGACTCCTCATTTATAGATCCATTAAAAAAATGCAACCCACCGAACGCGCCACAGAAAATAAATGAATGGGCATTATATCAGAATTAAATTTGCAAACCATTTAAATGCCACATTTGAAAGAGGGCGATGAAACGGCACAATAGTTGGCACAAGGGTTAAAAGTTTGAATCCATCAGGTGACTGGATCCTTTCTCTGTGGATTTGCATGTTTTCTATGCTTGTGTCGGTTCTCTCTGGGTACTCCAGCTTCCTCCAACAATTCAAAGTCATGCATGTTTGGTTAGCCCTGCAATAGATTGGTGACCTGTCCAGGATCTACCCATCTCTCATCCAGTGTCAGAAATGGATGTTAAATCTAAGATCATCTACATCCTATTTTTTTAAAGGGTCAATATAAGACTGGAGAAGTTTTTGATGCTAAAAATTTGCCTGGTAAAAGTCATGCAAAGTAAATATCAGGATCGTGGTGCACCACAGTGAAAGTCTGTAGAAAAACAAGTTGTTTTTGTATATAAAATTGCAATGTTTAGTTACAAAAACATGTGGCACTGAGCCTATTTTTCAGTAAATTCCCAGTTCCCATGGAGCCATTTATATAAAAAAAAATAAATAAATAAATAAATGTGTGCATTATAATATCCTATGCTGGAAGGAAAGTTTAGTTTTCCGTTTTTAAATTAAGATGACATACCAATCTAGCTTTCTTTTCAAAAACACATAAATGTATATGTAATATGTACATATGTACATAAATGTATGTATGTTTTTATCATTTTTGGTTTTTTTTTTTTTGTTTGTTTTAATCTGGGTAACTTAAAGTTTTAATGAGCTAGGAGTGTTTAATATAAAAAAAAAAAAAACCTGACAAATGAGCTCATTTTGCAGAAACTCCTTTTTACAAAGTGTCAGAATTTTTGGATCGATGAGTAACAGCTTGGTAATAAAATGAATTTAACTCCATTACGCCAATGTAAACACTAAGCTAGGCCCATCTTCCCAGTCATGATAAAACTGTGGACATGTCCACCTCCTGTCGCTGCGTTTGCATAACCTCTGGTGACCTTTTCTTTTTCATTCTCACAGCCAGTGTAGAGCATGGCTCCTGTGAACAAAAGTGAAAACACATGTGATACATGTGGCATAAAGAAAGAAACCAAGCATGAGCAACCACACTCAGTGGGCACAAAAACTTTATGTGGTTTTAAAGACCAGTCCTTCTGTCTTTTGCCCACTAACAAAACCTATTTAGTAACATGCCAGTGAAAATGAATGCCTTCAAACAAGCAGACTCTGGGCCCTACAGACTGTTTTTCCCTTGTTCAGTTCTATGCATTTCTCTACCGTTAAGTTCAGTCATCATTCTCTAAATGAACAATAATATTACATAGGCAGGAGAGAAACATTAACATTAATATTTATTTTTCGTTTGCAAAAATTGCATACTCCTGTTTTTGTGCAGGAATTTCCCCCAGAAATACTTTTGCTGAGTGGGATAATGAACATGTTTTCCTGTTGCTTTTCCTACAGATCAATGTTTTGCTATTTTAGTGCAGATGGTTTTTGCTTCAGTCAGGGTAGTGTAAATAGTCGTGTGCCCACCCCCCACCCCCCACACGCACCACCCCAACCTGATGGGCTGCATCTTCTCAGGACTTTGTTACACTTAAATGTGTTTTGCATCTCACCGTTTGATTCATAGAAGCAGATCCCTGTGACATAAAACAGATATACACTGATTGCCACATAATAACTGTCAATTTTAATTGTCTTTTCAGGTAAGGAAACATGGCCTCCAGTGGAATCATTGTATTCATTTTCACTGTCCTCTGCATCTGTGCAGTTAAGAGTGGTAAGTTTATTCATAATCTGAGAACTTTAAGCATGGAGTGGTGTTTTGTACTCATGTGACCTCAAATCTAATTTTGCTTTCTTTTCTACAGGATTTATAAAAGTGGAATGCAAAGCTGAAAATGTGGGACACTATGGCCAACAGTCACTGCTGGAGTGTGTCGTCAAAACATCATCAGATGTAACTGATCCAAATATTCGTGTGGTTGCTTGGAAAAAACTGACCTCTCCAGAAGACGGAGGTGATCTCGTGTTGGCTTTTCAAAGAGGGAAATTGGACCAGCCAAAGCGAGGTTACAGGTTTGCTGAACCATCATGGAACGAGAAGAACATGAATGTATCTCTGCTCATTACCAACACTGCAGTGGCAGACAATGGAGATTACAAGTGCATAGTGATTACAGACAGTGGTGATGACAGCATAGTCACTACGCTTAAAGTCCAAGGTAAAACTGAAACATTTTTATATTTTTAAATCAAGGATGTTTTTACATTTTTTAAACACCTTGTAAGCAATGAAGATTGTCTAGAGATGTGGGGACTTTCCAGGCCAATCAGATTGGTATTCCCCTTGAGCAACTTCATGCCTGTCTGCTTACTTTCAGTTTCATTGTGACAGCAGTAACATCTAGAAATACTAGTTGTACAAGTACTTGCAGCCATTTACTTAAGCAGCTTGTACTGTTTGACTTGTAACTTCTTAATGCATGTGAACTATTATGATTATCACATCTTAAGATACTTAATTGAGGTAATTTTATTTGACATCAAGGTGCAATGTTCAGCTCAGTGATTGTGCTTTCCATTTCGTCTCTGCAGCCAAATACAGTATCTCGACTGTATACTCCATCCCTGAGAAAATTGTCCCAAATAAAGGCAGTACCCTGGTCTGTGAGTCTCATGGAGGCTACCCAAAGGGAACACTTCGCTGGTTTGATGAAGAGAATCATGACTGGACAAAAAGCTCTGAAATGGAGGCGACACAGTCAGACGATGGTTTGTTTCAACTCACAAGCAGACTGTCTTTGTTGGGAGGATCCACTTTCCCAAAGTATACCTGCGCTGTGTTCAATGCCAGTGGAGGCAAAGTGGATGAGAAAACATTTGAAACCAACATACCACCATCATCACCCCTAGAATCTCCAGGTATAGTTTATGACACACTATTATGCACCACACATGATAGTTGTTATGCCTGCTGGCACCATCCTACTGCTCACAATACTGTTTAGTAATTTCAGCCAAAGTGGAATCAGAGAGAATTTAAATCTGAACCAGCCCCCCCCCCCCCCCCCCCGCCCCCCCTCCCCCCAAAAGATGTCAGAGTTACATAAATTGCATATTAAACACTTTATTGTTTGTGCATATGGGAGATTTAATGGGGGCTGAATTAGAAACCTCTAAGCACTAATGTGTGTAGGTTATATTTACATATTTTTTTAAAACATCCTGTAAATGTCAAACCATAAGAAAATAGAAGCTCCACAGAGTAATTAGCAAAAATAGAGTTTTGATTTACATTTAGATGATTTCATGGATATTTTACATTTTTTATTTTATGTATAGCAAAAATGAAAGACTGTCTGTGCTGTAGGTTTTTTAATACACTCTTCAGTAATAAACAGTTACTGCAATATGTTTCTTACCAAAAAATTCAAAACTTAAAACAGTCTGGTGAGTCCAGATTAGACTGGGCGATGCTTCGTTTGTCATGGAAAATGTAACTTAAAGATGAAATTTGAAAATGCAAACTTATTATCAGGTTTTCTTGGCAACTATCCAGCCACTCAGATCATTATCTGTAGTTCTGTCATCTGTCACACAGTTACAGCAATAATGCAAATATTACCCTCCACGTTGTTCTTGTTTACTCTCTGCTTCTGCAAGTTTAGTGTTATAACATGAAGCAAATGTTCAATTTGTACTGACACCTGTGTCTGTTAATGAGAAAGTGAATGTAAGAATGAATGAATGTAACGTGTACTCTGTGTACTTTTAAAGATGAGCTCACGTCATTTTTTTTTCAAACTTCTCATTTATTCAGGGAGTTCTGGCCTCTTGTCACCTTATACCTCTAAAGTAGTTGCTCCTTTGGTGGTTATCGGCTCACTGATCATAGGGTTGCTGTTGCTGTTGTTGTACAAAAGGCGATCTCAAAGTGAGTAATTGTTTTTTTGTTTTGTTTTTTATTAAAATGACTTGATGAACTGTGTGTGATTAAATAATAAAATATTTGTGAGTAAAGACAAATGAAACATAGAGAAATACATTTAAATATCTAAAGTCATTCATATTTGAATATTTTTAATAAGGCTACATAATTAATCAAATTTCTGCATGTGGAACTCAGAGTTATGAATAGCTGTGAATAACTGTAACTATTCTTAGTATTAAACAAAAAAAAAGATCATAATCATGCAGCCCTAATGGTGAGCAGTGCCTGTATTATCAATGTACAGCAGTGGTGCCATTAGTGTGACTAGATTCAGAAACTGATTGAAGTTTTTAATACGATATTTGAGCTCCGGCATTCTTAATGTAGTGTGAGAGTTCATCACCTGCTTCCTGTAAGCAATACAAGCTGAAAGGAAAAACCATGCAGTTTGATGCTAACGTGAAGTAGAAAAACCTGTAATGCTCAAGGCCATGTAATTCAGGATGGAAAAATACACTCCCATCATTGTTGTGCTGGTTTAAATGCGCTTTTTAAAAACCAAACAAGTTCAAAGAGCAGTCTAAAATACTTTCCATTATTAGACATCACAAGATGATGAAATACAGCAAAAGATATCTGCAGTGAAATCTCACTGCTGTGACATTTTTTTGACAGAGACTCGGAGGAACTCTACAGCACCCCTTATGGGTACGTCCATTTTTGGACATATTATTACTGCTCTTTTGTTTCTCCTTTCTAACTTGCTATAAAGGATGAACACTTGCTGTGTCTGTAGAGATTTGGAGAGGTTCTATTGATCCTTCTATCGGCTTTTTAATTTACCTGAATCTGAGAACTGCTGAGATATTAAAAAGTGCTGTTTTTTTTTTGTTTTGTTTTTTTAAAATTTATTTGTCTATAGAACTAAGTTTTCTGAATCTTTTGGTCAATTTGATAGTTTGGATATTGTTATTAGACATTATTATTGCACATTGTTATTTCAGCTGTAAATATTTGAAGGAATATTTTTGAGATAAAAATGGCTACATTCTCCACAGAAGGTTCCAACAAAACATTTAACAAAAACTTTTGGATTAAGGTTCACAAATCCACTTGAATCATGTGCTGATCATTAAACAAGGATTGTTACTGGACTGAATAGCCATCAGTTTCCTCTCACTTGTCCCACTAAACTACATTATTACACTGAGCATCCATTCCCTTCCTTTGGGATTTTTTTTATTTACTAATTATTTTTGCTTTGGTCACATTACTTCTGTGTCAGATACTTACTGATGGGTTTCCCTCTATGCTTGCATTGCATGAACTTATTTAACTTGGTTATGGTTTTATATCTATCATTAGCTGTCAAATCATTCATTGTAAAACACAGTCAAATCTTATACAGTGTTATCATTTTATCTAGGTGGTCGTGATGCAGTTCCTACAGATCTTGAGGAAGGTACGTAAATCACATCAGTCTGACTGTCTGTGTTTAACTAATAACACTTTGTGTTATTACAGCTTTAATTATCACTCTGTAAGATTTCATTCAGATTTTTATGTTAAATCTTTTGGCAGGTTATAACTCTCCTGAAGATGAATCAATCAATCAAGACCAGTCCTGAGGTAAGAAAAACTCAAAATCTCTACTTGGACTTTGCTTATGTGTTTACAGGCAGGCATGTATCACTTTATAGATAAGGGGCTAGAACATAAAATATCAAAAGTCTAAACACTCTCTCTCTCTCTCTCTCTCTGCAGGAGGCACCATGTACCAGATGAATATACTGTAATAATTTACTGCCAACACTCCCTTGTTTGCCAACTGCAGCCTTCTCTGTACTTTCCTTTTGCAAACATTTTGTATAACTAGGAATAACCTATATTACTGTGATTTAGCAGGCAAGCTGTAAGATCTTTATTCACACAAGCTCTGTATTTAAACAAGCAGGTCTTGAGCTTAAGCCAACATCCTCGCTGAATCAAGCCAAGATCAACTATAAGAGAGGGGGACGTTACAGGCCAAGGGACTTTAAAACGAGGCTCAAAATGGAACATCACCAAGATGTTTCATAAGAGTTGTTTGGTTCAGGAAATGTTTATACATAAATAATACAACTTTATTGAGTCCATGTAGAAGCTGTAGCCTTTGGCATCCAATCAGGAGCAGCATTTCTTCTCACTTCCTCTTCTCATGTTCTGTCAGGGTTGTAAGGGGAATACTAAATCATGTTTTTGGGATAGCGGCAAGTTTTTATATTCTTCTGTATGAACAGTATATATATACATGTGTGTGTCTGTGTGTGGATATGTGTTAAGTGGCTCTAACTGAGTAATCTTTTCCACTGATCCATGTAACTCAGTAATTTGTCTCAGAAGTGTAAATGTGCCAAAAGTTAGCAACAACTATTCTTACTGTTAGCAAATCCCATCAAAAATAAAAAATCACCAGTGTGCTCGTACAGTTCCAAAGTTTTCCAAGTGTAAGCTATATAAATATATTGTTTTATAAAAAATATTAATGTCACATAGACAATGAGATGAGATATGTAGGACTGTTTGGCACTGAATTGCTGAATACACTGGATGTTTGTCAGAGCAACATTTCACTGCCTTGAGTGTTGCTCTGACAAACTCTTAACTGTTATTATTTCACAAGGAACAGTTGATTTTTTTTCTAGGATTTGTTGCTATTTTTTAAGTGTTTTTGTTCAGGAGTTCGTTTTTTTGTGTGTTTTTTTTTAAATTCTCGTATCTCTTTAAGTCTCATACTCTTCTTAACTCACTGGGAACAGTTTGACGTAGGAAATTTCATATCCCTTTTCTAACCACTGGTAATTTCATGTCACATGATTAGCACCTGTCACTTGTGAGATACATGGTATGTGGTCTCTAAAAGCCAAATGCACTATATTGTTTCTATTTTTGTTTGAGCCGTGACTCTGCTTATGCAACTTTTGTCAAGTTCACTGTGAAATCAATCCACACAAACTCTGGTGGTAAAAGTTTGATTTCATTCTATTCTTCAGATAAGAGCTTGTACAAATCAGGAAGCCTCTGGTACAGTACCGAGATTAATCATTCACCAACAAGTCAATAATTTGCCATTGATTTTTTATGATGAAAAAACATGAGCTTCACAATAAAGCAATTCTAATTTAAGCTCTACTTTCAACTTTGAATCAGAAGAAACACTTACTACCAAAAATGTTAAAGGATCACCTGTAAACTTTTGTATACACTGTGTTTTTAAATCTGTGAATTTATACTCCAGTTAAGTGTAGAAAAACCTTACTCTGATCTGTTGACTACAAAGAAAGTTTAAGTTTCTTTACAGTTTGCTTTATTTGAAAGACATCTGTTCATTATTGTTTTGTAATATGATTAAAAGTTCTAAAAGGATTCTGTGTGATGACTGATATTTGGGATGATTTTTTTGCTGACACTTAGACTGTATTCACTAGTTCCTGTTCCTGTTCATGTTGCACACATCTAGATAAAATAATGTCACTTTCTTGGTCATTCCTTAAATTTCAAAAGAACATAGATACAGACCTGTGATCTAGCTTGAACCGTCAATTGTTGCCCCAGCAACAAAAACATTACCATTAACAATAACGTCTCTGGTCTCTGCTTTAAAGATAAAAGCTTCTTTCTGCTGCTTCCTGAACCACTACAGTTGGTGGCTTTGCATGTTTGACTTGGCACCATTTTTTACAGATGCTGGTCTGTAACCCTTCCATTTATCTGGACTTGGGAACAGCACCAGGCGTACACAAGCCAGCGATAGTCTGTGTGGGTGTTACAAAGATGCATTCAAGATTATCTTGTTTGCAATCGGTCTCTGTTCAGATAAGATCACGCTGGTTATGTTTTTTGTACTTCTCACATACTTTGTACGTTGTACTTTGAACATGCCTTTCTCTTTACAGTTTATGCTCTCTTTCCTGCAAATGCCCACTGAACATGCACTTCTCCTTTAATAATAATGTGTAGATTGGGAGGCAGTAGTTAAATATTTAGACATGTACTTAAGTTCATGTTTTTGTACTCAAAAAAGGTTTGTTTTGTTTTTGTTGTTTTTGTTTTTACAATTTTTTTAAAGCTTGAGTCTTGATTAAATGATCATCTGGCTGATGAATAAAAAAATTTGCTTAAAAGTGTTAAATGTCCACAATGCAAAGTAAAAGCTGATGGCTTACTAAACAAGGTGGTTTTTATTTCACTTCCCCTGCCTTGCTATAGTGTTATGTTGCATTTATAAATACTGGAAACACAAAGAGCTGCAGATAAAAGGGAAATCACTCACAGATGTACCACTGGTAAACAAACACTTTTCTGATCACGTTTTGATAAAGCACTGAACTCCAGATGGTAGCCATTTTCAGCAGTGGCATTGACAAAGATAAAGCTTCTTTTCATATAAACTACTCTTTCCTTTCTAAATGATCTTAGAATCACAATATACATGTTTGACCATGTAGAAGTCAACTTTAAAAGTCTGAAATTAATTTAAAAATGTAAAAACAACAACAGCAACAACAAACCTAACTTTAAATAAATTTTTTTTAAACAATAGTGGGTGTGTGGGGTGTAGCGCTGCAAGTAATGCAGTACTGCTTTGTTTCAGTCACATGTCCTGGATGGACTTTTTGCAGTCCTCGCTGGTTTCTCAATTCTATGGCACCAGAAAATCTTGCTGCTCATGGTGGCTCAACATTCAGACGACACACCTTCTACTGTTCAGAAAGTGGGTCGTTTTAATCCCCCAGCTTCTGCAACTGTGTGTTAAAACGTCCTTGGGACAAATGTTGACCCTAAATAACTCCAGATGCATTCATCTGGAGTTATGCGTTAAAATCAAAATTTGTCTGCAGTGTAAAAAATGCTATATAAATTGTATTTTGTTGCTTTATTTTGGACAAGTTAAAATAATACAACAACAGAGAAAGAAAGAAAAAGAAAGAAAGAAAGAAAGAAAGAAAGAAAGAAAGAAAGAAAGAAAGAAAGAAAGCATAATCATTAAAAAAAATAAGGTAAACAGCAGAAAAATCATAATAAATAACATCTCTAAAACGGAGTATTCAAAAGCATAGAAGCATAAACTTGCTTTAATCCACCCCTTCCTACTATTTGTACTAATAATCATCATTTTTTCTTCCTGCATCTTATCATAAGTACAAATATATGTATATGCACATGGTGTGTAGATAGTGGGTGAGATCACCTGGTCAACGCCCTACATCCTCACCTGTACTTTGCAAAAACCATGTTTTCTTTCCTGCTTTTTAAACAGACATGCTGGGACATTGCTTAAGTTCCTCACTCAGTCTGTTTCACAGCTTTACTCCACATACAGAGATGCAAAAATGTTTTCATGTTGTACAAACACAGGAATGTTTTAAATTTAATTCTCCTCTCAAGTTGTATCCTCCATCCCTTTAAGAAAACAGTTTTAGGATATTGTCAGGAAGTAGTTAGTTTATTCTTTTTTAATAATGTAATAATAATAATAATAATGTATACTTTATTAATCCCATAGGAAATTGCTTAGTCCTCTGCATTTAACCCATTCACTCAGTGAAGCAGTGGGCAGCTCTCAATCCAGCACCGGGGGAGCAGTGTGTAGAAACGGTACACACCTCAGGGTAGTTTCATTTTGTTTGGAACTTTTCTGATCTGAAATGATAAGATGCAGATGTTTGTTAGTGAGTCTCAGATCCCTTCTGACCTTGTTGACAATTTTCACATGAATGTCATTACAATCAGCGGAAGTTTTGTATTTACACTTTTTTACGATGTCAGTTATTTGTTTTCCCTCCACTGCTGTTAGAAACATTGAGTTAGGATTCCTATCAATACAAAATAATTGTTAAAGTCTGTCAGCAATATTGTCCATAATGACGGCATTATCAATAAAATATCAAGTTTGTATATTTTGGTGTGACCTTGACCTGATTTTCATCACAATTAAATCAGGTGCTATTTAATCTATAATCACACAAAATGTGAAAACTATATATTGAAAACTGTGGACATAAGACTGCTAACAAGCAAACAAACAGACAGACAATCAGACAAAGAAACAAACAGAACCAATGACTATCTCCGTCCCTTTGAGGGGAGAAAAAGCTTAAATTTTGACATAGACTTAAACCTCTGAAATTTATCCAGCAGCTGAAATTTTCAAGTTGAAAATCTGTTTCCTGTGATGGAAATGAAAGTCAATTTGGGCATTTTTCAAAACAACAACATTTGGACATCATTTATATATCAAAACAAAATTATATTTAACAAAAATTTATATTTTACCTGCCTTTCTCCCCTAAACTGCTGTCTGTCACAGCCCCAGCACATAGAAACAAACAATCATTCACACCTGTGGTCATTTTAGTATCACCAGTTAACTGAACCTGATGCATATCTTTGAACACCTATAGGCAGAGGGAAGACGTGCAGTCTTTACACAGAAAAGCCCAGATGGCTGGTTTATTCAAACCCAGGAAACTCTTGCTGTAAGGCAAGTAAAAGACACCTGACCAACTTCTCACTCTTTTTGTCAAAGAAAAAAGAACATTTATCTTTTTCTAAGCAAACAAAAAGTTTTCCCTGAGGAAAACTCTGAGTCCTACTCTAACATTCATCCGAAGGTGGAACCGTTGTACTGCCAAAAAGCTCTGAAACGAGGAAATGACGGAGGAGCTCAGCAGGAACATTGACAGAGAAAACAAGGAGGAGAGGAAGGAGATGACAATAGACCTGTTGTGCATGGAAAAACCACACTTACATTAAATGTGGTTATAAAAATATCTTACCATTATAACATGAAAAGCTCTGGCTGTTTAATTTTTCATTTAACTGAAAGTACTTTTGGGTATTTAGTGAAACAAGTTGTGTCATCCAACTTCTGTGGGGTTTGTAACTAATTATCCCAGCACAAATGTCCTTAACAGAGTGGGGCAGAGGCTAGTGAGCAGATACACTACTTTGTAACATGGTTTTATTTGTTCGGCTGATATTGCTACACTTTTAAGCTAAATCATTAATGTTCCCAGTGTGTTTGTTCACCAGCATGTGGGCGTGAAAATGGTTTCCTGTATCAAACTTCTCTGAGCAAACAATCAGTAAGTAGCAATAATAACAGCAGAGTTGAAGCAACACAAACTGCACTGACAGAAGTGTGTTGCCAACAGATTTTTGGACTTTTGTACACAGCACATGTTCATACAGCCTGCTGTATTCTTTAATACTTTAATAAATACTTTGAGAAGTAGAGCTCACCGGATGCAGAGGTAACCATGTGTAAGACAAGACCATTAGTTTAAACATTGATTAGTGTCACAGGTAAAACATGTATTGTCTGGTTTAAAAAAACTCCCATGAGGTCTTTCAGACTTTTCAAAGTCTCACGTCTCTAAATCTGTTTTCTTACAGCAGGTACCTGAAAAAACCTCCAAACATTCTTACATTCCTACTTCATGTCTTATCGCTGGGACCTGTCTGTGAAAGCAATCTGAAGTTTGATAAGGCCTTGTTTTTCTGAAGTCACATGACAAGGAAGATTTGAAAAAACAAGCAAACATAAAATAAGCTTGCCTGTATTTTTAGACAAACATGCACAGCAAGTTCAGAAGCTTGAGATCTAATAGGTCTGACAGACCTTTTATGAATACTCCAAGCAAAGCCTGAGCATTGCTCAAGTTACCACGATAAGACGTCTACCATGAAATGTGTCATCATATGTATTTCAGAGTAATTGATGTAACACTTTATGTTGTAAGGCAAGCGACTGGTGTACTTATGAAGAAATATACAAGAGTCCTCAACTTAAACTCAGCTGTTTTTTGGTAACTGTGTGTGGTAGCAGTATCAGTTACTTGTTAAAAGATCCACCAGATAGGGTTGTCCTTTTTTCTCCCTTATACATGAAACAAGTCAAGGTGTGGCAAGGAGCCTGAATTTATTATCAGTCAAAAGGATATCAGGTTGGTAGATGTATTGTGGGGTTATCTGGGGAAAAGGTAGCAAATTTAAAATAGGTGCAATAAATAACCTACAAGCAGTCATCTGGAAACTTACCACGGCAACTTGACCTGATATGACTTCAGGGAAGTCTATTGTTAAGCTATGACATTGTTTCCCGTTCCATCAGCTGTAACTCACTGTAGTGCATTTGTTATGGTGAAGACTAGAAGAAAATATGAGACCTGTGACAAAAATGTTAAACCTTTCAACAAAGTTTGTAGGTATTATTTAACCAGACATGACGTTACACACTGTTGAATTGTGACCTCTCACAGTTTTACATAAATAATATCATGTGTGCTCAGAGACAGTACAATAGTTACAAGCCAAAACATGTTTGTCTGAACAGCACCCCTTAGAGGTAAAATTTCAAAGGCAAGATTTCTTCAGCTTCCTCAAAGTCTCCAGTCCTCAGGCTGATTTCATTTTTGGAGTTTTTGCACAAGCATAACTGAGAAAAACTGAGCCATGTTAGCTTAGTATAGTTAGCATGCAGCTCCAATATTTCAATTCAAATCAATTTTATTTTATTATTAACGTCAAATTACAATAGTTGCCTCAAGGTGTTTTATATTATAAGGTAATGGCAATATTACAAAAAAAGGGACACTTTTTCTCGGCTGAACTTGGAACATACACACACACGCACACATATGCATTTACACTGACACATACCTACACCCCCCCCCCCCCAAACGCTTTCGAAGCTATGTCTTCTATGTTGTGAGATGTGATGATTCATGTGCTATGTGCTGAGGTGGTTTTTTTTCTGTTCTCAAACTGATCTCCCTGTTGGAGCTAAGTTTGGGGGGAGTTCTTTTTTTCTCCGCATCTTTCCTCATGTTGTGCATTTTCTATGGTTTCGTTTCGGGTCGCTGCTCGTGTGGTTGACCGGCCAGTGCTACCTAGCCTGACCTGTCTCCCCAATGTGATGTTTGTGTGTTGTATGTATGGTCGGCAAGGTATCATCTATCTTAATTGCCCCTTGGGGATAAATAAAGTCCTTTTGTCTTTGGCTTGACTTTGACTTGATCCAGACATCTCCTTTTTGCTAACTCTTGCTATCAGAGGTTAATCCTTTTACTTCCTGGTGGTTTGTGCCATCTTATTTGTGCCGTTCTTATTTATTTTATCTTTTTACCCTGTATATATCCTTATTGGGTCATATCTCCAGTGTTTCCTCAGAGGGGGCTCTCTGCATCGGGGCTGTGATCGACTGTGGCTGCTGGGGCTCTGTGGGTCCTCTCAGCCTGGCTGGGGGGCTTCTTTGCCTCCCTCCTGCTGTGTGCCCAGCCTGGAGGCTGCGGTCTGTGACCGGCTCCCGATGCAGATGGCTCCCTGTGATAGTGTTTCTTCACTTGGCTCATGCGTACCCAGCCCAATTTTACTCTTTAAGTGTGCGTGTGCGTGTGTGTGTGTGTGTGTGGAGGGGGGGGGGAATGTGTGTATTCATGATCGTTCATGTTAATGAGAGTGTGGGGAGTGAGTTGGAGGGCGGGGTGGGCTGCTTTTAACCATGTAAAGCACTTTGTGCTACATTTTTTGTATGAAAAGTGCTTTATAAATAAAGATTGATTGATTGATTGATTGAGTTTGCTTCTAATAGATCAAAAAGACCCACGTTTATGTCTGCAGGAATGTTCCCAGCCTTTATAATGCAGCATGAAGCAACTGTCCACCTGACTTTAAGGAAAACCAATCAACCAGACAAACAAAAAAAAAAAACCCAAATAGTCAGTCTTTGGAAAATGTCCTTGTGCTCCCATCTGCCAGGTTAATTTATAGCTTACAAATTAAAAATAAAAATTACAGTAATTCAGACCTTAGTGACCTTACAGCTGATTATATGCATGGTGGATTATCCAGTAGTGATTCTGGAGACATGCTTAGCAGCACAGGTACAGTTGGTGGCCCATCCAATTGGCTTTTTACAGCAGTGTAAATGAAGTAACCAGGACGCCCTCACCAGTGGAGTACCTGCTTCACCATGTAATTGAAGAAACAAGTATCCAGGGAATATTTATGTTTTATCAGCATTATTATTAATGTTTAGGGGAAAAAAGTTTATTTCTTTTTCCAAGTGGACAAATGCCAGAAATGCTTTTCGTGGGGGAAATTCTCTGTGCTTCCCCTCATTAATGTTTCAACACTCCTCCGGAAGCAGGACTCTGGTACTCATGAAAGATGGTGAAAGGAGGAAATGAGGCATGAGGTCATTATGTTAACAGACAGAGAAAATGAGAAGCAGAGCAGTTAGAAGTAGAAATCAAGTAGAAATCACAGTTCCATTAAACATAGTATTATCATTATAACAAAACAAAACATTAAAATACCAGGCTGCTTAATTTTCCATATAAATATATGATATAATAAAACTTTTAGTTAAGTTGTGTTGTGATGGTTGCTTTCCATTTTCAGTGAGGTACAGTGCTCTCTATTTCAAACTATTTCGTGTAATTGTGTGACAATATCACATATGCATAAAATAGTGGCTCACATAGCTGACATAGCTCACAAATTGCAGGTCATTGACTATAAGTTTAAATAAAATTGCCACATAACCACTTGTGCATTATCGCACATAAGCAGCACTTTACATTCTCTTGTGTTTTAATGGAACTTTTTGTGCGTTGAAAGATGCTTTGTCCTTATAAGACACTAAAACATCCGCACCCTAATACCACAAAAAATGTTTTCATTGTAAAGTGTTAATGTCAGGCTAAAGTGTAAAGTGTAAATGTCAGGCTCAGCGGTGTTTATTTGTGTAAAGTATCTGTATGCACAGTGACAACATAATTACGACTATTTATCTTCTCTGAATTCTTTAGCTCTGTACTTAGGATGACCTGTGGAAAGCAGGATACTGGCTAAACTTGTCTATATAATTAATTCTTTTGATGGGTATGGGTTTGATGGCTTAATAGGTATTGAGAAGGAAGATCAGTATTCATATATCTGTATTCCCTCCACTCCCACAGAGCTTTCTAGATTTCTTCACATGGAAAAACAGTGGAAACTTAAACTGTCACACAAGGTTTTGCAATCATTGTTGTTGCACAAAGGATCTCATCAAGTTGAGACTTGATTCTATCACAGATGCCCCAACAAGTTTATTTTTTCTTTCAAGTGTGTGTTTACAACAGCAGGTATTGCATCATTACTGTGGGTATTTAGGATTCTCATAATGCATCACAGGGACACAGGCATTCTTCTACCTATGGATTATCATAAACTGACAACCAGGCAGATTACTCGCAGCACTGCACAACAGTATGTGAAAATTTACTCAGTTGTTTGCTGAGTGTATGTAAACAGAGAAACTAACCATTTGTGTTTCTGAAATCAAAAGTAAACTTTTCACCCCCCAAATAGGC
The DNA here is from genome assembly GCF_036321145.2 of Pelmatolapia mariae. NCBI lineage: Eukaryota > Metazoa > Chordata > Actinopteri > Cichliformes > Cichlidae > Pelmatolapia > Pelmatolapia mariae. Next base: position 28,462,596 of record NC_086232.1, on the reverse strand, counting down.
TGCTCTCCCCAAGTTTTTCAGTCCGCAATCTCTTACAAATACATATGCAATAAACGTTGGTGATTGCATGTTGTTACATAATAGCAAGAAGATAGAGATAAGGGAAGATGCCTATGGCTATTTTCATTGTCCCACAAATATGGCTTAGTTCCATTAATCTTCAGAGTAAACAATGAGAGCATTAAAAGGCAGTTACTTTTTTATTAATATCAGTTTCACCTTCTTCTGCCTTGACACGCCAACTGAACAGGTGTGTGAACAGTTGGAGGGATAGGTGGAAAGTCTACAAGATTTTTTTTTTTTTTTTTTTTTTGCCTGTCCCGTTTGGCTCTTTTGCCATCAGAATTATTGTCTAAAGGCGAAGAAAGATGCCCAACGGATTTACTTTACCAAATTGACCATCCCAGCCTTGCTGTAATGGTCCATTTGATTCACCTTTTATTATTTATTTTATTTTCATTTGCTGAATCCGGGACAGACTTGATTGGGGGAAAGAAAGGGGAGAAAGAAAGAGGGAAAGAAAAACAACTGAGAAGAGGGAGGGGGAAAATGGGCAAAAAAACAAAAACCAACAAAATAAGCAGACAAAAAATACATATATCGATCACCTGGATCACCTGTTGAGAAAGAAAAAAGAAAACAAGCAGAAGAAAAGGAGAGCAACATAATAAACAACATCACAATGATATATGGGAATATGACAGTAAATACTAAATATTAAACATTATTGTGCAGCACGTAAGATCGACAGCGCACAGTGTGCTTTGAGGTAGGAGCCAAAAAGGGTGTAGTTTGTGTGTGTGAGCACCTGTGTGTACACCTGTGAGCATGGACGCGCTTGTTTTTTTAAAAGGTTCCTTCATGTAATGATCTGCTAGAGGGTGTGGGGAGCCATAGCCCCGTCCTCCAGGGCATGAAGCAGGTATGGAGGAGATCAAAACTCCAGACATCCAGAGGCCCTCAGAACACAAGAGACCAAGGAAGACCAACAGAGGGGCAGCCGCGCCACTATCCCAGAAAGAGCTGAGGAGAGTCCCAGATGAGGGGTCACTCAGCAGCCGCGGAGCAGAAGCCAGGGGGGGTTGCAGTGACGTGCCCGTGAGCTCCGCCAGCAGCCAGCTGTGCCTGAGTGACCGAGCTCCAGGCCGAGAGGCCGAGGGCACCCCACCTCCGAGCGAGCCCCAGGCTCCAGGACCCGATAAGCAGCCGCCAAGGAGTGAGCTGGTGTGTACCTGGGCGCCCATCCCCGGACACAAAGAACCGCCAACGCACCGATGTCCGAGGGCGTCCGCCACCGGCAGGGGAAGTGGTGGGGGGAGATGGGCCTCCAAACCTTGGAGGGCCTGAGATGTCCCCAGAGAGGTGGCGTCTGATACCCAACCTGACATATAGACACAGACATACAGGCACACACAGATACAAACATCCATTCCCACCCTCATGCTCTCATAGGCAATTACTCCACACTCAACCAACGTGGAGACAGACATAAAGAGACGCTGTACACACAATCACACTCCCCAAGCGTACTCTAAGAACCGGGTCTAGGTACCCTTGCCCCTGGAGGGGGAAACTGCACCCAGACCCAGGTGGTGTTACCCTTTTACCTGCGGTGGGGAGAAGCAGACCGCCCCGACTCCGCAGCAGCAGGGAGGCCCCACATTCCAGACCCCAGTCGGACGGCCAGCTCCTCCTCCTAGCCCCCCCCGCTCCAGCAGGCCGCAGAGAACGGGGGTGTGAGAAGACTCCAAACCCTCCCTCCACCCGCTCATATGTAGTGTTGATGTATGTGTGTTCTAAGGTGCATTTAAAACCCAGGAGGGCATGGAGCTACCTGCCAGAGAGCAGCAGGTAAGCGCATAGCCCCTCCTGCTAGCCCTCAATGTCTACGTGTATTTAAAATTGAGAGGTGGGCAACGACGCCAGGGGTGAGGTGTACACCCTGATGGTAATCTGGATTCCGTGTAGCCTGCCCACCCTCAAGAAAGTCTACAAGATTGCAGTTGTTGCAAAAGTTTCTTTTACATCTAGATTTGTTTTTGCTCATAAATTATGCTGGAGGATGTACGATGATGCCATTTTTTAAAATTGTATTGTACTCGTTTTTCTTTTTTTGTTTTTGCTTTTAAGTGTTTGACACATCTGAGTCATTTCATTTCAGCTTTACAAGCTAAAGGTTTCACTATCTAAACAAGTAATGACTTTATCTCACAGAATGTAAACATCATCTGTGCACCTCAAATATGCAGGAAGCGCTGCTTGCGGCCGCTGATCTGATTGCATATACGGACTGAGAGATGCAAAATTTATGATGTCGCTGCTGCAGACAGGATGCCACTGTGTTTATTCCAGTTCAGGGAAGTCCATTTATTTATTTTGATTTTGCTTAAGTATGCTGGTTGTAAGACCAGTTAATAAATGGGACTACATTGTTACTACAGATGTCTATGATGGGTTTCTAATCAGATATTTTGTGTCTTGTATTACAGAAAGCTCTATAATTGTCAAAGAGCCTGGTGAGAGCATCGCTTTAAGGTGCTCCTGAATCAAAGCAATGATGGATATGTTGACTTACATCTGTAGCAGAAGAGTAAAGCAAGAGTCATTGCTATGAAGAATTTCCCAGAAAGAATCAAATGATTATGTTTATTAAAGTTATTAAAAGCACAGCAGCTTCACAGCAGTCATCTCAAACCACCCAGAGTTTGCTTAGCAGTATAAATGAATAATATTGGTTTCCTGCTGTTTTGCCCCTCTTTAATCAAACATCTCATTACATGAGACAAAATGTCAAACATGAACATGTTTAAGCACTAAACACTGGGTAAATGAATCTGCTAATAGTGTCAAATCTTTCTCGTGATCAATGGCTCGCTGTATTTGTACTTCAGTTAATTCATTATGTGGTATTTGAATGTTGAAGCACAATGACTGCGTGCTTGGTTTTGAAAAAAGTCTTTAATATAGTGTGTTTTATGACCTCCACACTCCATCAAAAATTATTTATTAGATTACTTATCTATAGTTTAGGTATTACTGATAACGTCTGCATTAACTTGGAGGAAGCTCATGCTCCATAAACGTCTCTCGGCCGCTCCTTTATTTGCAAGGGGCGCACACAGACTTTTATATTGGATGCCATTTCTGTAACAACCCTCACAGAAATGTGTGCCTTCTCCTGGTGTTGAACTGGGAGTCTTTCGTGTGTTACGCAAATGTGTTAAGACTGACAAATAAAATGTTAAACTTAAAGTTATGAAACTAGTTGGAATATGAAAATCAAATGAATGCATGAACACTTGTACAGAGCACACTGTGACTATCACATTGGAAGTGTACAAACTGAGCAGAAAATCGCTTTATTACAATAACACATGATGGGGTGGATGGGTGGTTTTATATGTCTGAGCATTTTCATCTGTCATGGATAGCAGAAGGTCCACAGTGAAAAAAATCACAGAATCCAAGAATATACAGTAGCTACAGGAAAGGAGAAATTCAGGGAAAGCTGAAGTTTTACAAGAAGTGAATGAGGAAGACATGAAGTAAAACAAAAGAGATAGATCAGAAAGACAAGAATCACACAGACAAAACACAGGAACATCAAAGAGGCTGTAAGAAATGAACCCAAACATCATGAACCAGATAAAAGCCCTGAGCGGAAACAATCACTCAGATATTCACAAGAATGCAAAAACACATACAATCAAGCTCACGTGCCATATCATTACAGATCTGACACAGTTCAAGTATAAATAAATGCGTTAATTAGATATTGAAAAAAAAATCCCAAAAAGAAATCACAAGAAGAAAGTCATGGTGATGACTGGTTTTGTGACCCTATTAAAAAAGCAATGAATGATTTTTAACAGTGGTAAACATTATTGTTTGTAATGAGATGCACACAAAATCAAATAAAAGACAAAAACTGTTTTTTTTTAATTGAAATGTTTAATAAGTGCCTCTCTTTTTGCTTTTATTCTTTTTACTGTAGATGACTTTAGTTTAAAGCACTTTTCTAACTGCTATAAACTATAAAAGGAAAAAATGTTTTATATTTGATTCAATTTTTATTTCAATTCAATTTTATTTATACAGCACCAAATCACAGCAACAGTTGTCTCAAGGCGCATTATGCTGTAAGGTAGACCCTACAATAATACATATCACAGTTTAACCTTACTTTCAAATGTTCTTTACAAAACTCATTTTCCAGTAAAAGGCGGGAGGTGTACGGGAGGTATATGCTACACCACTGGCATTAGAAAAACTCCCACACAATAATAAGAAAAACAAACACTGCGGTGCCCTCCCATGGTCTAGCCTCAAAAGACAATGAGTTCATATGGGAGTGCTGTGAGTTGACATAGTTCACCTGTAAGGTCATAAAAGCTGGCCCAGGTACTTACGCTTACTTTGCAACAGCTGATCTCTAACCTGTTTATGTTTTTTTTACGCTTACACCCACCAAACCTGTTACAGTGACATCCAAATTCACTGATTTCAACACTAGTTTTCAGCTTTTAATTAATTGTTTATTTTATGCTGTCGATCTGTTGTAAGTTAATGCCAGACTGTTACATTTGTATCAATATATAGAAATGTATTAATATCAATAAGGTTTTATTACTTAAATTAAAACCTTTACTAGTCAGAAAAAAAATAATTATGGATTTACTTACCTGGATGATTGAGCATACATCAAGACTTAATTATGGAGTATTTACACTTTAATAGGGTGAGACGTAAATGTGGGTCTTTAGAGTGATTCTAAATGAAAGAGGTTGCTTGTAAATGTCAGTAATGTCAAATTCATCAGAAACTGTTGTGTAGTATCTGATACTGCCTGGACTTGCAGTTCAGGGACTGAACAAAAGTTGTTGTTTTTTTCAGATGAAGTAGATTCTGTTCATCTGGACGTTGCGTTTTCAGAGGGGGAAGAGTTTCGTCACTCATGGTGACTTCCTCAGTCTGGTTTCCAGTCCAGGTTTCTTCTGAAACTAGCACCACTGACAAACAATGGGTCACTACCAGTCTTCTGTTGCAGAAGAGTTGAAACTGAAATGTTTCATCTTTTCTATTCAAACAATCTGGCCGACTCTTTGTAAAATTAATAAATATAGCTGGTGTCCAGAAACATCACTCCAGTATTTTTAGTACAAACGTATTGTAGAATAAAGCATCGTTCTCCATATAGATTACAAACACTAAACTTGTGTGATGTTTCCTGTGTGGTCATCAGTGTTGTGTTGGCGATAGATCATCAAAACCTTTAGAAGCTGTGGTATAAACTTCAGTAAACATTTAGCTCCAGCATTACTAGTATTACCCATAGGTCTGTTGGTGCGTCATGATAACATCAGACATCAGGACATGTGAAAACAACAAGAAGATGATGGGTGTGTGTACTACTTTTTATAACTTATCTATATAATGGCATAATGATTTTGTAGCTGTGTTTTTTAAATTATAGTTCTGCACTGCAAGTCTTACAGTCATGTCAACAATTTTTAAATATTTTGCAAATGTATCTGAAAAATTGTAAAACTGAGAAGTAATGTAGATATTTTAATACAATTTTAATAGTGTCCCAGAATGAAAAAGGTATGACTAAACAGGACTTCAATCTTTGTTTTGTTTTTTTCTCCTGCAGAGTGAAAGCCAGAGAAGTGGCTCCCGGCAATTTTAGTTTTAACCAGAAGAGAGCAGGATTTGACAGTATTTCTACTGCAACACAATTTGTATGCATTGAGAAACAAACAAGACAACCCTTACGGCGGGATCACTAAAATAGTTTATAAATAGCTGGGTCTGACTGCACGCAAATTATTTTTTTTCCCAATCTGGAAAAAGTTCAGGTGTGTGCATGTTTGCCTGTGGTGAATTCAGTTGACTGGACATGATAGAAAGGTATATTTGGAAGAAAATGATGAAGACACGAAGAGATAAAGGAAAATAGTGCTGTAGAGCTTTCCCACATACCAAAATTGGTATGGCCCGGATTTGGCCCACATACCGCAAAGAATGACGACCCTTTTGTGGCCCACACATGGGCCAGAACAAGGCCAGTTGCAGACACACAGGTGGTTCTGTGCTGGCCCATGTGTGGATTACCTCTGGCAAAACTGAAAGAATCTGGGCCACCATTCTTTGTGGTATGTGGGCCATGTGTAAGATGCGTGTAGCCATGGGCCAGTTGCAGATTGCTCAAAGTGCTCTATACAACATTCACCCAATCACACACTTTCTCTAAGCTGAGTGCTTCCTAACTACATTCATACTCTTGACATGCAGACTAGAGGAGCCAGGGATCAAACCAATAACCTTCCGATCAGTAGGTGCCCTGCTCTACCTCCTGAGCTACAGCCACCCAGTGGAAAACACGAGTAAACCCTCACTAGGTTTTGGATAAAGTGTACACTCACAAACCTGGCTATGTTGGCTACCATAGCAGTATAGTATTGCAACATGGCATTTGTGTCTTCTAACTAAAATAGACACCGGTCAGTCAGAAAATGCCAGCTTGATGCCAGATCCGGGCTAGACCTGTTTTCTATGAGCCTGGGCCACATAACTCAAACCACAATCGAGCCAGATGTGGCATGTCATCACATAGACAGTGCCATCTCTGCCAGGCCTGCCCCATATCTGGATGGCATACGTCTTATAATGCCAGAAGTCAGCCACCAGTGCCAGCTTGATACCAGATCCAGGCCAGACCTGCTTGCTATGTTGGTTGCTATTGTTGTTGTTGAGTTAAAGACTAAAAACCCAAACAAACAAACTTTACAAAACCTTAAAACCCCACACTGAAAAACAGGCCATGTTGGATTTACTTCATTCAATAGTGGACATTGGTTGCACACAACTTTTTTGCTTTGGCAGAAACTTAAACAACTGAATTAAATCATGAGTTAATTCATATTCAATAAACCTGTGCATTTTGTGTTGATAAAATGCGATTGAAACATGTTTAGACGAAGTAAGGTGAGCTTTTGGAATATTTTAATCCTTCGCAATTTTGTCATTTTATTTCAACACTATTCAATAACTTTTACCCCAATACTGCTTGGTCACTTAAATGCTACATGTTGTCTTCATATTACATAATGTTCAACAAAGTCTAGAGTCTGTTTAACATAAGAACTGAATGACGACTACCATCCTCCTATCTCTATCCAGATTGCAGGGGGGCTGGTGTATAAACCTGAAGTGATGGGGTAAGAGGCAGGGTACACCCTGGACAGCTCACCAGTCTATCACATAGAGACAAAGAATCATTTGCACTTACATTCACAGATAATTTATAATCACAAATTAACTTAAACACCTGAATGACTGTAACAGGAAACCAGAATACCCAGAGAGAACACACTTTGCTAACTAGCCAGATTGTGCATGTGAACCCAGAACCATGCCACCAATCCAGGCTTAACAAAAGTAGGAAAGCTATGATTTCAAGGTTTGATGCAGAGTTTTCTGTACATCTTTGCCAAACCACAATAAATAGCGATAGCATACATGTGGTGTGTGCCTTATAACTTCAGTGATTTTCCTGCAGTTTGAAATCTCGTGCGATCTTGTGAATTTCATGATTCCAGCAACTAACCACTCTTACTAGATTGTATCATGTCATCTCAACAAGAACAAATTAAGTTGTTGAATTTCATACAGATCCTACATGATTTAATTATGTTCAAGATAGAAACATGAAATTTTTGTGTTCAAATTGCAAGGTAGACTTTTTTTTTCCTTTTTTGTCTGTCCCATTTGGTTCTTTAGCTGTCAGAATTGTTGTCTGAAGACCAACAAGGATACCAAATGGATTTACTTTGCCAAATGGATCATCACGGCCTTGCCGTATTGGTCCATTTGATCAACCTTTGTTGTTATTATTTATTTTATTTTATTATCAGTTGTTACAGACGGGACAGACATGACTGAGGGATAGAAAAGGGAGAAAGAAAGATGAAGGAAAAGAAAAACAGAAGGGAAGAGGGACAGTGAGAAAGGGCACTTAAAAAGAAAAAAAAATCTCCTGGATCACCTGTTGAGAGAAAAAGAAGAGAAAACAAGCAAAAAAAACCCAAAAAACAGAGCAACATACTAAACACAACACCATCACGTTAATCTAGCTAAGTGTAAACAGCAGTAAATACTAAATATTGAATGTTGTTGTGTAGCAAGCAGGACCGACAGCGCACATTGTGCTTGGAAATAGCAGCCAATAAAGGTATAGTTTATGTCTATGAACTACCCCCAACGTAGGGATAGACATACATGGACACTGTACACACAATCAGACTCCCCAAACAAACTCTATACCCCAGGTCCAGGTACCGTCGCCCCTGTAGGGGGAAAAGGCACCTAGACCCAGGAGATGTTACCCTTTCTCCCGGGGTGGAGGCAAGCAGACCGCCCCAGGCTCCGCAGCAGCAGGGAGGCCCCACATCAGCCTGGCAAGGTAGACTTTTTAAATGTAATAACCACTCTATTTACTTTTTTCGGTATACCGAAAAAAGTAGAGGTGGCTGCTCAACTGAGATGGATGCCTTCCTCAAACCACGATCCAAAGCGCGCAAGACTGAAATCCCCATTTAACATTGCTATATTATTGGCTTACTTCACTCAAACATGATATGGACAATTTAATCTACCCTCTCTGCAATTACAATTACACTTCACTTAATTGTGTTAAATACATACAAGATGCTTACATAAATCCAAGAGATGGCCAGTCCCTTTTTTCAGTGCAGATCAGAGGCCCAGGACCATGACAAGTATCTTTTTATTCATTGAAACCTTTTCTTGCACGTCCAGTCAGATTTCCAATTTTTATCTTTTCATGCATGTGAGTCATATCACTTTAAACCAGGGCTCTAGACTAACTTTTTGACATGGGCGCACCGGTACGCCTAACTTAAAAAATTTAGGCGTACCGGCACAAAAGTTAGGCGCACTCAAATTTTTCAACCGCTTCGCTTAACACCGCAGTTTTACATGTGCAACTTCTTTGGGGGGAAGTCCATACAGACAATATTCATTTCTAAATTATTAACTAACAATGTTGTGCTTAAAGTGCTTTGTCAATATTGTAGAAAATGTTAAACTTAATCATCATCTTGGCCTCCTCTGACGACCTGTTTGCTGTTGCATGCTGCTGAAAGGCAGTGGGGAGAGGGGACACTTGGGCAGTGCATTTATTGCAGCATGAAGTGTGTTTTCTGGATACACTGCTGCTTTTTCAGCATTCAAAGATTGATGGCACTGTGTCAGAGCTGGCTATGAATTTCAGACGGATCAGGCCTTAACTTAACAAAAAAGTTATCAATCGTTCTTTTCATCTTTTCTTATTACCCACAGCTACATCCACTTCTGTCGGGCCTAGGCTGCTCACTAGGGCTGGGTATCATCACTGATTTCTATAATCCATTCGATTCCGGTTCTCAAAGTCCTGATTCGATTCAGTTTAGCCTCAGACAGTCAGAAATATTATAATTCTGATCATTTATCAGTACTGATACACATGAGACTTCATCAGAATTGTGAACATCACAGCAGATGCCTTTGTGTCAAAGTAACTGAGAATAAAACACAGAAAAACATGAAGGAGATTTTCCTGGTCTGGCTTTTTATAGCAGATAACCTTAAAAATATTCTGCAATATTATATAAATTTCTTCAGTATTGAACAGCAGAACTTAGGCTTTCTTGTCGGACGTCATTTACATGAAAAAAGAAAAAGACAGCGCTGTAAACAACGGTAGACTGGTGGGTAATAAGCGAATGAATAATCCAGAAAACAGAGATTTGAGACGGGAAACTGTTCTTGAAGTACACACAGGGAGCTGTGTAGGAAGTGTAATTTTTATCGTGGTGGGAGCAAAACAGCAAAAGTCAGAGGGAATTCATGACGACATTGATCAAATGTGAAGCGCAGTTTGCTGCTTCTTTTTGGCTCGGCGAATTTTGGTTGGAGAGACAAAACCTGCAGCTCAGAATCAGCGCAAAAAGACGTAAACACAGCGCGGACCCGACGCATCAGAATCGCTAAGCTCCGACAGCGTGTCCGTCTGCGGGCCGTCCGGTGAGAAAGCCGAGAAAGACAAAGCTGATTCTGATGCGTCGGGTCGCTCTGTGTTTACGTCTTTGTGTGGAATCCGTTAATAAATTCATATCGCCTTATTAAAGCTACTCACCTCCCTCTTCTACCTGCACTTTCCACTGGACCACGGCCAATCAGAGAGGTCCCGCCCCTGACTATCTCTGATTGGTTTAGTCCACGATAGGGGCATAATGTGTGTCTGTTGTTGACCACATGGAGAGTTGCAGAGATTTTTTTTTGTTACCCAAACAGGTGCGACCAAATGTTGGTAACAGTTGGTCGCACCGGTGCGACCAAATGTTTTTTTTTAGTCGCACCACGGAAAAATTTGGTCGCATTTGCGACCAAATTGGTCGCACTCTAGAGCCCTGCTTTAAACAGTTGTTTAGATTTGGTGTTTAAAGAGGTTGAAGTATTATTACTTAAGCAATGCGTTTCGGTCTGTTGCCTTCATCAGGCACATGTTTTAGTTATAATCTATAATCTATATAACGTAATGTTAACGACTGAATGCAATTATTTTTTTTAGAAGAAACATTTTTCAAAGCAGGTATGTTCATTTGTCTTTGTTGGTAAAGTGCAGGAGTTGATACTTTTTTTTATTGGATTTCCACCGTCAGAACAACTCGAACTGTGCACGAGACATTCAATAGCCACAGGAATTTACCTTTTTTTAAATTATTTTTTTATTTATTGCAGTAACTTTCACTTATTCCTGTGTCTTACGTTCCATGAAGTATAACCAAGCTAAATTTTCTTTGTGCATAGTAATAATGCCAATTAAAACTACTGCTAAAGATCTGACCGGTGGGTCTCTTTTTGATGTCTGAAACGTGTGGGTCATTTCATTTAAAGAAGTTATTCACACTTCCGTACAATCTTTTTTTTTCTCATGTATACATTTTTATTTTTGTATTGGTCTTTAAAAGCTAGAGGTAATGTCACTGTCCAAGTCAGTATTATCATTGTATCAGTATCATCATAATAGTAAATAAAGAGTTTCTTTTGTCACAGGATGTCGCACATCGTCGCTCCACATCAAACAGGCAGGAAACCATTGGTGTGTGACCTCTTTTTGTGTCTACACAGAGTATGAGAAAAAAAAGTCAGTTTACGCTGTCACTTCTGCAAAGATGACACGACTCTATTGGGCCATGTTATTGATCGGGTTTTGTTCCAGTTCAGGTATGTCCACTTCATTTTCTTAAAATATTTTATTTTTTTTAATGCAGCTGAAATCTGCTTGCAACAATATTTACATAACTAATTTAGAAGGATAGCTTTAATGAGTGTTTTATGTCACGTTGATGTTTGCTGTGCGTCTCTAGTGCAGATGTCTCTGTTTTATTGTGTATTTGTCCATCATCTAATCAGACATGTTGTTTCTTCTATAACAGAGAGCACTATAATCATCAGAGAGCCTGGTGAGAGCATCACTTTGAAGTGTTCATCAGAAGGATGCCTCCCAAAAAATGATGGATATGCAGGGATGTATCTGTATCATAACTTTATTGAACAGAAAGAGGTGTATTTCTATGGTAACTATGCCAACAGCAAAATCATGGAGCGACCACGGTACGAAGGCAGGATCGAGTCAAACGGAGCTCCCATGAACCACAGCATCACCATCAGCAACTTGACCGTGGATGATTCTGGTGTCTACACTTGTGTCTACAAAGAATCAGCTGACAAAGGTGTCAACTGCAATGTCTACACAGTTTTTGTGAGAGGTGAGTTTTTCCTTGTTAAAAATTCTGCGACCTTGTTCTGCAGCTCACAAGCCTGTAGAATCAGCCAAGGACAGTGGACTGCATGCAGTGCTCATTTAGAGAGTCAAGATCTGACCCTTAGTTTTTGGCCCCCATCTGCTTCTATCTTGATGAATATATCATAAATTACAGAAATATATGAGAACAGAATGAGGTGTATTTTTATAGCAATCATATCAGTGGCAAAGTTATAGTGCGACCGCGATACGAAGGCAAGATTGAGACTGAAGGAACCTCTATGAACCATAACATCACCATAACCAATCTGACTGTGGATGATTCTGGTGTCTACTCTTGTGTCTACAAAAAATCGTTTGACCATAGAGTCGAGTGCAACGTCTACACCGTTTTCATACGAGGTGTGTGTGTGTTTTCTTCTTGTTAAAAACGCCACAATCTTGTCCAGTAACTCACAAAAGAGTTGGCCAAGTGCAGTGCAGTGCATACCCTGTACCTGTTACATATTTAATAGATAACCCTTACCTTTTGACTTTTTGAGAAAATGCAGAAACATGTATGAAAAAGCAACAATTTAATTAATCGACTTAATTTTTTTTTTACCTATACAGTCATAATTTTACAGCTAAATGGGTTTTATGGTTTTTGGCAGACTTAGCACTCTATATAAACACTGTTTATTAAAAAGCCTTGAAAAATCACTATATTAACACAACAGTGGCTAGATTTAGCTCTTTGACCTATGTAAAATACAGTTTTTTGCTTTTATTATAGTTAGTTTTCTAAAAAATTTTAAATGAACTGAAACATCATACACAAGTACATTTACATCTCTTCTTGTCTATGTGATACATACAAGGGAGTTTCAGTTTATATGCTCTCTCCTTTAGGTTTATAAGGAATTGCAAATTTACTCTCAGTGAGTGGTCTGCAAGCTAAAGAAATTCCATGAATGTAATAATTATGGCAAATATTTTGTGCAGCAGCAAGACAACAACACATCTGTTTTCCTTTATTCTCACAGAAGTGGCACCATGCCTGGGACAAGATGACCTTCACACCTTGGTGTTAACTGTCATTACCTGCACGTTCCTTAGCGCGCTGTTAATCATAATCTTTATCCTACTAATAGTCCACAGGGTGAGTTGACTTGATTACATAACTGTCCTATATTGTATTTTTAAAAAACACAAGAACATGCCTTCATATGGGGACAGTTGGTTTATTTTTACTGCATCAGAAAAGAGTTTAAGGTGCAAAAAAGTCACAAAAGTAATGTCCCCATAAGAGAACACAGAGTTTCAGGGAGTTAAAAATGTTTTTACAGTATGCAAGATAATCTATTCCAGTTCTGCAAGCTATGACACACTGCCTGTCTGTCTGTAGAGTTTCACAACACTTTGGTGTAACTGCTGTGACCGTGATAGATGTTGTTGTGCTGAGGAACTGATAACATCTAAAACCACTGCTTTATATATACTTCTTGTTCTGCTGCTTCTTGGAAGACTATAAACTATTCACATTTTGGCACAGGTTATATAACAGATGAATTATTAATAACATTATGACTTACTTTCCCCTTTGACATACATACTACCGACAGGTGAAACAAAGGAAGAGCTGCAGAAGATTATCCAGGAGTTCCCAGCAAGAACCAGATGATTATGTGTATGAAGTTATGACCAAGAACAACCTCTACACTTTGGCAACTTCACCGCAGCAATCTTAAAGCCCTTATGAGTTTTCTTAGAATTACAGTATAATTATTTAGCTTCCTGAATTTTTTTCCAAGTGGTTAACAATATAATTTAGGAATCTGTGTCTTATTGATTTTGTTAATAATGGTTAATGGTTTGCATGGACTCATGGACCATATCAATTATGCTCCATAATGTGTCATTAAAGTTTAAAAGTTATTAAACTCTCAGAAATGAATGAAAGCTATGCAGGAGGCACAGTGACTGTCCCACAGGAAGTATGCAAACTGATCGTCAAAGCTATTTATTACTTTATCTATAGAATTTATATTACCGTTGTTCAAGTTCAACATGAATGCAATTGGTGAGTGTTTCTGGCTTCTTTACTGCAATATAGGGCAAACATTTTTGAGGTTTGTGGGGGAGGGATGGATGAGATGTGAGCAGAAACCAACTAAGCAGAGGGGCAGGAGCAGATGGGTAAATGGTTTACATGACTAACAACAGATTTCGCACGATATATTATTACAGACAATTATTCTTTGCCACAATAAGGTGTATAAAACAAATAAATGTACAATAAAAAACATGCTTTTTTTCCCCAAGAAAATATATATATATCTAAAGGTGCTATTGATGTGAAACTCTCACTAGGTTTCAGTAACAACACATACAATCCACCAATGCAAAGAAATCAAACCACTGATGTTATGAGCAATAATGAGAAATCACACAGGGAAAAAGTATTGAAAATGCTTCCTGAAATTTATTTAATATTTCATACAAAAACCTTGTTGGCTGTATGGAGAACCTGCATTGCTCAGGTTTGATTTTGGTTCATTTGTCCACACAAAAGTCTTAAAATCCTGAAGTTTTGTGGGCCCTTCTATAAACTCTGAGCTTTAGTTCTTTACATTTTCAGCTGGATTCAGGTCAGGTGATTGGCTCGGCTATTCTAGCAAACTTTATTTTCTTTTTCTGAAACCAACTGAGAGTTTCCTTGGCTGTGTGTTTCCCATCATTGTTTTGCTGAAACATCCACCCTCATTCATCTTTGTCATCCTGGTTGATGGCAGCAGATTTTTATCAAGAATATCTCGGTACATTTTTCCATTCATTCTTCCTTCAATTATATGAAGTGTGCCAGTGTCGTCATGCTGGAAAACAGCCCCAACACTGTGATAATCCCACCCCAAACCTCACTCTTGGTGTAGTATTTTTGGGGTGATATGCAGTGCCTATTGACCTACAAACATGGTGTGTATTATGACATCCAAAGAGTTCGATTTTGGTCTGATCTGACTTTCAGCTTGTGTAAATGTTGTTCAGTTGTTGCTTCATGTATTCGTATTTATGTTTTTGTGTTACCAATGCTTATAAATTCTCCTATTTTCTCCCCCTTCCTTTTAAAAAAATAGTCATACTACAACTATAATGTCATAACTGAAATAACTAATAAAAATTCATAAATAATCAGATAAAAGAAACACATTAACAAGAGGAACCTGTAGAAAACTTATAGAGCTCCTCTTGGAAAAGCAAAATGTGATGGCACAACAGTGCATTTAGATCATAATTCTGATTGCAAAAGCTGCCAGGCAGGACAGGATTTTAAAACAAACAAACAAACAACAAAAAAACAGATGATTCTGAGATGGAAATCATGGCTCAGGACGCTGCTTGAGGAAATGGCTGAGTGTCAGTCTTCACTGGATCGTTGAACTAGTGTTTCCCAGCTCTTTGACACTGTGAATGTTGTTCCCTTGCCTGTGAAAGAGTTTTTTACGTGCTTTTCCGGTGCAGGGATTGCTTGAAACCTTGAAACCCATGGACACGCAATTGTGAGCAGCCTCTTGTCTTGAAGTGAGCATTTGGATTCTGTGGAGAGCCTAAAAGGAGACTGGGAGTGTCACTGTTTTTCATTTGGATGTTATTGAAAATTCACTGTAAATGCATTGAACTCTGACCCGGAGTCCACATTTGAGTCCTGCATTCGAGTTCTGCCTGTTCCTAGAACCTTGGCAGAGAATCTGTGGTAATAACTTCACAAGTTCATGTGTTTGTTAAAGCAACTGCACACATTCAGAGAGTACAGGCAGAGAATAATTTAAGCCCCAGTATACTAACCTTTTTCTCTGAGGTCTGTGTGTGCGTAATAACATCAAGCAGCGGGGCATATGCAAACCACAGGAAGACGTGGGAGTGGGAACCGCTTTGTTTGTCTTGATGCCCTTTGCTGAAGCAGTATCTGATATGTATAGATGTATCTTCTTACTTCTACTTTTATGTTGTCTGTCAAGGTTTTAAGGAAAAATTAAATCCCTTGAATTTCTGGGATGGTGGCAAGTTGTTGTGTCTTTGTGTATGTGTGTGTAAGACTTTGTGTGTTACTATTGAATGCTACTAATTAGGGTCCATTGAGCTGATCTTGCAGATGCTGCATTTTTATCTTCTCGACTGCTCTAGAGGTATGCAACAGTATGGGATTTTCCCAATAACTGTCGACATGCTAAAAGATTGCAGATTATTCTTGCTGTTAGCAAATCAAATCAAATCAAATCAAATCAAATCAAATCAAATCACAAGAGTAAAATGTTCCAAGAAAGGTTTATAATGTAAAAAATAATTTATTATGCTTTTATGAAATATATTAATCTCAATCTCAACAATATATGGGACAGCTTTACTTATAAAGAAAATATAAGATTAGTAACTTACATGCATGTGGTGTACAAAATAATAGCTTGTGGACAAAATGTATTATTGTTTGTACATATTTGAGGATTTTTTTCACTTTACTTTAATAAAAATGCATTAAAAACAAGAATAACCAGGACAGACAGGATTTGTTGTGTAAAAAATAACATGCACTGTTACATGAACAGCTACTGGTTCCATTTGTGACTTTATCCAGAAAAAAGCCCCTTAATATGAAACAGACCTTTACGGATCTGTTTCCCTTTCACACACTGACATGACTGAAGCTCCATCTACCACATGTAAACTCAGTTAACTCAGTATAGATGGTATTACCTCCTGATCTCTTCCCACAGATATATTTGCTTCCATTAGACCTTGTTTTCACCTCCTGATAGCTGCTGTCATGTCCAATTTTCTTGTGAATGGTCAAAAACAGTCAGTGTTTTTGCTCGTTTTCTCAATAAACACATGTGAACCAAATGTCAACTTAAACTAGACTATCATTTATTCTTCTAATAATCCTAAATACCTTATGGCATCAGAAATTTGCATACGTTCGCAAGATCTCTGTGAGTGCAATAAAAATGTCAGAGCTGCACAGATTTATAACCATGGAACAAACTGTCCCACAAAGTTGTGTATTTACAGCTGTTTGTTGCACAAGAGCTTTCATCAAGTTGAGATTTGAACTTCCTCACAGCTGTCAGGACAAGTTTTTTTTCTGCTGAATTTCAAGTGAAGATTTGTAATATTGTGCCATTATTATGGATGTTTCCTATATCAAACAGATGACCTGTAAAGTAACTTTAATAGGATAACATATAGATGTTCTGGGTGTTTCTCTCATCATAAATAAACCAAAAAAAGAGGTTTGTGAGCAAAAAAAAGAAAAAAGAAAAAATATAGTTGGATTCCTGCTTATTATTCAATTATAGGGATATTGTTTGTCTTCTTCTTGTTAAGTATATCCTTTATTCTTTGAGCTTGTAGTCCAGACTGCAGCTTGCATTTGAACATCACATTTTGTTGCAAAAAGTAAATTCAGGATGAAGATAAGGGAACAAACATTTCAGGTACCTGCGCCTTTCAGACTGGCCAACAAATATGGCTTAGATCCATTCACCATCATAGTAAACAATGAGAGCATTCATTGGAGGGCAGCTGTTCTTTCTGATGTCAGTTCCACCTTGGTCTGTTGTGACAGGCCACCTGAACAGGTGTGTCAACAAAGTACGGGACATCAATTTAGCTTTTCCTTAACTACATGAATCTTACTCTTCTGTGTGTATAGGTCTATGGAATACAATATTTTTGTTTTTGATTTTTAATGTTTGACAAATTTGAGTTATTTTATTTTGAAGGTGTTATTCACATTTTTTTTACCCACTTGTTCTTCATGCGTTTTCATTGAGTCATATCAGTCTTTACGTGTTGTAATCTAAATCAGTAACTGACTGAATGTAATGGCTTTATCTGACAGGATGCACACATCATCAGTCTACATCAAACATACAGGAAACACTGCTTGGTGTCTCTTCTGTGTGTGTATATACAGAGTGTGAGAAACTAATTAAGCATCATATGCTGTCACTGCTGCGAAGATGATGCTGTGTTTGACCTTATTATTGATTTGTTATGACGCACATTCAGGTATGTCCATTTACTTTCCTTATATCTTCAAATATTTGAAGGTTTTGATTTTAAGTCTACTTGGAACAAGACTAGAGGATTTTCTTTTTAAATTTTGCCTTGTTACTATATTACTATACGTATCCTTGACAGATTCTAAAAAGAAATAAAGATATTTCGTCACTGCTAGTGCAAATGGCTCTGTTTTATGTCATATTTTACACCCTGTAATCAGACATTTTGCCTCTTCTATAGCAGAGAGCACTATAATCGTCAAAGAGCCTGGTGAGAGCATCACTTTAAAGTGTTCATCAGAAGAATGCCCCCAAAGCAATGGTCGATATCCTGGGATGTATCTGTACCATAGGTTTACTGAGCAGAATGAGGTGTATTACTATAGCAACCATGTTAACATGGAGCTCTCATGAACCACAGCATCACCATCAGCAGCTTGACCGTGCATGATTCTGGTGTCTACACCTGGTCTACAAAACATCAGTCGACAAGAGTGTTGAGTGCAAAGTCTACACAGTTTTTGTGAGAGGTATGTTTTTCTTTTATATTCTTAAAACTCCACAGTCTCATCCGGTAACTCAGAACAGAAATGCAGTGTTTAAGAGTTAAAATTTCATTGAAACGTGTAGTTGAGAGATAAGTGTTATCTTACAACAAACTGAGCTTTCACATTTAATTAAAGCAAGAAAATACAGAAAAA
Organism: Pelmatolapia mariae; assembly: GCF_036321145.2. NCBI lineage: Eukaryota > Metazoa > Chordata > Actinopteri > Cichliformes > Cichlidae > Pelmatolapia > Pelmatolapia mariae. The sequence goes on along the minus strand of NC_086232.1, from coordinate 28,444,024 downwards.
TCTAAGAAAAAACAACAAAGTAGCTCATCTCATGTTAACAGACGTTGAATAAATTTATAAATAAATATTTAACTGCTTGTTAACACATCTAATCAGCGAATTACATGGAATAAACTCAGTTTATTTAGATCCTGTTGAGATCCAAACTGAGCACCAGAATAGGGATGAAGGATGGTTTAAGCGACTTTGAACTTGACATGGTTGTTGATGACAGACGACCTTTTTAGACTATTTCAGAATAGGCTGAACCACATCTATCTGTAAGGTTAACAAAGGATGGTCTGAAAAAGAGAAATGTCCAGTGAGCAGCAGGATACCCTGGTTACAACCAACATATTCTGTCTTGTATCAACACTTCTAATGTTGGTGGTGTAATGGTACGGGGGAATATTTTATTGGCATATTTTCAGCCCCTTAGTACCAACTGAACATTGTTTAAACCTAAAAGCCTACATGTTTTTCTGTTCATCATGTCCATTACTTTGTGAGCAGTGAGATAACACACCACGTCACGAAGCCTAAATCATCTAAAACTGACTTCTTCACATGACATTGAGTTCACTGTACTTACAGTAGCTTGCAAAAGTATTTGGCCCCCTTGAACTTTTCCACATTTTGTCACATTACAGCCACAAACATGAATCAATTTTATTGGAATTCCACGTGAAAGACCAATACAAAGTGGTGTACACGTGAGAAGTGGAACGAAAATCATACATGATTCCAAACATTTTTTACAAATAAAAAACTGAAAAGTGGGGTGTGCGTAATTATTCAGCCCCCTGAGTCAATACTTTGCTGCATTTACAGCTGCCAGTCTTTTAGGGTATGTCTCTACCAGCTTTGCACATCTAGAGACTGAAATTCTTGCCCATTCTTCTTTGCAAAACAGCTCCAGCTCAGTCAGATTAGATGGACAGCGTTTGTGAACAGCAGTTTTCAGATCTTGCCACAGATTCTCGATTGCATTTAGATCTGGACTTTGACTGGGCCATTCTAACACATGGATGTGTTTTGTTTTAAACCATTCCATTGTTGCCCTGGCTTTATGTTTAGGGTCGTTGTCCTGCTGGAAGGTGAACCTCCGCCCCAGTCTCAAGTCTTTTGCAGACTCCCAGAGGTTTTCTTCCAAGATTGCCCTGTATTTGGCTCCATCCATCTTCCCATCAACTCTGACCAGCTTCCCTGTCCCTGCTGAAGAGAAGCTCCCCAGAGCATGATGCTGCCACCACCATATTTGACAGTGGGGATGGTGTGTTCAGAGTGATGTGCAGTGTTAGTTTTCCGCCACACATAGCGTTTTGCATTTTGGCCAAAAAGTTCCATTTTGGTCTCATCTGACCAGAGCACCTTCTTCCACATGTTTGCTGTGTCCCCCACATGGCTTGTGGCAAACTGCAAACGGGACTTCTTATGGCTTTCTGTTAACAATGGCTTTCTTCTTGCCACTCTTCCATAAAGGCCAACTTTGTGCAGTGCACGACTAATAGTTGTCCTATGGACAGATTCCCTAAGCTGAGCTGTAGATCTCTGCAGCTCGTCCAGAGTCACCATGGGTCTCTTGGCTGCATTTCTGATCAGCGCTCTCCTTGTTCGGCCTGTGAGTTTAGGTGGACGGCCTTGTCTTGGTAGGTTTACAGTTGTGCCATACTCCTTCCATTTCTCAATGATCGCTTGAACAGTGCTCCGTGGGATGTTCAAGGCTTGGGAAATCTTTTTGTAGCCTAAGCCTGCTTTAAATTTCTCAATAACTTTATCCCTGACCTGTCTGGTGTCTAAATGCAATCGAGAATCTGTGGCAAGATCTGAAAACTGCTGTTCACAAACGCTGTCCATCTAATCTGACTGAGCTGGAGCTGTTTTGCAAAGAAGAATGGGCAAGGATTTCAGTCTCTAGATGTGCAAAGCTGGTAGAGACATACCCTAAAAGACTGGCAGCTGTGACTGCAGCAAAAGGTGGTTCTACAAAGTATTGACTCAGGGGGCTGAATAATTACGCACACCCCACTTTTCAGTTTTTTATTTGTAAAAAATGTTTGGAATCATGTATGATTTTCGTTCCACTTCTCACGTGTACACCACTTTGTATTGGTCTTTCACGTGGAATTCCAATAAAATTGATTCATGTTTGTGGCTGTAATGAGACAAAATGTGGAAAAGTTCAAGGGGGCCAAATACTTTTGCAAGCCACTGTAATAGTAACTAGACCTCAACCCAATACAGCACCTTTGGGATGTGGTGGAATGGGAGATTCACATCATGGATGTATGACTGGCACGTCTGCAGCAACCATGTGATGCTAACATGTCAGTATAGACCAGAGCCTTGCATTGGGACAAAACACAAATCTCACAGGACACAGCCACGGGGCTGAGCAGGAACCAAAAAATAGATCAGCGTGTTCCTAGAGCCATTTTATTAAGACAGTGGGAGTGGGTTTAAAAAATATTCCCACGGAAGGCTCTTATGTGGACCAAAATCTATGAGGAATATTTCCAGCTCCTTGTCGAATCTGTGCCACAAAGCATTAATGCAGCTGTAAAGGTGATAGGGCATCCAGCTCTATATCTGTATCACAAAAAGAGAATTTTATTTAAAATGTACAATGTACCAAAACCACATATAACTGCTGTAAACATGATAATAATAATGGATTGCATTTATATAGCGCTTTTCGAGACCCTCAAAGCGCTTTACAATTCCACTATTCATTCACTCTCACACACCAGTGGAGGCAAGCTACAGTTTGCCGACAGAGGCGAGGGCCATATCGCATATCGCATATGGCCCCTCTGGCCAACACCAGTAGGCAGTAGGTGAAGTGTCTGGCTCAAGGACACAACGACCAAGACTGTCTGAGCCGGGGCTCAGAACCGGCAACCTTCTCATTACAAGACAAAGTGCCAACTGCCAACGATCGCCCCACGAGCATTATTGCCCTGACACACTGATTACTTATAAAAACCACTCTGAGCTTTTTATCATGAAGTGCAGCTGTGGAGATGCAGCTGCTTACTTAAAAACCACTGTAGTGTGTCTACATTTATCTCACTGTTATTTCAAGATTTAAAAAAAGTGTTTCTTTCATACATAACTCAAAATTATTGATAATTTAACATTATCCCTTTCCCATCTGAAGTCTAATTTTATTTTAAGAAATCTGGACTTATTTACTGTATAAATATTTCCAGTTGGTAACCCATATTCTCAAAGCTGTACTGATTCAAAAATGTTTTAAATCCGTTCAGAATTCAGTCCGAAAATTACTTTTGAACAATTTCTAATACTTAATGTAAAGTCAGTCACTGCAGTGTTTTTACTTCCAACAGGTGAAACGAAGAAGAAGCTACAGAAGAACAGCTGTTGACTGCAAACAATTAAAGAAATGTCTCCCTTATGGCTGGAATGAGCTGGACATGTAATATATTACTGCTAAATTAAGAGCTACTGCTGAACTAATGATCAGTAGGAAAAAGCTGAAAAGGTTAGTGGCGTGGCTACTGATGAGGTTCCCAAATATCTGTGCATTCCTGCATCATCACTGCCATACAACAGGAGATTTTCTAAAGCTGGTGAACCAGAGAAGTGAACTGACGATGTGATCATCATTTGTAAAGCTGCAGCAAGAACTTTATCTGATTCTTTTTTGTGTTTCAAATACTTTCTACATTCTGGAAATTTGAAATGAACCCGCACAGAGATTTTACTCTTTGTGTTCTGACATATTTGTGTTCATTTTAGTCAGGAATGTGTTAAAAGTGTTCTTGGTGAGTCAGTCTGCATATTTATTGATGCCTTTTTATAATTTTTTTTATTACCATCAGTTTAATTCAGAGACGTTTGATGATGTATTCATTAGTTAGTATAAATGAGCAACAACATTAGTAAAATGAAATGAACACGGTCTTTTTAGAAATGAAATCCTGGTGACATGAGATTGAAACCGTACGCTGTGTCAGGGTTTCAGTTGCCTTGACTTGCCTTGGCCACCAGATGTCACTTTTTTGATAAGACTGAAGTCTCTAAGTCTTGAATCTTTACTTGCATAAGTACAGTATTGAGTTCTTTGAGTTTGTTTTCCAGACTCCAGCTTACATTTGAACATCATACTTTTCCACACATATAACAAAACTGTAATACTGCATGGTAATAAGCAAGAAAAAAATGTCACAATCCTGTGGCCTTCTGATTGGTAGACAAATTAATTGCCACAGTAAGAAATCTAAGGATTAAAGTGAAGACAGTTGATCTTATTGATATAAGTTTCGCCTTCCTCTATTAGGATGTGCCACCTGAACAGGTAAACATGTATATGTTTGTACCATCTTCAGCTAACAATTCAAAGGTCATTTCATGATTTTAGGAAATGACTGAATGTAAAGATTTTATCTCACAGGATGCACACATCATCAGTCAAACCGTACAGGGAAAAACTGCCTACTAGCTCTCTTGTCTTTGTTTATGTACTATACAGTGTGTGGCAAACAAAGTCAGTATATGCTGTCACTGCTACAAAGATGATGCCACTGTGCTGGATCATATTATTGATTTGTTGTTATTCTCATTCAGGTATGTCCATTTTTCTTTCTTTCAAAAATATTTAAAAGTTTCAAATCTACTTGGAACAAGACTAGGTGAGAGATTTTTTTTTTAAATAAACCTTCTTTTTTTTTTTTTACCTGTACCTGTATAAATTTTTGTATCATTAATCACTGATATGTATCTGTAACCACTTAAATGGTGATGTCTTATGTCATATTTTACACCCTGTAATCAGACATTTTGCCTCTTTTATAACAGAGAGCACTATAATCATCACAGAGCCTGGTGAGAGCATCACTTTGAAGTGTTTATCAGAAGGATGCCCCCGAAACAATGATGGATATACAGGGATGTATCTGTATCATAACTTTCCTGAACAGAAAGAGGTGTACTTCTATAGTAACTATACTAACAGCAAAATCATGGAGCGACAAAGATACAAAGGCAGGATCAAGTCAAACGGACCTCCCATGAACCATGGCATCACCATCAGCAACTTGACCGTGGATGATTCTGGTGTCTACACTTGTGTCTACAAAGAATCAGCTGACAAAGGTGTCAACTGCAATGTCTACACAGTTTTCGTGAGAGGTGAGTTCCTGTTTTTTCCTTGTTAAAGATTCCGCGACCTTGTCCTGCAGCTCACGAGCCTGTAGTATCAGCCTAGCACAGTGGACTGCATGCAGTGCCTAATTAGAGATTCAAGATCTGACCCTTACTTTTTGGACCCCATCTGCTTCTATCTTTGATGAATATGTTATAAATTACAGAAATATATGAGAAAAGCAGCATCACTGAAACTTAATTATACTTGTATATATTTAATTATAGTCTTTTCTATTGTTTTACTTTTTCCAGTTTGTAAAATGATTTCAAAAGGGAACCTTACAGGTGGCATAGTCCTTCAGTATATTTACTGATGTTTTTCTCTATATCATACATACAAAAAGTAATTTCTTGTGCAGGTGCATGAAGCAGCACACCTGCTGTAACTCTTGTTTTCTGTATTTCTCAAAGGATTTGCACCATGTCCCAGCCAAGAGCCCCAGATCCCCACCAATGTGGAGGAGAGATTTCTAGTCATGCTGTTGATCATCTGTATCTGTGTGATCAGCACACTGTTAATCATTATCTTCATTCTGCTGATCATGCAGAAGGTGAGTTCAATTCTCTCTACTTATGGCTAACTTATCTATCTATGCAGCAGTGGTTACCTTTACTGTCTGCAGATATTGTGATATGACTGCTCTAAACTTTCTTGCACTGACATGCTGATTAGATCTAAACCACTAAATGATCTGGTTCCATTTTGAAGTGTTGCTATGGTGGGGCTGCTGCTTCTTGGAAATGAATCTTCTGTGCTCACACTTTCACTGTTGGCAATCATCTTCAAGTGCTTTAACTTTTTACACGGTCACTGTAGAAAACATCTGTTACTGTTACAATTTGTGCAAAACTTTGGTTCTGCATATATACACAATCTTTACAGTGTTGTTTTACTACTGACAGGTGAAACAAAGGAGTAGCTGCAGGCGATTATCCAGCAGTTCCCCGGAAGAATCAAATGATTGTGTGTATGAAGTTATGACGAAGAATAACTTCTACTCTGTGGCAGCTTTAGAACAATGAACTCAAAGCCCCTGTAACTTTGCTTAGCAATACCGTCCAACCTTTTTGGCTTCCTGAGGTTTTTTTTCTCTTTATTCAAAATTCAACCATGCAATTCAATACATTAGTAAAAATGTCAAAAATTAACAAGTTTAAGGGTAGAGTCAGTAATTTATGAAGTTCTTAAATTGAAAAAAGTATACTGTACACATAAATACAATGGTGCCAAAATACATAGGACCGGATTTGAGGTTTGTGGAAGCTGCCACGTTCCCCGCCATATTTGAATATAGTGGCCGGGAAGGACATTCCAACTCATAGTGTTTTATATGTTTGACTAGCCTCATATGTAGTACGTCAAAGATGGAGGCAAGGAGAAGTCATCGGTGTTAGTGTGCTATGATATTTAAATTTGGGCCTGCACCTTTAGGCTCAAGATATGAAGCATAAGGGGTCCCCGTTACCAAAGAAACAAAAAGGTAAAGGAAAGAGACAATGCCCTGAGCATCTAAATAAAATGTCAGAACTGTAACATATGGAAATGTGCATAAACATGTATATTTACTGTCAATACTGTCACAATTACTTATTATGAGCAGATCTGACAGGCCACCCTCCTGTCTCCAGAGAGCTGACAAGGGCTAGCTAAGCAACAACGGCTGTTTAAAAGTTAACATTATGCTAGCTAATGCTACACTCCAGTGTCCTAAAAATCACTTTCCCGGATAAACAGTTTGATTACATTCTGAACTCAAATGAGAGTTTATTCAGCGTCAGAGTCCAGCAATGTTACATTCACTACAAAGAAAGTTTTACTAATATTGGCTAGCAGTAGCTAACAGAGGCTAACAGTAATGCTTAGTTCAGGACATCCCCAAGAACTGTTAATATTAAGCTTAATATCAGTCAGAAGTGAGCTTCTCTGATTCATTGACCAGTGTCAGAGTCCTTTCACAAAGTTTTTCAGCCTCTTCTAGAGTAAATACAGAGGCATGCTTCTCACTTTGCATTGACAGCTGAGGTAAACAGTGGCCTGACAGAATGCCACAGACAGGGGATAAAAAGTAGTAGAAACATAAGCCTTAGTCTTGGCTGACAATGTGTTTGTCCCATAGCAGCCACTGTAGCTAATATTATGCATTTGAATTGGGAAGGATAAGAAAACAAAATTCACTTGACTTATATTTGTAATCTCTGGACATGTAGTAGTGGAAAATGTCACACACTGTAACTTTAAGAACTACATCACTACTGTAACTGAAATGACATACTATACATAGATATTCATGGAAATTACAGAATTTCCTTGGAGAGGACTTATCATTTTTTAAGCATATGCAAAGTGTAAATTTTTTTTTATCCAAAAGTGGTCTAATTATTTGTAATAGGAATGCATTGCCAGCTCTGCGAGCACAAATCACCTAAGAATGTAGGGATGAGTGGGTGCAAATGGATGACAAATATCACGCTATATTATTAACGAGCTGACAGAATTCATATATACATTTTTATTTTTATTACAGTTTTATAAACTTTTTTTTAGGTATTTCAAAGAAAAAAAAAGCTATTTGGTTAATAGAAAGGCAATAAAATGTTTTTATCATGTTGTGAATTTTTTTTACTAAGCAATAATCTGTATGAATAAATGTACTTTAATAAAATGTGTAAACATGCAAACTATGGAACAATCAAACTACTAAGATCAGACTGTTCCCATCTTCAGTTTCTGTCATATCTCATACATGTTTGATATGTCTCTGATTATTTTAACAGTTTCTTCTTGTGATCTCTAGTTGTCATCATTAGTTTATTTCAATGTTTCTTTTTTATTTTATTTTTTTCTGTGAAGCTGTAAAAAGCATGGAAAAAAATAAAGTATTTTTGAGATCCCAACCAACTGACCTATTTGTCAAACTTTCCTTTTCACATGGTACTAAACTAAATTTCCAGTGAAAGACGGGAAGTTTATGCCAGACCACAGGTATTGCAAAAACACAGTCTCACTGAAACATGAACAATAACTAGACTATGCAGTTCACTCTGCAATCGCAAAGGAATTTTTTTTATTATTATTCTCCTGCAGTCATCTGACCACCAAACCACATAGGGAGTGCCATTTAGCTACCCAGCTAACTCTCATTATTAATTAATCCATCTTTATTTGTTGTAGAAAGTAACCTACACATTTTGGCAGCTTTTTAAAAATACACAAAAATAGTAAAAATGAAAAGAACTATAAAAATTGCAATAAAAACATACAAAAAACAGGAATATACCATAATAAACCCCTGTGTTGATTATTATGGCAGCAAGTATAATGAAGACATCACGATTTTGGTATTTCCATCAGTGCAAATATTGCAGTATTATGCATTTGTCCCAACAGTTATTTGCATGTGTGTTTGTAACAGGACCACTGGGGAAGAAACTGCCCTTTAATCTGTTTTTGGTTTGTTATCTCTTCCCTGATCACAAAGGGTTTAAACAGGTGGTGACCTGGTTGTGTTAAGTATCTGCTTCTAGCAGCTGCTTATTAGCTGCTATTATGGCCCACGTCAACCTCCTCTTTTAGATCAATCTCTCTTGTGCTTCCCTTGCATGTGTGATATATTCAGTAACCATTTAAAATTCTTAGTATTGTGAACAACCAGATAATCTACACAATCTCTGCCTTTTCATTACTTATGTAAAGTGGGGATTTTGTGGTGTGTACAGATCTTCTCACGTCCACAGTGATTTCCTTAGTGGCATTCAGCACCAGCCACTCCTCATCAGTGGTGATCATTTTAAAAGTAAATGATCTTTTGCTAACATCTTGGTGCCAAATACCACATCACCCCTTCAGAGGTCTAGTGGAGGACCAACACAACATTAGGTGGCCATCATTTTATGCCTGATTGGTGTATTAAGCAGCAGAGGACAAAACCAAAGTAGAATTTCACTTTAGTGAACTCCTCTGTTGCCAGTATTGTGGCTGACTAAATCTTCCTGAAATTAACAAACACTGCTGGTGTCAAGAAATCTCACTTCGTTCAAATATTGTCGCCATTCTATGAACAGATTACAAACATTCAGGCTGATGATGGATTTTTCTAGTGCAGCCCTCAGTCCTAGTGGCCGTTGGTCATCAAAGCTCTGAGGACCCATGGTATAAACTTTACAGTTTCATGCGTCTATAATGACACTTGCACACCATTCACAGGCCCAAGACATTAACACCCTAAAGCTAATGGCTTATATGCTATAAAAATCTAAATAAAACATGCTAACATTTGAATCATTTGAGCCCCAGTGTACTAACCTTTTACTGTCAGGTCTGTGTGTGCCATAATAGTGCCATGATAGCATGTGCAAACCACAGGAAGGCAATGGAGGGAGGTTTATCTTGTTCATCTTGTATGACCTATAATATTCTTATGTTTCCTATTGTTGTGATGCTTTCTTTTGGCCTACTTTGTGACAACTCCAGTACTTTGTGTTCTGATTTTTGCTACCAGGTGCCTTTCTAGTTTCGAATTGGTTTTGCCTGTGTGACTTTCAGTCATGTCAGCGTGTTTTGTGAGTGTCACTCAACAACTTTACATGGAAAACTGGTCAGTAATGTAGAAATTCTAATGGCAGAATCATAACTGTGACTAATAAACGTCTCGATCTATTTGAACACATTGAATTAGATTTTTTTTGTCTCAAGCAGATCGAAAGCCAGTTAAACAACTACTACCAAGACATTTACACAGAACTATATTTTCAACTATATCTTAACATGCCAACAAATATCAAAAGAAGAGCAAATTGTTAATATCAATAATAATAATAATAAAAATAATAACAATCACAGTCTTGATGCACACTCAATCATCCAGGTAAGTAAATCTCCAAAAGTTGATTCTGTTCATCTGGATGTAGCGTTTTCTGTGAGAGAAACGTTTCGTCACTCATCCAAGTGACTTCTTCAGTCTCAGCTGACTGCAGGTTTCCCCAATCTTATAAACAGTATATTTGCATTATGACTGAAACCAGCCCACTGAAGCAACAATGGGCTGGGAGGTCAGTTTCTTCATCGTGATTATGCAAATTCTCATGACCATTGATTAACAACCACTGATCAAAGACCACTGATCAATGACCATGAGTACCATTCACAGAGAGTTGGGGAATGGCTGCAATCACAGCATTGTAAGATGGCGAAAGATGTACCCTTAGTCCCCCTCCTCGATTCAGAGATGGTCTTTCCATTTTCATGTAAATGGCCTCCTTGACTCAAACCAGTGTTCCTCCCTGTCCAGGATGTGTACATCCCCATCCTTGAAAGAGTGTCCACTGGCCTGTAGGTGTAAATAGACTGCAGAGTCCTGGCCTGACGAGGTAGCTCTTCTGTGTTGTGCTTCGCTTCACCAGAGGTTGTTTGGTTTCCCCGGCAATCCTCCTGGCACTTAACAGCGTACACTATGTTACTCTGTTTGTGTCAGGGGACCCAATTCTCGGGGTGGACCTGACACACACGGGATCACTACGGGTTTTCGTCTAGGCAGCGGTTGTCCTTCTCTCCTGGATCGGCTGGAGCTTTCTTTAGGCACTGTTGGAGTCAAATTGTTAAATGTTGTCATTGTGTTACTTAAATTTGTAAGTCTTAGTTCAAGCAGCAGGATCAAAGACATTCCTTTGTCTCTGACCACCTCTCCAGCCAGTTTGTTGGTGGGGGAGGCTGAAGTGTTTTATTAGGCACATCCTATCTGAAGATTCTGTTTGTTGCTTAGTAAACTTCCTGCTTTGATGATCCTTTTGGTGAGCAGGAGGTCACACACACGCACCCCCAAACACAAACACATACACTCACATACATACACACACACACACACACACACACACACACACACACACACACACACACACACACACACACACACACACACACGCACACACGTGCACACACATACACACATAGTGCATTGTCTTTTGTAACCATAGGGGGGGGTTTACAATGGGAGGTGCTTGTGTGTATTGTAACTGTTTTCAATAAAAGGCGGCAAGCGGAGGCCTAAGTTGGGGTGATTCTGCAGTTGGATTCAGAGTGCTTTCTGAGACACCAACCGAGGCCTCCCTTGCACAAGTAAAATGGATCGATCGCTGATTGTCTTGTTTCTTTCATTAACGAGAATATGTTTCTAAACCAGGGTCTGTGGAAGCGCAGACCCAACAGGCGCCTTCCCAGCTTTGACAAAAGTCCAGCTGGGATAACCACATTTACTCAGGGCCTTCTTGATGTGATGTTCTTCTGCTTCCCTGGCCGCTGTGTCTGTGGTGTTTGCTCTGTGTTGTAGTGTCCTGATGACACCCAGTTTATGCTCCAGTGGATGATGGAGAAATGTTTTTACATTGTTTTATCATTTATGCATGTGTGTCCTACACTTCACTAAACATTCTCGTGTTGTGTGTTTAGCATCTCTGCATTTTCTACATTTTCCAGATCTATATTGACTTTCACAGTGTTTACATCTAAACTTGGTGTCATTTGGCTGTCCAGCGTAATTCTTCATTCACTCTTGTTGAACTGTTCCCCAATGAGCCATCTCATTAGAGTGAAACAGACTAACTCGTCTACTCTACTTGAGCACTCGACCTCCTGAGCTACAGCCATCCCAAATGCAGATGGAATGGTCTGATGGAATCCATCCTAATACGTGCCATCTATAGCGCCCCACACATAACATCACACCATCGAGCTTTACAAGCCAAAGGTAAAAATCACTCTTATTTCACAGGATCACACATACCATCACCCCACATTTACCCAAACAGGAAACACTGCTCGTTGTCTTTCCTGTCTGCGTGTAAATATAGTGCTGGCAAACAAAGTCAGTATTTACGGCCACAATTGCAGCGACACTGGCACTGTGTTGGGCCGTATTATTGATTTGTTGTTATTCTAATTCAGGTATGTCCATGTATTTTGGTTTTATCTTTGTTTTCAGATTCTTTTTAAGTTTCCTTGGAAAAAAGATTCTTCTACTTTTTATTACTTACCTGCATAGAATCACTGTGATTCAAGTTACTGTCACATTAACCTTTGATATGCATATCTAGAAATGATATCCAGAAAAAGTGACACACAGGTGACATACTGTAGTCCTCCAGTATATGTACATGTGAGTCCACAGTATATCACACATATGGAGAGAATATCAGTCTTCTTTTTATTTTTTCCTGATTTTTCCTTCATGTTTATGAAGAATTCTGTACCATATTTCCAATTTATTGCTACAAAAAAATCTGTTAATGACACTCCACAAATGCTATTGTTAAATGTTGTTCCTTGGATTATGGTAAGTTTATATGAAGACAGCACATTTAGTGGAACCAATGTTTTTCTGTTTTCAAAGTACTGGCATGACGTCCCAGTCAAGTTCCCCAGACCACTGTGGAGAAGAGTAGTGTTAAACATCAGTACCTGTTTCCTCAGCATGTTATTGATCGTGATCTTCATCCTGCTGATCATACAGACGGTGAGTTCAATTATTTCTCAAAATAAAACCTAGCTCTGCAAGCTGTGATATGCATCAGCAGTTTCACCACACATCACCGCATATCTCTTTGTTACATAAACCAAGATTAATGATAATTCAACACTCTTTCTCTTCTTTAACATTGAACTTTATTTAGTATGTGTATATACAGTTATCTTCAAATCTTGTAGCTTTTTATCAAGTCACTGTGAAAAGCATCTTTTATTATTAATATTTTTGAAAAATACAGAGTTGTGTATTTTTGCGTATCTGTTATTTACTGGGAAACAGGCACAAGTACATTTTTTTTTTCAAAGTTTGAAAAAGATATATACATATTCATATAGAGTTATTTTGATTTTTGGAAAAAAATAACAAAATGCAGGCGCAATGAACGCATAATAATAAGTGATTAAGCTGTTTTATTAGAAATGCAATGAAAAACTGTTTTTTAAATCATGATTGTCATTGTTGTTTTAATAATGTGTGATCTATGTAATAAATATCGAATTCAGTCGAACAAGATGTTTAATGTGTGATTCTTTCTTTTGTGTGTGTGTACACACAAACACTGGCTATACAAACAAACAAAAGACAGGGAAGATACTTACACAACAAAAAGTTTAAAAAGTAAAAATTATGCATTTATTTTGAAAATATACCAGGAAGGCAAATCCTATGGTTGCTTTAATATTTATAATATTAAAATGTTTTCTGGGCATCATTGACATTTTCTAAAATTAAATTTAATCATAAAATCTTTGCCAAATTAATAACTTAATTAATAACTGCACATAATACTAATAATGCACATCACACAACTAAGAGTGGTGCACATTCACTCACCTGCATGTATAAAGTGGGATAGCTAACTCTTGCGGAGAAACAGTGCAAGTTCTGTCTGAAAAGATCATCAAAATTAGCAAGCAACACTTCAGAGACTCTTTACTGGTAAGGAAACGAACATCAAACCAAAGCAGAACATTATCCACAACAGTTAACATTAAACCAAGAATAGTAATCTTAACTTCTATATCGGTTACTGTTTAGTAACACACTTTTTGTCCAGAGCTTCACAGAAGCGTTACCTCCACACAAATCCTCACGTAATGCTTTGTGGGTAATCCTTCTGATTATTGCCCACAATCCTTATCCATCCCTCAATTTCACACAAGGTGGTGCCATTGTCCCATTTAGCAGATTTAACTTCAACCTTTTTAACTAGGTTACACAAGCTTTCTTTACTTTCTTTAGAAAGTTTTAAAGAAATGTTAATCTGGCTTCTTGAATGACATTTAGAGTTTTTTGTTCCCTTCTTGCCAAGATGCTTCAAGAATGTTTAGGTCCAGGCTCTGGGGAGGTTAATCCATGATTGATAGTGTTCACTGATAATGACAGTGTGCGTTTGTCGAGCCACACAAGCTTTTACTGCATTGACAGTGTGTTTGGGATCTTTGTCAAGCTGAAAAATGAAGGTGATGTAACTCAGATGGTATTACATGGATAAAAATTTGATACTTCCTTCATAATTTAATCAGCAGCCAAAAAACCCAAAATCATGACACAGTCACCACAGTGTTACGCAAATCACTGATCTCCTGCATACATATTAATGATGATTTTATTTTTTTTTTCCTATTCCTAATTCCAAGAACTAGGAATCTCATCTTGCTCACAAGTTGCCAACAGAAAGCACCATTCTCTGAACAGATAACAAATGTAACAAAAGTGTCTGATATGTAATTTTTCTAGTGCAGCCCTCAGTCTTATAATGCCATTCGGTCACCAAAGCTGTGAGAACCCCTGGAACTTAAAACTTAATGTCTTTAAAGGCAATTGCACACCTTCCGCATCTTCTAAGCATTCACACGCTGCTGCTGATGACTCATATAAAAATGTAACCACATGTTTGAGTCATTTAAGCCCTGACATACATACTTTTAACTGTCAGAGCTGTTTGTACCACGATGGTGTAATCATAGCATGCAGCAGGGGATGTGCAAAGCACAAGCAGAAAACCCCTTTGTTTATCTTATTCATATTCAGTACCTATAATGTTCTAGTATTTCCTATTGGAGTGCTACTTCCAATTATTATGATATAAAGTGGGTAAAATTGATTAGGAATGTAAAAATTCTAATAGAAGAAGTATAACTGTGACTAACAAAGGCCTCAATCAACTTGAACTCACTACATTTTGATTTTCTTTTTTTCCTTTTTCTTTTTGGTCTCCAGCACAGGAAAAGCCAGTGAAGCAGCTACTGCCAGTGTCACTTTTTAACCACAAGAGAGCAGCATTCTGCAATGCACTTCATGCTTCAGTCTTCAATTTATATATTGAATCAGAATATTTGATTGTCATTATGCCTGAAGCACAACGACATTATATGCTGTCCCTTTCAGTGCAAAGAAACTGCAACTGTTCCTGTTTCAACATCACACATGTTGAAACAGGTACAAAGCAAGGTCCATAAAGACATGAATGAGCGAGTTTGGTGTGGAAGAAGTTAACTGGCCTTCATGGAGATCTGACCTCAACCAGACAGAACACGTTCAGGATGATTTATAGCTGAGACTGCAAGCCAGGCTTTCTGTTCCAACATTGGTGTCTGAATTCACAAATGAGCTTCTGAAAGAATGGTCAAAATTCCCATAAACATATTTGTAATTCTTGTGGATTCCCTTCCCAGAAGAGTTGATGCTTTTATAGCTGCAAAGTGAGGGCTGATATTATATCAGACCCGACTGATTAAAATGGAATGTCAAACTGAGTCTGTATGAGTTCAAACTGGCTAGGCAGTTGATGTGATGTCAGGTGGCAACACAGCAATTCCTGATTCCTTCCTTTTTTGTTCACAACTAAAAATAGCTATTCTCTTCTTCACTGTGTTAGGGTTGAAAAAATATTCAATCGTTTATAAAATCATTAAATAAAGCTGTTTTATTATTTTAATATAAACACAATTCAAATGGGCTCATAAACGAGTAGGCGCTACAGATTTTTAGCGTCAAAATCTTCGTCCGATTTGAAATATTTCAGGATGACGTAGAGTGCAGCATGCTGACACACACATGATAATGGGTAGAATAGTCTCTGGGTCAGGACGCCCGAACAAGATGTCCTGAACTTAGCCTTGGAATCAGCAGAAGAGAAGTGACTTGGATTACTCCAAGAAGAGCTACCTCGTCAGGCCAGGACTCTGCAGTCTATTTACACCTACAGGCCAGTGGACACTCTTTCAATGATGCGGATGTACACATCCGCACAGGGAGGAACGCTGGTTTGAGCGCGGAGTCAAGGAGGCCATTTACGTGAAAAGGGATAGACCATCTCTGAATCGAGGAGGGGGCCTAAGGGTACATCCTTCACTGTCATACAATGCTGTGATTGTGGCCATTCCCCAACTCTCTGTGAATGGTACTCATGGCCATTGATCAGTGGGCTTTGATCAGTGGTTGTTGATCAATGGTCAAGAGAATTTGCATAATCACGATGAAGGAACTGACCTCCCAGCCTATCGTTCATTCAGCGGGCTGGTTTCAGTCTTTATGCAAATGTACTCAGTCTCAGTCAGCTGAGACTGAAGAAGTCACTTGGATGAGTGACGAAGCTTTCACCTGTACTTGAACTTCCTAATTGTCGTTGACTTTCTGGACCTAACTCTAGAACTTTTGCACAGACAAATGTGTTTTTTTAAATAGCTTTCTCAGGTTTAATAAATGTGGAATGCAAAGCTGAAAATGTGGGACACCATGGCCAGCGGTCACTGCTGGAGCATATCGTTCGAATGACAAAAGACGCACAGGATCCAACCATTAGGATGGTCGCTTGGAAAAAACTGACCACTTCAGAAGACAGTGATGGTCTTACCGTGTTTGCATATGCCAGAGGGGAATTAGACCAAAAGTCAGGCTACAGGTTTGCTGAAACATCCTGGAATGAGAAGAACATGAACATATCTCTGCTCATCACCAACACTGCAGTTGCAGACAATGGAGTTTACAGGTGCACAGTGATCATAGACAGTGGCAATCACACCAGTGTCACTACCCTTAAAGTGCACGGTAAATTTAGCAAAGAAATGTTATTTTTTTTTAATAACGTGTATGAAAATGAAGTTTGGATTGTTTAAAACTTCTGATTACATGTTATAATGACTATCACATCTGATTATGATGTTTTACTGACATCTAAGTGCAATATTCATCTCAATGATTATGTTTTATGGTTTTTTATTCAGAGGCTGGAGGAGCTGCAGGATTGGGACACACTCCCATAGTAGTTGCTTTTCTGGTTGGCAGTGGATTGTTGATTGTAGAATGGTTGGTTGCACTGCTGTTCTATAGAAGATAATTTCAGTGTGAGTACAATGAATTGATGCGTTGTATCTCATTAAATTAACTGCATCTACTGATAATATGTTTAAGCACTGTTTTTAAACTTTGTGTTTGTATACTGTATTTCTATGTATATTTCTTAGCAAAATATAAAAAAGAAGGCTGGCTCAGAACTTTGCACATTACTGTAAATCTGATCTTAAAGCTACGCAAATTAAGAGATTAACTAAAAAAAGCCTTACTTCTTTAGCCTTAATATCCATGTTGCACTCTACATAATTCATAGTAACATGAATGGATGACATGACATGAATTCAAATAATTGATGGTGATCTGATTGTTGTGTTTTTGCTTTTGTATCGTCTGACACAGGTAATTCATTTCATTTTTAAATTTGTTTTTATTATTTTGTACCATCTTTTTTCCTCATCTACACATTTTATTGTATCTGTCTTGTCTGTGAGAATGATGAGTCATAAACTCCTTTCATACCAGCTTGCAATAGCACTTTTTAAAATAGCCAACAGTCTTGTTTTCTATGCCTTCACTTACTGTTAGGCATTCCTAAGAGTAAGTGAAGTACATGTTTTTGTACGTGCTTAAGGACATGTTCATACATGGTGCCCTCTAACGGATATACATGGACATTGGTGCATTTAATCCTTATCACTAAACCTCCTTTCCTTAAAATTAAGAGCATGGTTTTCTACAGAATTTAAACATAGGTGTCATCATGTTCTCAACTCTATGAGATAATCACATGAAAAAAAAAAACTCATAAGGTTTTATTTACTTAACGACAGCACAACATCACTTCCTTGTCTTTACATTTCAACTTAGCTGGAATCATGTAGTTCTACATGATTCCATGTTTACTTTTTTTAATCTCTGAGATTGAATGTACTAGGTTAAATCTCATAGATTTAACAATTTAATTAAATAAAACACATTTTTTATTAGTAAATCTAAAGTTTTGTAGTTGCCCTCATTACACATGTATTTGTAGGGATTTCTGAGCCCATACAGATTATGATGACAGTTTGACCACTCATTTTGACCACTCATTTTGCTTTTATGAACTTTCTTGCATAAACATACTTTTTTTAAAACTTTTTTTCCCAATTACGACGACTGTGAATACTTTATTTCATCTCTTGGGAATAAAAGAGGGGGGTGGCATTGCACTCTGACAGGACAACACCTTAGCCTGGCAAACAGACAAGAGAGAGAGAGACAGACAGACAGTTATTGTTGTATTTTATGCATGTTTGTCTTTAGTTTGAATGTTATTTTTATTTTTTTATTTATTTTGCCTCTTACCCATCTTAATCAAAGAAATTGATTGAAACACCTGGTCATTCTGCATAAAAGATGGGAGGTGAGTTCAGTCACAGATCATGTACAGTAGTGACACAAGCATAAAGAGGGCACAGCTTCAGCAGAGTAACAGGACCAACAGGATGGATAGGCCTGGCAGGCCAGAGGGGCCAGACGGATGCTAAGGTTGTTGGATGCGGTGAAGGAGTTGGACCCAGTAACAAGATCATTTCCAAGGAGACATTCGGAGAAAAAGATGATTTCTGTGGTGTTAGAGTATCTGTTTCAAGACTGCTGCAACTGAGCATATAATATATATCCGAGAAGCTTCTTTTGAAGAAGCTTCTGAAGAAGCTTCTCGGATGAGAGGTGAAACGTCTTCAAGCAACTTAAAGAAATCCAGACGCTTTTCTTTGCAAACTCCTTTGACTGTTTGACAGGTTTCGTGCATGCAAGTATGCGCGTCAGGTGTGGGTTATGCATGTTCATGTGTGGAAACACCCATTGGGTGGTAACGACTCCTCCTAGTGTGATGGTCTAGGTTGTATAGGTATAAAAGTGTTCCTTTCACATTCTTGGAGCACTGACACATCGCCCTAAGGAGCCCCAACACCTCAACCTAACGAGCTCAGGATGACATCGGTATCAACCATGACGCCCAGCCAGGACATTGCCCATGCCAATACCGCTCTAGGTTCGTCTACAGGAGTATGCAGTCGGGGTCTTCCATGTAAAAAGCAACGCAGTCAAAACACCATAGATGGGACTGTATTTAAGTTAGAATATCGAGGCGCTGAAGGGTATGTGTATGCCATTAAATATACCAAATGGAGAGTTGTGCTTAATGTAGATTGTGGTGAAGGATTGTTTTGGGCGGAACCCCGAATCATGTCTACTAAAAACTGGAAGCTCTTCCGTATCATAGTGTGTGCGGACTTGGACAATGTGGGCTTCCCAGAGCTGCTGTATGTTTCCCAGTGGAACAGCCCGTCAGGCCCTGAGCTTTACAGGGTTGAGGCTGATCGTTTCAATCGCACCCTTGACGACTTTATTTTTCTCAGTGTATGTGATGACTGGGATAGTCTTATTGCTATCAGAGGGCTTGAAAACTGGAGGTTAAATCCTTACCCTTACCACTGGTAGGTTTAATGTGTGGGTGTGTGCGTTTGTGCGTATATTTATGTGACAAATTAAGAGCTTTTGGTTTTCATTTTTACAGAGCATGACATGCAGTCGTGGGACCTCTCAGAGTCACCACCATCAGCGCTGCTATTCCAGACCCCACAGACTCCTTCACCCTCTCCACAATGCTCGCAGGACCCCTTCGTATCAGAGCTGTGTGAGAAAACAGTAATCGACATCAAGCTCGCAATTCTCCACCTGTTGATGTTGGCGCTGAATGAGTTTCTACAGAAGACAAGTTACGGATGTCAAACGGGACACCCCAGTCAGGTCCAACACAGTTGCTTGCAGGAATTGCCTGAGTATTTCTTCGTATTTCTTCCGCCTGTTTGTACGCTCATACACCGTAGATGGGACTGGAACACAAATCCGCAGGGTTGCAGAACACATCATGTGTGAACTGAGATCACAGCGACATATAGTAGGCGCCATTAACGACAACATTGCACACCTGCTAGAATCAAGTCGTTGTGCCTGCCGTGTTAAACCAGCCATGCTTCGCATGATTGGAAACTACTGGGCTGGGTTACATCTGGTTTAATGTGTGCTGTTCAGTATTCATTGTGTGTGTGTGTAAATTAAATAAAAAGACCTGTTAACATCAACATCTTAGTCCTTTGTGGCTTGCACCGATCATGGAAAACACATTGCATTAAATATATCATGATCCTGCCCATCCTGAAGGGTTGGCCAGTTGGCAGGGGAGGCATAGGGATGGGTACCGGTATCCTGACATAAACGGTAGTAACGGTGCTTTATTTCGGTGGGTTTTTTTTTTTTCCTGAGATGTCATACACTTTGAATTCTAGCCAATCATTTTACCTTTGCAAGCGTAGTAGGCGGGCCCAGGTACGTATGTTCTTTTAGAGCAGAGCTACAGATTAAAAATGCCCAAGGCGAAGCGGTCAAAAGTCTGGCTGTACTTCACAGCAAAAGATGCAAACTCAGCAGCCTGCAAAAAGTGCTTTAAGGTGATACTGTGCAAAGGAGGTAACACCGATACCTGGTACTGGTATCCGATAAAACCTAAATTATACCCATCCCTGGGGAGGCATCAGGTGTAAGGCCTCCACTATCTCATGGCAAAGATTATTTAGATCGAGACGACACTTACACACTCCATAAACCAGCAAGGATCCACTTCCCCAGAAATAGAGTATTGGTGAATGGGCTCGACAAACAGTTTCAATCTGATCTGGTTGATGTGTCTGAATATGTGGCAGATAATGATAATGTGAGATACCTGCTAACATGTATATATGTATTCTCAAAATACGCATGGGTTAGATGCCTTACAAACAAGACAGGGGCCACTGTATCAGCTGCTCTCGAGAATATACTTAGTGAGGGAAGGATCCCTATGAAACTACAAACAGATAAAGGCAAAAAGTTTTATAATGCAACCTTTAAACAGCTAATGAAGCGATATAATATCA
This sequence comes from Pelmatolapia mariae, assembly GCF_036321145.2. NCBI lineage: Eukaryota > Metazoa > Chordata > Actinopteri > Cichliformes > Cichlidae > Pelmatolapia > Pelmatolapia mariae. The sequence goes on along the minus strand of NC_086232.1, from coordinate 28,423,098 downwards.
AGCATTTCTCAACAGCTAGCGAGGTTAAATGCAGTATTGTTCGTATCTTCAAGGGTAGAATGTGGAAGTACTTAAAATCTGCCAACTCCCGAAGACATGTAGATGTCATACCCGATCTCACACAAGCATATAACAATGCTTATCACAGGTCTATACAAATGGCTCCGGCAGAGGTGAATAAGGATAATGAGTAGTCAGTCTTTAACGCGTTGTACAAAACGAGGCCTCAGAGGGAACTGCGCTATGAATTTAATGTTGGTGACACTGTACGAATATCAAAACTGAGAGGAGCGTTTCGAAAAGGATACGAGCAGACCTACACCGATGAGATTTTCAGTCAATGAGCGTGTAGGGCACATGTGTCAAAGTCAAGGCCCGCGGGCCACATCCGGCCCGGCGTACATATATATCCGGCCCGCGAGATCATTTTATATAGGTGTATTATTATTGTTATGCATGGCCCGGCGATATGAGGCACTAATAATATACAAACTACAAATCCCACAATGCAGAGCTGTAGCCTCCTTGCCGAAAGCTAGGCTAACTGGGAACATTCCCGCATCAATCAAGTCAAACTTGCGAAGTTTGTTATTGCGAAGCTAGCCGCTCACAATGGCAAAGAGAAAAGTTGATTCTGAAAACAGAGCCTTTCAGCGCCAGCGGGTTACTGAGTACATGTTTACAGACATTGCTGGTAAACCCGTGTAGTGGAGCTAATGTGGCTGTAATTAAGGAATTTAATTTAAGACGGCACTACGAGACAAAACGTCAGGATAAGCTGAAAAACCTAAATGCAGAGCAGAAACTACAGAAAGTAGACGTCTAAAGAAGAATCTGACATTTCAGCAGACTTTTTTTTCACCAGAGCAAAATCACAAAGTGAAGCTGTCGTGAAAGCAAATTTTATTGTAGCAGAGGAGAAAGCCAAATCAGCCTGGTACCACTCTGAAGAGCTGCATGATGAAGCTGTGCGACGTCTTGTGTCCAGACAAAACGCAGATTTTGGCAAATGTGAGCCTGAGGAGAAATACGATTGCTGATCGGGTTTGTGAGATGGCCACTGATTTAAGAACACAGTTGTGTGAAAGAAGCAAAAACTTTATTGCATACTCTCTTGCTGTGGATGAAAGTACAGACATGATGGACATTGCACAGCTGGCCATCTTCATCCTTGGAGAGGAAATATTGAACATTAAATCGATGCACGGGACAACGACAGGAAAAGACTTTTTTTTTTTTTTTTAAAACGTATGTCAAAGTGTAACCGACATGAAACTGCCCTGGGACAAACTTGTTGGACTTACAACAGATGGAGCGCCGGTGTTGAAAAAAAGCGGACAAGATGCAGGAGGAGAACCGGTGAGTTATCAGCATATCACTGCATCATACACCAGGAAAGGCTGTGTGGTAAAGTCCTAAAAATGGAGCATGTAATGATCACCTTAACGCAGACTGTAAATTTTATCTGAGCTAGAAGTTTAAATCACCGTCAATTTCAGTCTTTTATGTGGGAAATAGATTCAGAGTTTGCCGACATTCCTTATCATACAGAGGTCCGTTGGCTGAGTTCGGATAAAAGTTCGCAATAGAGTTTTTGAGCTCAGCAAGGAAAGCTGTCAGTTCATGGACATGGCATGTATGATGCAGTGAAGGCATTTCAAGTGAAGCTGTCACAAATGCACCAGTGCAACCTGCCTCACTTTCCCTGTTGCCAAGTAATGTTAAACCAAGTCAGCGGACTTTGCTGAACTGCACCTGTGCAGATTCAGATGGAGCTGCAGTGTAATGATACACTCAAGGGAAAGTACGACACTGAATGGCCCGCACAGTTTATTAGTTCCATTCCTGAAGCAATGCCCAGCTCCATCTACATGCGGCTCCAACCTTGTGTATCAGGGCTCTAGAGTGCGACCAATTTGGTCGCAAATGCGACCAAATTTTTCAGTGGTGCGACTAAAACAAATATTTTCGGGTAACAAAAAACAAAAATCTCTGCAACTCTCCGTGTGGTCAACAACAGACACACATTATGCCCTATCGTGGACTAAACCAATCAGAGATGGTCAGGGGCGGGACCTCCCTGATTGGCCGTGGTCCAGTTGGAAGTGCAGGTAGAAGAGAGAGGTGAGTAGCTTGAATAAAGCGATATCAATTCATTAACGGATTCCACACAAAGACGTAAACACAGAGCGGACCCGACGCATCAGAATCAGCTTTGTCTTTCTCGGCTTTCTCACCCGACGGCCCGTAGACGGACACGCTGTCGGAGCTCACCGAGCCCACCGTCCGCGCTGTGTTTCCGTCTTTTTTGCGCTGATTCTGAGCTGCAGGTTTTGTCTCTCTCCAACCAAAATTCGCCGAGCCAGCAGCAAAAGAAGCAGCAAACTACGCTTCACATTTGATCAATGTCGTCATGAATTCCCTCTTACTTTTGCTGTTTTGCTTCCATCACGTAAAAAAAAAAAATCACACTTCATGCACAGCTCTCTCTCCCTCTCTGTACTTCAAGAACAGTTTCCCGTCTCAAATCTCTGTTTTCTGCATTATCCATTCGCTTATTACCCACCAGTCTACCGTTGTTTACAGCGCTGTCGGCCGCTGTCTTTTTCTTTTTTTCACTTAAATGACCTCGGACAAGAAAGCCTAGTTTCTGCTGTTCAATACTGAAGAAATGTAAACTTTTTAAAATTGTGCAAAATTACAGAATATTGCAGAATATTTTTGAGGTCATCTGCTATAAAAAGCCAGGACAGAAAAATCTCCTTCATGTTTTTCTGTGTTTTATTCTCAGTTACTTTCACACAAAGGCATCTGCTGTGATGTTCACAATTCTGATGAAGTCTCATGTGTATCAGTACTGATAAATGATCAGAATTATAATATTTCTGACTGTCTGAGGCTAAATTGAATCGAATCAGGTCTTTGAGAACCGGAATCGAATGGATTATAGAAATCAGTGATGATACCCAGCCCTAGTGATCAGCCTAGGCCTGACAGAAGTGGATGTAGCTGTGGGTAATAAGAAAAGATGAAAAGAACTATTGATAACTTTTTTTGTTAAGGCCTGATCCGTCTGAAATTCATAGCCAGTGCTCTGACACAAAGCCATCAATCTTTGAATGCTGAAAAAGCAGCAGTGTATCCAGAAAACACATTATATGCTGCAATAAATGCACTGCCCAAGTGTCCCCTCTCCCCACTGCCTTTCAGCAGCAGGCAGCAGCAAACAGGTCGTCAGGCCAAGATGATGATTAAGTTTAACATTTTCTACAATATTGACAAAGCACTTTAAGCACAAGTTTGTTAGTTAATAATTTAGAAATGAATATTGTCTGTATGGACTTCCCCCCCCAAAGAAAGTGCACATGTAAAACTGCGGTGTTAAGCGATGCGGTTGAAAAATTTGAGTGCGCCTAACTTTTGTGCCGGTACGCCTAAATTTTTAAAGTTAGGCGCACCGGTGAGCCCATGTCAAAAAGTTAGTCTAGAGCCCTGTGTATGCTTTCATTTATTTTTTCTGGGGTTTTTGGCAGCATGTTCATATTTCTAACTTGCATAATTTTGACAGGATATAGTTTTATGAAGAGCAAAATATTTAAAGTTTATTTTTTTAAGTTTATTTAATCTGGAATAATATTCCTGTCTGTTTTTATTCATATTTATGTTTAAAAAACATTGTTTTAGTGTGTTCAATAAATGTTGATATTGTTTGGCCCGCGACCTAAAGTGTGCCTTGAGTTTTGGCCCCCTGTGCAATTGAGTTTGACACCCCTGGTGTAGGGAGACAGCTCCGTGTGTAAAGACTAGCGGATCTAGCAGGAGAGGTATTGAAAGGGACATTTTATGAGAGTGAAATACAAAGTGTGGTTGTTGATAAAAACAAAACATTTAAAATTGAAAACAAATTGGCTAGAAAAAAAGTGGGTCGGAAAAAGCAGGTACTAGTGAAATGGCTAGGATGGCCTGACAGCTTTAATTCGTGGATTCCAGAAATAAGATATCTAATTTTAGAACAAAGCTAGCAAAACCTATTGTTTTGAATCAGCCGTATGAGGTTGCTGTTATAGAGATACAGTACCCACGCATATGGCTGTCTTTCCACAATCAGATTCGCGAGTGGAAATTTATGACCCAGTCAAAGATGAAACCAGCCGTGACCGTGATTGAGCTGTCTGTGGGTCATTATAATTTAATTTTAAATGTACGCAGCACCAAGCCACCGGCGACATTAAAATGCAATACAACGCGGTTAGTAACCATGCCTGTGTTATGGGGCCTAGGGGGACCATTCTCACATTTAGAGGGAGACTGGCAGAAATCCTAGGATTCAAAACAGGAGACTCGTTTGTACTTCATTACAAAAACACATACACCCCACATCCCGCAGACATATACGGTAGAAAATATAACATCTTTATTTATGCAGATATCGTTGATTACCTGCTTGTGGGCAACGCCCACGCGCGGCAGTTAAGGACTATAAATATTACAGACGATGACCACTGTCTGCCTATTCTGCAATTTGACAGCGCGCACTACACACCTGTGTCAAAGTCATTAATCAACGACATAGAAATTGATTTGAAAGACACCAAAATCAACACATACCCTTTTTATACGGCAAGGTGTTTGTCAAGCTCCACTTCCGACCGGTAACCCAGCATTTTTTAAAAAAAGATGGCCGTCTACAACACAGATGAAGCAAAATATGTAAAATAATACGTTTCGCAGGCTGGAGAAGAGCTCGAAAGGTATATCGGGACCAGCATGCAATATGGGGCAGGGCTGGGGGGCTTGTTCCGCAGCATTTTTAGATTTGCTGTACCGCTGTTCAAAAAAGTCAGCATAGTCAAACCCCACCTAAAAACAGCAGGGAAGCTGATGTGGGATTTGTTAATTATCCCGGCTGTACATTATTTTCCCAAGTAGATATAAATAGAAATATAATATAATAAAGAAATAAAAAAAAAAAAAAACATTTCAGCTGTGATAAGAAAAAAGTCTGAATTCAAAAATCCAGCCACTCTACAGGACCCCCCTTTAATTTGTTTTTTTTATTCTTTTTTTTTTTTTTTTTTTTTAAATGTACTATGTCACAGCGGTCCGCCAGGGGAGTTCTTTTTTGGCGTGTTTTAAAAAAAACCAGGGTCTTCAGGCAGTGTGTGATCGGTTTTATACATGGCGATGGTCTTATGTATGCCGGTGTTGGATACGGCTGATAACGGTATGTTTAAATCTGAAACAACCTTTAAAAACTCTGTCCAGCCCATAGATCTCAAACCCTCAGAAGGTGTGTGTGTGGCTTTAATCAGATCATAAATGTGTGAACCTCGGATGGTGTGTTTATCAACAACAATTTCACCTTTGTCATTGTGAGAAATCAAGTCTGACGAACGGCTCACCACTGATAGAATAAGTTCTGCATTCCTCCTACTCCTTTTAGGCATGTGTGTCAAAACATTCTCCGCAGCAAAATTTCTCACCCCTGCATCACCATAAACAGGCAGAGTGTCCGCCGGCCGGGTTTGCGCATCCCTGTTAAATTATTGAGGTAGTGATAAAGACAATACATTCTTTTCACGGGTACCTTGTAGGGCTGTTCGATATAACGATATATATCGGATGACGATAGAAAAACGTCTATCGTTTCATTTTACACTATCGTTTGTTTCGTGGTGTCGCAAAATAAACTGTTTACGGCAATATTTTTTCATCATTTTGATGGTCACTGTAGTGGCTATATTAATTTCTTAAAGTTCTCTCTTTCTCTTATATTTAATATAACCACACTACGGACGGACAAGCGCTTGTTTTTTATGCGTTTTCGTTAGCAACAACGACGGTAAAACCACGGCGTGTCCGCTTGTTTATTTTCCACATAAACCTTTCACAATAAAGCTCAAGATCCTGTTGAGGCTTTTCAAAATAAAACGAGTCACGTGAAAGATGCAGAGTATTAACGGATGAGAAGCAAAAAAGAGCCGCCAGGTGCTAAAAAATAAACCATAGACTCAAACGTTAGAACAGGCTTTTCTCCGCAGCACGCTGTGTAATAAACACTCACAAAGAAAACGGCGGCCGTTACAACTTACGTCTAAAAATGTATAGTTCCATGCATCAGTTAAAACACTCGACTCCAGGTACACGACGCCCAGCTGGAAACACTTCACGCAAGTTGAGATGCCCGAGATTCACAGAATTTACAGGAAATGTTACATTTTTGTAATTTATATCGTTATATCGACGATAGATGTCTTAATATCGGGATATGAGATTTTGGTCATATCGCACAGCCCTAGTACCTTGTCGTCTCACAAGCGTAAGGTATCTTTGGAGAATATCGCCATATTTTTTAGCTTTCTCGTACACATCTATGTCAGATTCTTGTAACACTTGAAGCATCTCCTTGTCCAACTCATTCTGAGCCTGTTGTCTGATGCTGCCTGTGTGCTGCTGCTGTTGCTTTAATAAGTCCAACTGGTGTTGGGGCACCAACACCAGTTGCACATGTTCCATTTTCACCTGTTTGCTATCAGACTGGTTATGAAAGGGATTGCTGCCCCTAATAACGGCAGTAAAAACCCTCCAGATTGGATGATTGTCTTTCTCTTTTTCAAAGTTTTGATCTTTTTGTCAGCAATCAGTCTGATTATTGGTTTTTTTCTTTTTTAGCTGTTTGTACTGCTGTTTGGTCAGTGGAATGTTGCCATGCAATACGTTAAAGGCTATCTCACACAGCGCATTGATGAAATAAGTTTGCATTGCTAATAATAACTCTGCGCAGAGTCATGGGAGACTTGTATATCAACTCCAACAGAGACAGATTCCTCCGCATGCGTGATGACATCCTTTCACCTCTTTGCTGTTTTTTGTTTTGGGATATAAACAACCGGACGGTCTGACAGTAAATTTGTTCTGAGTCTTAAATGGTCTTGGCTTTATAGTCTAGTAAAAGATACCCTTATGTTGTGGATGTGGCATCATTAATTAACAATGTGTCATTCTTGTTGGGAAAGTGCCACACCTTGTCAATAGAAAGAACCCTGTATCCTTTCTCAACAGCTTTTTCAAGCTCAAATGAGACCTAAGTGCCTTTCAACTCCCGCTCAGTTTGCCGTGGCACCTGTAGGGAAGGACGGGGTGAAAGAGACCTCTCGGCGGGAGTACTGCGCATTTAACAAAGCCGAAATAATTTTCTAGTCTGTCAAAGTTGCTGTAAATGATTTGAGGGTGTCCTACAGGATAGTCTTTTTTAGACTGCACTGTGGGATAGAGGCTGGTAAAGTCGTAGTAAAATATTTTTTCATCACATGCAGTCTTGTGGTACAGTTTTAGAGCGACCGCCGAAAAGGGCGTCTCGTGGATTCAATCGTTCTGGCTTTCTGTATGTGCGCATGAAATTGTCATTATATATCAGCTAGTCCAACTTCAGTATTCCTACAAACATCACTGCTGTTAAGTTTTCCCTCTTCATTTATGTTGGAAGTGATAGCAGAGTACGTTTTAATCTCTCAGTCAGAACATGGCATATCATGTCTGGGTGGAAACTAGCGAGCTAACTTCCTGCTAACTTTTAACTCCATTGAATTTAATAAATTCTGTTTTCATGGATACCTGTATGTTAAACTTAATTATTACACCTGGTAAAGCAGCAAAGCTGCTCATTTTATTAAAAATGAAAGAATGTAGACAGTTTTTACCTGTCAGGACCCGTTTACCGCTCTCCTGAACTCCTAAAAATTAAGCTTTTGTTTTAGAAAAAAAGAAAATAGTTTGAATATCCTATAATATGTTAATATAACACCTGTAAAAAATAGAATAATAGGTTTATTTTACTTACCGTTTATGATGTCCATGTTATAAAGAACGATGTTAGCATTGATGATCGCAAAGAAAATAGTGTGCTCTGCTGCGGGATCCTGACGCGAAAATGTCAAGGAGTTTCGGGCTCTGTGGGCGCTTTATATAGGATGGGTGTTTTCAAAAACAATAGATGGTGTTGATAAGTCTGGGATCGATACACCTGCAGGGCATCAGCTTGTTGTGCAAGTTTAAAACAATGAGGGTGGGGCTCGCAACTGACCAAGATAGGCCTAGGGGGCCACTGATACTGGCTACTTCAGACAACAGCAGCTACCCCAGCGACTGGTACATCTGTGCCTTTTTTGTATTCTCGAGGAATTACAAAAGAGCCGATACCGTCTGCTTCAGACAACAGGCAGGGTCCCCGCTCGACTGGTACACCTGTCGGCTTTTATCTTTTTCCTAAAGAGTCACAACAATTAAATGATACCCACCGTGAGCTTTTGCGTTCCTGAACAATTTTAAACAATTAACCAGCTGTTGAAAGACGGAGGGGCCTGTGTGCCTGGTTTTAGAAGTATCACTGCAGCATTTATTTCTAAAAGGGGCTGAATGTTATTTGTGATCATCTGCTGTGTTAAATAAAAACCTGACTCTGTCTCCCTCTTAGTTCAACATTCTGAAATCCCGATTTTTAAATAAAATGATCGCATCACCCTGTGAAGGAAACCCCAGTAGATGCGTAAAAACTAGTTAAATTAAAACTAGTGGTTTGATTAAATGAAACGCTTGTGAACAGTCCTGAAGGCTGAAATTACCCGTACAGAAGAAATGCCCATTTGTGGTGTTTTTAAAATAAAATGCATGCATCACTGCATGCTGAGACATTGTCAGAATCACAAAATTAGTGTGATTAAAACACAGTTAGTAACACTTTTGACTACATGTAAATAAAAAGCATTCCAGCTCCAGCATTCCAACAAAACGGCTTCCACTCCTCCAAGCAAAAACAAAGAATTGCTTTTAAGAACACATGTCTGCATAACCCTGCAGCTGCACTGGGGGCGTTTCTCAATATGCGTACTTGTGCGTACTTGCGTTCTCGTGATACGTCATCAGTCAGAGACCAAGTACTGTTCCAATTCGAAGTACGCATCAAGCCGAGAACGCGAAAAAGTCCCGGATGTGTTCTCGCTCCGCCCGTTTTATCAAGCATGCATCGGTGTGGACTTGGTACAGCTAAATATCCCAGAATGCATTTCGTCCAGAACAGCGGACTCCGGCACATCGTTTTCAACCCCCCCCCCCCGCCCGCGGTCTTTTCGCTACTCAGGTTAAACAAACCCCAGCAGCTGTCTATTGTATTAAATGTCCACTAAAATAAAAATAAAAGCGTTCTAACATCTCACCTGCTTGTTTTTATTAAGGTATGTACACGTATGTACATGTACACTATTTTTATTAATAGAGGTTTCACTACTGAGGTTAAAAATGATATACAAGTCACTTAGATCACTTCTAAATGTTAATGTTTGGTTTATTTCGGTGTTTTATTTGTTCCTGAGTAAACCGGTTTGGCTGTGATTAAAGTTAAGCTTCATAACATGTTACTTACAGTTAAATTAAGAGGGGACGGCAGTAGAAACTCCGGACCTGTGACATCATCACGTACGCTGGTGTTCCAATTGTACAAATCACGAGTCCGTGCTCGCGTTCTCGGCGAGTCCGTACTCCCGTGCGTTCTCGGCAACGTACTCGCTGAGAACGCGAGTACGTACTCGCGTACTTGAGAACTGAGAAACGGCCTGGGTGTTTCCACACATGAACTCAGATAACCCGGAGATACCTGAACGCGCATGCGTACAGGCACGAAACCTGTCAAACAGGTTGGACGCCATAATCGACTGCCGCCAACGTATTACTGATCTCGGAAGAGATGTTTGGGACGTGTGTGTGTGTGTAAATCCGTGATTTAGTCTGGTGAAGAGGCAGAAAATGTAAAACGGGGAGTTGGTCATGGCAGTTCAATCAGTTTCATGCGGGTGAAGAAGTGGACCAAAAAAGAGAGAATTCCCAGCTACAGGCGTCAATGTTGTTGCTTATATTAAGGGCTCGTTTCTAAGCTGAAACACTGCGCTGCCATTTGAGATCACACCAGGATCTGTATTACGCAGCAGGATTTCGTCCTATCCAGGTAATTGAGGGTTAACTCTGGGTTTTCATATATGTCCTTTGTAATGGACATTTGTTTTTGGTCTGTATCTTTTGACTTTTTTGAGCTACCCTACTAAGTCCTGATGTACTACGCAGGACATGTATTGATATCTCAAGTGTCTGGATGGCCTGTTTTTGTTCCAAAGAGAAAAGAAATTACAAAAAAAAAAGCAAAAAAAACAAAAAAGCCCAGGGCTCGGTGAGTACGTACTCGCCGAGAACGCGAGCACGGACTCGCGATATGTACAATTGGAACACCAGCGTACGTGATGATGTCACAGGTCCGGAGTTTTTACTGCTGTCCCCTCTTAATTTAACTGTAAGTAACATGTTATGAAGCTTAACTTTAATCACAGCCAAACCAGTTTACTCAGGAACAAATAAAACACTGAAATAAACCAAACATTAACATTTAGAAGTGATCCAAGTGACTTATATATCATTTTTAACCTCAGTAGTGAAACCTCTATTAATAAAAATAGTGTACATGTACATACGTGTACATACCTTAATAAAAACAAGCAGGTGAGATGTTGGAACGCTTTTATTTCTATTCTAGTGGACACTCAATACTATAGACAGCTGCTGGAGTTTCTTTAACCTGAGTAGTGAGACGTCCGCGAGCGGGGGGGGGGGGGGTTGAAAACGATGTGCCGGGAGTCCGCTGTTGAGTTTTGGACGAAATGCATTCTGGGATATATAGCTGTCCCAAGTCCACACCGATGCATGCTCGATGAAACGGGCGGATCGAGAACACATCCAGGACTTTTTCGCGTTCTCGGCTTGATGCGTACTTCGAATTGCAACAGTACTTGGTCTCCGACTGATGACGTATCACGAGTACACGAGAACGCAAGTACGCACAAGTACGCATATTGATAAACGCCCATATAGACCCTGTGCACGAGAAAATGCTAACTTCCTGGTTTGAGACCGGATGTGGGGTTGTACATTTCCGGTAGCTTTACTTTGCGGTCAATCGCTACTGCAAAGATATACTCCATAATCATGTCCAAAACTTGAAAACGGAAAGATCGCGTTAAGTTACAAAGAGCAGAATGTGGGAACACTCACCACTGTTGTGTCATAAAAAAAAAATCTAATGATCAATTTTGACGTTTATAGAGTTTAGATCGATCAGTTGTTTACATCACTCAACACAAGCAGAACTGCATTACAAAATCAGAAGACACATCGTCCACATTCAGAAGCACATCTCTGTATAGTGACAGTTATTATGATTTAAACAGGCAAATGTTCAGCATTCAAACTACAGGTGAGGAATAGTCAAACCAGATGTTTCCCCGTTATGTCAATATCAGCTGGTCAAGTACACACCTACACAGCATGTTAACAAACCGTGAAAAAAGCCACACAAAAATGAACGATTGCTGGTAAGGGTTTCTATACATTAGTATTTACGAAGGGTATGTTGTGACTTACCTTCAAAATTACAGTGGTCCCTCGCTATAACGCAGTTCACCTTTCACCTCGCTGTTTCGCAGATTTTGCAAGTTTGCATGCTTTTTTTTTTTTTTTTTTTACATCACATTGTGTCCTGCGTCCTGATCGCTGCAGACAATCTCCTCCGTGATGTCTCTCCTGTACAGTACAGAATTGCTGCATCGATCGCTAGCAGTGTGACTCTGAAATGCAGTACTGGATGTCCACGATGTCCATGAAACGTTTTGCACCGTCAAAAAATAAAATTGGCTTCTTGATTTCACCCATCGCTGGTTATTTTTAGAACATAACACCCGCGATAAACGAGGGACAGCTGAGAAATATAACATTTGAATCCCTTTTCTCTTTTGCTCTGAGGCGCGGAGGAAAAAATATCGACAAGTCGATGAACATCATTTACAGATATATTGGGTAAATGCCCAAGACATCTATAGAAATGTAAATCTCCGCTTGATTCATTCATTTGCTTAACTTGTTTTGGACCGTAAACAAGGCGCGAATAGGACACCGGAAACAAAGCTCCCCACAGGAGTTTCCGCACCAGAAGTAGCATATGCTAACGTGCACATAGTCAATAGGCTCTGTTTTGAGTTTTTTTCAAAAAAAGAATGACTTCATATAGAAAAATATATATCACATGCATGACACCTTGATGATGAGGATATATGAAAACCTGAATGCAGGACATGGCATGGGAGCAACGCAGACGAGCCAACAAAGACTGAATGAGAAGGCACAGACTAAATACACACAGGAGGCTAATGAGAGAAGTGGGAACACATGGGGAACAGCTGACACACATGAACATAACGATGTCACAGTGGAAGAGTAAAACTAAACATGATGAACACAGGAACACAAGAGCTCTTCAAAATAAAACAGGAAACATAATGAGACGCAGACATGACAACGTGAGACACAGACATGATCCACATGAAGGGCAAGGGAGACTTAACAAGGGTTGGAAGACACAGGGGAATCTAATAACAAAGAACTAGAAAAGCTAATGAGATTAATCATATAAACATCAAAATAAACTAAAACTCAAAACACTGGGTCATAAGACCCAGGATTGTGACACTATCTGTATTTCATAATTGTAAATGGCACCAAATAGTATTCAAAATTGAGCCACACTTATGGAGCTCCACAATTTTTTTTTCCTGGCGTTTTGGTTGACATCTCTTGTTTTTCCCATGTCAAAGAAACAGGCTCTGTGTTTTGCCTTATATGCGTCCATAGGTGCGCCACCAATTTACTCACATGGACTCTACGAACCTATCAGAAGCTTCTTCAGCTCAGAATGGAATCGTCTGGAGTTTTCTTATTAATTAACAATAAACTTAGTGTATATGTACTCCTAAATATGATGAAAGTGATAAAAAATAGACAGCTCTGTCTGTCTTTATTCTGACATTTAACTAATTCAAATTCAATATTCAATTAATTCAATATTTATTTATCCAAAACAAAACAAGTTTACTCTAAATTGATGTTGTACAGTAATAAAATGTTCTTATGTTTTCCATAAAGTGTATGGAAATATCTGGTTTCAACTGTGAATATACGGCTGTGTATTGAAATTCCTCTTGTTTTGCATAGATATACTGAACAACATATAAAGCATAATATATAAAATAACATCGACCAGAGTTTTTTCTTTGAAAGAAGCTCCTTATGTCCATTCGTGTATATCAGTACATAACTGAAAACGATTTATTTAGCCGTGGAGGGTAACAACTGAAAATAACACACATGTAAGCTAAGACTCTCTAAAGAAACAGCATCGTTGTTGTTCGGCTTTTCATTTCGCCATTTGTTGATTCACTCGAAGAGCAAGTAACATAATATGGGTCAAGTGATCAGTTTGATACACCGTCATATTTACATTATTTGTACAGTACGAATGATTTGCTTTGGTACCTGGTCAAACTTAAGCTCTCCTCTGTCTGCCTGGCTCCGTTTCTCTCAGCGCACTCGCAGGCAGCAGCTCCCCCCGCCCCCTCGCTCAGTCGCTTAGTGTCTGAGCTCGGATCATACCAATATTAGGGGGTTTTACGCACAGTCATAAATTCCCACAGTGTGCACTATGTGCTTCAAATATTGTGTGTAGTTTTTGTTTTATACAGTTGTCAGCCAGGCATCCAACTATGAAAAAATTACACTCCAAAAGACCCCGGGCTTCTGAAAAAACAACCCGGGCTTAAGCCCAGTAAGCCACCCCCCGCTCCGCCACTGCTATAAAGGATCACTGTGGCTTATACTGAGGTTGGGTTTAAAGATGAAGAGATACCAAATCGCCGTCTAATGAACTTAAGTGATCTTTAAAATAGCGCCCCCATTTCGCAGAAGATCCCTTGGACCTGTTAGCAGAAGTATGAAAATACGTAGAGAAGTCCAACATCAATAGTTAACTGCACAGACCATGATTGGGGAGGAATGAACACACATCACCTTTCGGCCATGTACTCATCTTCACAGGTAGATAATGCAACAGTAGGTTGCTTTTTGATTTTCCACAAAATCAAAGAACCATTTACAACCAGATTTGTACAATAACCAGTTGTACTAAGTCTGTCTGTTACATTACCTGTCCAATCAGCATCCCTGTATGCCCACAACCTCAGTTCTTCATTGTCACATTTCCTGTAACACAGTTCTTTCTCAGATGTCCCTTTCAGATATCTCAGTACATGTTTTACTGTAGTCCATTGGTCTTCAGTTGGCTCAGTAAAATACTGCGACAGTTTACTGAGTATAAAACTCAAGTCTGGTCTTGCGCATGCTAGATCACACTACCCACTGCCACTCTGTACCTTTTTACATCATTCATCTTTTCTGCACCATCAGTGTAGTTCAGTTTTTGTTCACAAGGTGTCAGTCTAGCTTGGCAATCCTGCATGTTGAACATCTGTAGTATTTTTTCTACATTTTGTTTTGTTACATTTTTACACAGTTATCATGCTGGTCAAAATATGTAGCAATCAAATGTCCAAGTTTACTCAAATCCCTCATTTTGAATTTTGCTGCAAGGACTTTCTTCAAAACAGTTCACTTTCGTCACTGGCAGGAATGATAAAGTCATCTACCCATTTGATCAAAATCACCTTCTTATTTTCTGTCATCTTTGTGTAAGCACAATGGTCAGTGGGATTCTGCACAAAGTTGTTCTCACTCAGATATTCATGTAACACATTGACCCAATTTCTACCTGACTGTTTTAGACCATTTAGTGACTTTTTCAACTTTTTTAGCTGATCCTGAGTATCTGTGTGTTCTGTACTCACATCAGTCATTTCTCTGGTCCTGCTGGACCTGTTTTGTATCTCAAAGTCACTGTCATCATCTGGCATTATGTCAAGTTGTGTTTGTCTCTCTCTCTTGTTTTGGTCTCAAACTTCATGAGTCAATGCTTCTGTACTTGTCCACTGTTTGGGTAGCAGACTATATAGTCTGGACTAGAGCTGGGCGATATGACCCAAAATTCATATCTCGATACTTTTTTTAAAGCCATAAAGTAAGAACAAAAAGAGAGTTCTTAGTCAAAGCTGTGTCCCAGGTGTCACACAGGCACTTTTATTAACATACTAGGTGTACATGAAAAAAAACTACTCAAAAATAAATTATGAGCATTTTTTAAATAATAATGCTCCATAAATAAAAGAAAACTATGTTGTTTTGTGCATAACAAAGAGCTCACAATTGTGCAGTCAAAATGTAAACTAAAAGACGCTGAGCATAATAACAGACAGATTTCACAGCTGCTCTGTTCCCAACTTCTACTGCGTGACTGACAGCCTGGAGTTTGAAATCCGCTTCGTAACCATGTCTCTGAACAGGTGCCATTTATGGTCCTTATACACACACAATACGGTAATATTACGTTGAAGCACAGTACGTATTACTCCGCGAGGCTCCTCGGTAGCCGTAATGCTCCGACAATCCGTCAAGCAGTGCAGCTCCCTAGCTTACCAAAGTCGAACTAAAACATTTTTTGAGAGATTGCTGAGCGCTGTGTACCACATAAAATCGGTTCGCGGTCATCAAGCACAACCAGAATTCATACAAAAGGCGCGCAGTCAACTTTTGAGAAAATGAAAGGATTTCAGGCCGTGCAGTTAGGCGTTAGCGTGGCTAGCTCGTTAACACGTTGACGCCGTCCAGCCCCACGCACGGGGCGATGCGCAGTAACTTGTTAACGGAGATTTGCCGTGTCCATCTTGTCGCTGCCTGCAGGTGAAGCGATGGGGGAGGAGGGGGAGTTGTGTTCAGTGAAGGAGAGGTGAGGTCGAGTAACGTTGCGTAAAGACAAAAGTGGACGAAAGAGAGGCAAATTTGCGGCTCCGCAACTATAATTATAACGTAACATAGACTATATCGATATAAAGGATATTGTCACATCTTATATCTCGTATAAAAATATATCGATATTTTTAAAAAACTCGATATATCGCCCAGCACTAGTCTGGACTGTTTCTGTCATATCCAACAAAGATTCCTTTCTCACACCGTAAGTCTAGTTTTCTCTTGTTCTGCCTGTAGGCATAACACACTGACCCAGATTTCTGCATCTTGAAAAGATTTGTCCTTCTTCCTGTCAGCATTAAATATGATGTCTGTTTTTTGCGTCTGTTAAAACATCTCTTCCTCACTACAGCTGCTGTTTGCACTGCGTAGGTCCACAACTCCTGCGGTAACTCTTTCTCTATTAGCATACACCTGGCCATATCAAAGAGTGTGCACCAATTTCGTTCAGCAGTAATATGAATAGCAAGTGGTTTGAATGATTCTGGCAGTCCCTTCAAAACCAGTAACCCATCACTCAGTTTTTCACTAGCATTTTTCAGGGCAGTGATAGCTGTCTCTGCTCTATAACATAGTCAAACTCTCACTGCTGGACTTATGGAGCGAAGTCAGTTCTGTATACAGACTAATTATACGAGGCTTTTATCATCCAGAAACTGAATCAGCTCTGCGCATACCTCTGCAGTCTTCTTCTCCCTCCATGTTGGTAGGCTGCTTCAAAATAATGTCTCTTAGTCCTTGCAAACGAAGGTGGCCCACAAATTTTGTCTCCCACAGTTCATAATTCTTTTCGTCCCATCAAAAACGAGCCGAAACCAACAGCTGTTTGACTCAGCGGCTCGTCGACTCATGGCGCTAGCATGGTATACTGATCCTCACAGGGTACACTGTACATTGCGACGCTTCTCTCGGTGGCAAAAACACTTTAACTCCTTTAGAAAAGTCGTAGTTATCTGGGCCCATAACCCGTTAGCAGAAGTATGAAAATGGGCAGAGAAGTCTGACATCAATAGTAAACTGCACTGACAATGATTAGGGAGGAATAAACACACATCAGCCTTCAGCCAATTTTTATGAATGAACACGCCCCCCCCCAAGAGAGCGCAACTTGGTTAACAGCCAGCAAACACACACGTACACCATGCATCAAACAGAACACAAACCCACTGGCCGTTTCCATAACCGAGAGCATTTTCTTTCTTCATGTCAACTGGACCTCTGTGCTACGATAGCAGGAGGCTCTAATGTTTTTTAAGACCGATGCTGTTTCCCCAACGAGCATCAATATTGATTAAATATATCCTTATACACAATTTTCCCTGTTTTGAGTCCAACTTTGAATCCCTTGGGGAGTGCATCAAGAAGGACATGATGCACCATTGGCTACAAAAATCTGTCAAATCCAATATGTGGAGTTACATACTCTGACTCCTCTGGGTTAATGGAGTAGCTAAAGTAGCTTTTACTTTGTTATACTTAAATACACTTTGCACCCTCTTGTTTGATTAGTAAAAAAAAGCCAAAAAAAAAAAATCCCCTTTGATGTAAAACAGTTGCAAACTGATCCTGCTCATTTTAACTGTCATTTCAGGTAAATAATCATGGCCTCCGGTGGTACTCTTTTATTCATTTTCACTGCCCTTTGCATCGATGCAGTTAAGAGCGGTGGTAAGTTTATTCATCATCTGATAATTTAAAGCATGGAATGGTGTTTGGTACTCATGTAACCTCAAATCTAATTTTGCTTTCTTTTTCTACAGGATTTATAAAAGTGGAATGCAAAGCTGAAAATGTGGGACACTATGGCCAACAATCACTGCTGGAGTGTGTCGTCAAAACATCAACAGAAATAAAGGATCCAAATATTCGTATGGTTGCTTGGAAAAAACTGACCTCTCCAGAAGATGAAGGTGATTTCCTGTTGGGTTTTAGTAGAGGGAAATGGGACCAGCCAAAGCGAGGTTACAGGTTTGCTGAACCATTATGGGACAAGAAGAACATGAATGTATCTCTGCTCATCACCAACACTGCAGTGGCAGATGATGGAGATTACACGTGCATGGTGATTACAGACAGTGGTGATGACAGCATAGTCACTACGCTTAAAGTCCAAGGTAAAACTGAAACATTTGACAGCATTTTAGCAAAGATTAATTATCATTTTGAAACAAGATTTTAAGTAAGAAGTTAATTTTTTTACATATTCATTTGTATCTTCTTATCACATATACAGTATTATGGCTATCATATATTCTTATTATAATTATTACATCTTATGTAATATCATTTTATTTAATTAACATTAAGGTGCAATCTTCATCTTAGTTATCATGTTTTTGTTTTGTTTTCTTTAGCCAAATACAGCACACTACACCTGAGAAAATTACTGTTGACAGCTTTTACATGTCACAACTTTTTATTGATGTCAAGATGCAATGTTCAGCTCAGTGATTGTGCTTTCCATTTTGTCTCTGCAGCCAGATACAGTGTCCCAACTGTACACTCCATCCCTGAGATAATTGTCCCAAATAAAGACAGTACCCTGATCTGTGAGTCTCACGGAGGCTACCCAAAGGGAACACTTCGCTGGTTTGATGAAGAGAATCATGACTGGACAAAAAGCTCTGAAATGGAGGTGACACAGTCAGATGATGGTTTGTTTAAACTCACAAGCAGACTGTCTTTGTTGGGAGGATCCACTTTCCCAGAGTATACCTGCGCTGTGTTCAATGCCAGTGGAGGCAAAGAGGATGAGAAAACATTTGAAACCAACATAGCACCACCATCACCTCGAGAATCTCCAGGTATAGTTTATGACACACTGTTATGCACCACACATGACAGTTGTTATGCCTGCTGGCACCATCCTACTGCTCACAATACTGTTTAGTAATTTCAGCCAAAGTGGAATCAGAGAGAATTTAAATCTGCCCCCCCCCAAACAAATGGTAAATGGTAAATGGCCTGTATTTATATAGCGCTTTACTAGTCCCTAAGGACCCCAAAGCGCTTTACATATCCAGACATCCACCCATTCACACACACATTCACACACTGGTGATGGCAAGCTACATAGTAGCCACAGCCACCCTGGGGCGCACTGACAGAGGCGAGACAAGAAAAACAAGAAAAAGATGTCAGAGTTACATAAATATTATGTAACCATTAAACACTTTATTGTTTGTGCATATGGGAGATTTAATGGGGGCTGAATTGAAACGAGGAACCATGCTATGTAAGGCGCGTTTTCTCAATGATTAAAAGTCCTGAAGTTTGTTGCAATCCACTTGGCATTGTGTCAGTCAATATGTCTGAGGTAGAATTACTGAGTCCCCGATGCTCCATGAGTGGTTTGTCACAAGCTGGGTGACGCGCTAGCCAAAGTCCTAGCAGCATCCCTGACTAACGCAATATGATATTTTAAGCTGGAAATGCTTTGGTGAAAAGAAAATTCCTTCTTGCACAATGTGCATAATACTTTCTATCGGTTGATTGTTCCATCTTGTTATTTTTTTAATACTCAAATTTCCCATCGAGAGGGCCACTGTGCGTTTATTGTCTTCCAAATTTAGTTGATGGGTTCAGCTGCTCGTCACTACCAGATCTACAGCCCATTTGCGCATGTGCGAAGGTAACTCTACTTGGACAAACTGCCCGAAATGCGTTGACAGAGACATTTCAGAGATTTTGAGTCATTCTGCACTCCAGATGCGCTAATTTAATCACGCATTCACGCATTCATTTGCGTCAACACATTGATTTTGACAGCACGAACTATGACAATAACAAAGATTATTATAGCTATCTTGCTGACACACGGATCTTCTACTGATTCTACGGTCTGGTTCAGGATATCTTGCTCGGACTCTCTGACACAGAGACTTGTAGAAAACCATTATCAGTGTGTATGTAAATGTTGCTGCAAAAATCTACGTGTACCTGCAATATTTCAGCCTAGTCATAACACCAGACGAAGCTCATGACCCTCAAAACACGGAGCGCCAACTCGTTATAAGCACAATTACATTGTGCATAAATAAAATAATTAAAACAGCTTTATTTAATAATTAAAATCAAAAATGAAAAATGTTCAACCCTAACAGTCCCACAATACTAGATCCCACAGGTGTGCCCTATTTTTTTCTACATCTGTAAATAACAAAAAAAGATGAGATTGGTTAATGCTTGCTGTGCTATGGAAAATCCCCACACACATACACGTTTTACTGTTTCTGATGAAAAAAAATTCAGGTTCTCTTGATAACTATCCCAGGCACTCACCTCACAATCTATAATTCTATTATCTCTCACAATACTGCAAGTATTGCCTGCCATTTTGTTTGTCTTTATATTTTTTACACTCTACTTCTACATGATTATTGTTTTAAATTTAAACAAATGTTCAATTTGTACATTAACTGTCTCTCTGACAGTTAAAAAGAAATTGTATGTAGTTCACTATAGTATTACAGGGAGACAAAGAGTTATCATGTATTCCTGTGTTTCTTAATTTTAAAAATTAACTCACTATTTTTTTCTTTTTATTTCTTTTATTGGACAAGGCTCAAATAGTGTAGAGATTCTACAGTCAATGGTAGAGATCTACAAAATAGTTGTCCCTCTGGTGGTCATTGGTTCACTGATGGTAGGATTGCTGTGTGTGCTGTTGATCTACAGATGGGGATCTCACTGTGAGTACACGCTCCTCGTTTTCTGCCTGATGATTTAAATGAACTGTCTTCATCACATAGAAACTAGTTCATGCATTTATTACTTCTAGTCCTAAAAACGTCCTGAAAAGTCTTCAATTAATCCAAAATGCTGCAGCAAGAGTACTGACAGGGACTAGAAAGAGAGAGCATATTTCTCCTGTTTTGGCTTCCCTTCATTGGCTTCCTGTTAAATCCAGAACTGAATTCAAAATTCTGCTCCTCACATACAAGGTCTTAAATAATCAGGCCCCATCTTATCTTAATGACCTTGTAGTACCACATCACCCTATTAGAGCACTTCGCTCTCGCTCTGCAGGCCTACTTGTTGTTCCTAGAATATTTAAAAGTAGAATGGGAGGGACAGCCTGCAGTTTAGAGGCCCCTCTTCTGTGGAACCAGCTTCCAGTTTGGATTCGGGAGACAGACACTATCTCTACTTTCAAGATTAGGCTTAAAACTTTCCTTTTTGCTAAAGCATATAGTTAGGGCTGGACCAGGTGACCCTGAATCCTCCCTTAGTTATGCTGCAATAGACATAGGCTGCCGGGGAATTCCCATGATGCATCGAGTTTTTCCTTTCCCGTCACCTTTCTCACTCACTATGTGTTAATAGACCTCTCTGCATCGAATCATATCTGTTATTAATCTCTGTCTCTCTTCCACAGCATATCTTATTGATTTCCATCTCTCACCCCAACCGGTCAAAGCAGATGGTCGCCCCTCCCTGAGCCTGGTTCTGCTGGAGGTTTCTTCCTGTTTAAAGGGAGTTTTTCCTTCCCACTGTCGCCAAAGTGCTTGCTCAAAGGCGGTCATATGATTGTTGGGTTTTTCCTCTGTATCTATTATTGTATGATCTACTGTACAATATAAAGCGCCTTGAGGCGACTGTTGTTGTGATTTGGCACTATATAGATAAAATTTTTAAAATTTATATATACATAAAGTTTAAGAGCATTTATTCTCACTTTAGCTTCTCATGTTTACAGTATATCTTGGGGATAGCACCACGTTGTTATGTGTTTATGTATGTGTGTCAATCTGTGTTGTTCTCAAATGCTACCAGTGGAGCTTAATGATCTGTTTATGGTTTTATAATCTTTTACAAAATATAATACGTTCACTTAGACAATGATATGTAGAACTGTCTGAGACTTTGTGTTTGATCTGTGGTTTGAAAGAGCAGTGAGGAAATGCTGGCCTTACTGTTATTGTACTTTTTGTTTAAATCAACATTTAATTGTTATTTTGGATTTTTATTGCAATGCATTTGTTGTTTTTTAAGCCTTAAGTGTCTTTGTTTTTTGTTTATTTTCATTTTGATTTTTGTATATAAGATTAAAATTGCGTAAAATGTCATGTTTCAAAACAGTTTATAAGAAAACAATTCAGAACATTAAAAAATGCAATGTAATGACTATAAAGGTGTACAATAAAAGAAAAATGTGTTGCCAATATTTGTTGAACCCTTGTGCTTTGTTTCATATTATATGTATATTGTGCCATATAATTTATTTTAAGCATAATTGAAGGTGTGGGGACCCTTTGTAATGTAAAGCTCACATGCTTGTTCAAAGTTAATAACTAGGGCCACCAGTTTCTACTCTGGTTTAAGTTTCCACATCTGTTTTAAATACTTGCAGCTGGTATCTGAAAAAGCACTGCATTCCTGTTCAGTTCTCATGATTGGGGCATGCATCTTTAGCCAGCATGCAGAATAATTGTGACAAGGTACTGTTCAAAATTATCTTAGAGTTTAAACTTGTGATGATATCCTGTTCCATTTTTTTTTACATTCACCTAAGTGACCAGTTGTTTACTTTTTATTAAGCTAAACAAGTTGCTCTTTGTTACTGCTGCTCTTAGAGGTCAAATTGTGGTCTACAAGCTTGTTTCTTTGCTCTGTGCCTCTATCTGTGGTGGAACTTGACAAGCTGTGGAACCAGCAGTTTAAAACTGATTTCCAGAGTGTGCCAGAGATGAAAAGGAACTTTCTAAGGAAGACCAGCAGTTTTTGGATAAAGTTTCCAGTACTGCCAAGCTACATAATGTTCAGTATTACATTGGACTTCCATTTAAATATTTAAAAGTCTGCATGCCAGATAATAGAAGTGTTGCTGAACAATGCCTTCAGAATCTGAAGAAAAGCTTCATGTCAGATATAATCTGTGAAGGTTATGCAGAAAAAGTCTCAGACAGAAACTTGGAACGCACTGATGGCAGGAAATGATATTTGTCACATCATGGTGCTCTGCATCCACAAAAGAAAAAATTAGAGTGGTGTTTGACTGTGGAGCCAAGGAGTGTCACTAAATAGCCAGCTTAGAAGGTCTTGACTTGACCAGCACATTGATCAGAGTTCTGACAAGATTTCATAGAGAACCTATTGTCATTGCAGCAGACATTAAATCAATTAAATGTTTAAATGTTTCACCAGGTTAAAGTGCCAGAGGAGGATTGAGATGTGTTAAGGTTCCTTTGGAGATTTCACTTAAACAATCGTTGAATATAGAACGACAGTACATGTGTTTGGAGCAACATCATCTCCCAGTGGTGCAAATTTTGCACTAAGGAAATGTGCTGAAGAGCATAAACTACAGTTTTACCTTCAAGCTGTGGATACCATCTTGAACAACTTTTACGTTGACGATTGTCTCAGCTGCCACAGAAGAGGATGCAATAGCTCTCTATCATGAACTCTGTGCAATATGCTTGAAAGCTGGCTTTCTACTCAACAAGTGGATAAGTAACAGTCGTAATGTGTTGGCTGTAATACCTGAATACCTAATACAAGAACTGATTATTTGGATGCAACATCTCTACAAGCTGGAGGACTTTAAAGTTAATTGTTGTTTAAAAACCAACAGTTTTGGAACTGTGAAAACTGCTATTATGCTATTAAATATTTCACCATATGTATTATTAATCTATGTAACTACTTCTGTTTTACAATGTCATTAATCAATAGGTGCTGTAAACATGACGTGCAATTCCTGCATGCCAACAATGGTTTTATTGCATTTAGTTTTAGATGCAGAGATTTCAGTACACACAGTATATGCGAATAATGTCCTTATTTATTTGTCTGTGAAGTTTCTTGTTTATTTCCATTTCCTAAATCTCATTTCCTCTTTACTCCTATTTGTAAAATACTACAGAATAGCTGCTGTGCATAAAGAAGGGAGTTTTAATTTTCTAGTGTAGACATATCATTTCCAGATCTATATTATTTACTTTTATATCCAGCATTTGACCCAGTTAGCTTATTAATGCACACACAGCTCTCTCTCTCTCTCAACCTCTGAGTACATTAAGAAGACGAGACTGAGAAAGCAAGCAAAAGGTTGGAACTATATAGCATTATAATGACACTGACAGAATGCCGACCACGTCTCTTGGACTTCCAGATAACTCTGGAAATTTGTGGTCAATCCAATTGTAGCAATGAGAGCAGAGTTTTCTTTGTAGTTTTGATATTCCCAAGAGTGGTGCCATATTCCTGGAAAAAAAAAATCTGAAGGCAAAATTATTTCATTTAACTCCACTCACTTTGTG
The DNA here is from genome assembly GCF_036321145.2 of Pelmatolapia mariae. Taxonomy (NCBI): domain Eukaryota; kingdom Metazoa; phylum Chordata; class Actinopteri; order Cichliformes; family Cichlidae; genus Pelmatolapia; species Pelmatolapia mariae. The sequence goes on along the minus strand of NC_086232.1, from coordinate 28,399,048 downwards.
TCATGAACTGCTGTGTGCAAGCAGGAATGGGACAAACAGCAGAGTCACTGAGGCAGAACATGAACTCAAAACATCTGAGCTTTATTTGCTGGATGAAAGGCGATACAAAAGTAAACTGGGAAAGTTCTAATAATAATACACTTGTGGAAGCATAGAGAGAGACACACAGCCATGAGGGAGGGTGTGATACCAAACTGAGGGAGACCCTGACATAAATACACAGAAAGATAAAGAGGGACATGTGAGCACACAGGGAACACAGCTGATACAAATAGTCATAAAGAGAAAGGGGAAGAGCAAACGCCATGTGACGTATACTAATGGGAGAATATCAAAGTTATACAGGAAGTACACGGAGATGCTGACTGGAGGGAGAGAGAGAACACGGAGGAGCACGAGAGAGAGAAAGAGAGAGGACATGACGAGCTGGGGAACATAGATAAACATGACGTAATAAAACACAGGGAGAAACACGGCACAAGAACTCACACAATTAAATAAATACAGACGCCCAGAGGGAAACACAGAGAGCAAAGACACAAAAGGGAATCAAATAAACAAAAGCTAAACAGAATAACCAAGGGACTACAGAATCAACCCTAGAATAACAAAGTAAACTAACATAATACAGAATGACAAAACACAAGAGAAACTCAAAACAAGCTTGGCTTTCACCAAACCACTGAGACAGGACAGGTGGACAGGATGGAGGGACAGTTAGGACATTTATAAGACATTACAGCATCAAAAAAGAGAAAAAAGAGAGAAAGAGAAGATGAAGACATAACAAAGATGTTATATTAAGAACACATATATCCAACTTATGCAATCTCATACAAAGCCTCTGCCACAATTTCTACTGGTACCATTTACTTTTTTGCTAGGTTATTGTGAGGGCAGTAGAGTATTTGCACTGAAAAAAGCTCTTAATATTTACTCCAAATTATTAACCTACATGACAAAAAGGAAATGCAGAGATCATGTAAAAGCCGAATTCGTGTCAAGGTTCTTATTGAATTTAATTACACTATGCAGGTGTTCCTCATGAAGAGGATGGTAAATATATGCTGATAACCACATGCTTTAGATAATAGCTTGGGACCTTATCTGAAATCACTGACAAGTATACTAAAATACTCATATATTGTGTTAAGAAGAATGATTGCCAGTGAATTTATTCTGTTGGTTTTCTTATTAAGACAGAGCATGTGATAAAGTATTTCAGAGCTTGAGTTCACACATGATGATCCACGGACATGACAATGTTAACTCTTCAAAGATTCAGGTGGTGATGTCCTTAGTGTTCAAGCTGTTGACTCCACCAAACCAGTCAGTTGAGTTTCTTGCCTGAAGAAGATGACTTGGATCTCCATAGAGCCGAGCTGACAGAGGAAAAAGCAAGCACAAAACTCAGAAAGAAACTAAAAGCCAATCATGTAAATGTTTGTCACAATCCATTTTGTTCATCGTCTTGCTTGTGTTTCATACCAACAGACTACAGAGTGAAAGCCAGTTAAACAACTGCTACCAAGTCCTTTACACAGAACTATATTTTCAATGCATCTTTTATAGATGACTTTTCTCTGTCGTGAGGGAATATAAGAATCAAACATTTAAATTACTTTGCCATACTTATCTTCAAGCTAAAAAATATTGAAGACTTTGATTATTGGGGGTCAATCTCGCAGTAATGTAGTTGGTAAACAGACTAACTCCTACATAGTGCTTTTCTATTCTACTTGAGCACTCTACCTACTGAGCCCCATTGCAAATGTTTTTTTTTTTTTTATGTGAGCTTAGAATAGAGGCACAAAAATATTGGCATAAGTATTCTTCAGTAAAACTGGGAGTAGTGAAGTATAAAGCAATAAAAGTCCAAGATGTAAAGAGAGTATGAAGAGCTCCACAGAAACTACTCCATTTGGTGCTCACTGGCGCCCCCTGTTTTTTACACCTTTGACCCTGTACAGAAACAGGGGAGATTTTACAGTCCCCTGTCTCGTCTTACAGGGTCATCTAGAGACTGCTCCTTGCCTCTTCTCCCATCCTCATATATGTGATTAACAAGAGGCTTCACTACCTGTGGGATTCCCCCACACGGGGTGTCTTTCTCAGAGGCGTAGCTATGTGTGCAATAAAGTTAAAATTCAACGCTCTTCCACATGTGTACCCTTTAAATGACCCAAAAGAGATATTAAAAAACAAGTAACCAATATTATAAAACAAAAAGACATTTCCATTACACAAACCATAAAGGAAGCCATGCTCGCTGTCTTTCCTGTCTCTGTGTATATATACTCTGTGGTTTGAAAAAACAGCCAGTATATGTTGGCACTGCTGCAGCTATGATACCACTCAGGTAGTATGTCCATTTACTTTTCTTACATGTACTTTTTAAATGTAGTGTACTTGTAATCCTCACAAGACCAGCCAACAGGGATTTTTTAAAGCGTGCCTTTTTGTTTGACTTCCTTGTTCACATACTGGCCCTGTGGTTTAAAATAATGTCATTTTAATGTTTGACATGTGTCTCACATAGTAGTTCCATAACCTGATATTTAATCAGTGACATCTTTCTGATGGACAGATGTCTATCTTGTTATATTTTTAAACCCTCTGTTCAAACAGTCTTTCTCTTCATGAAAGACAAACTCATTTTGCACATTTCATGGTTTGAAGGTGTGAAAATGGCTAGTGGTACATTCACACCAACCTCAAAGCGAAGTGTTACATTATGTTACATGCATGAATAAAAGCATTTGCTCCTGATAACCAAGTGAATCGGCTAAATTTCAGGCAATAGCTCAATGAAGTTACAGAAACATATTTTCAGAGCGTGCCATGAAACCTGTGATGTTTAGAAGGGTTCAGGAAATCTGAGGTGGCAGCAATCGCTTCAGAGTGTCGGGTCAGGGCACTTGCAAATGTTAAAGTGCGAGAGGAACAAACAGGCACAGTCCAGGAATAAAGTTAGAATTCCTTATAATCTTAGCAGGGATCCTATGGCATCCTTGTTTTCAGTTTCACTTCCCTCTGTGTCACTGCAGTCAAGAGTGGTGGTAAGTTCTTTCATTATTTGAGAAAAAGCATGAAAGGTGTGTCCTACTCATGTAACCCCATCTGTCTTTTTCTACAGGTTTTATAAATGTGGAATGCAAAACTGAAAATGTGGGATTCCACGGCCAACAGTCACTGTTAGAGTGTATCATCCGAACAACAAAAGACGTACATGATCCAATTATACGTGTGGTCAGTTGGAAAAAACTGACCTCTCCAAAAGATGAAGACGGTCTCCCCTTAGTGGTTTTTGTCAAAGGGAAATTAGAGAAAAGGCCAGGCTACAGGTTTGCTGATCCATACTGGGACGAGAAAAACATGAATGTATCTCTGCTCATCACCAAAACCTCAGCAGCAGACGAAGGACTTTACAATTGCATGGTGATCACAGACAGCGGTGATGACAAAGCGGTCACCACCCTTAAAGTTCAAGGTAAAACTGAAACATTTTACAAGGTTTTAGCACAGACTAATTATCTTTTTAAATGAATAATTTATACAAGAAATTAAACTTTTTAACAACTTCAGATGAAATGAAGTTTGATTGGTGACAACTTCTTATTACATGTCAACTACTATCGCTATCACCAGGTCTGGGCTGGGACATGTTCTGGTATTTTTTGGTCCATTTAAATATCTGTACATATTCTCCACCAGTGCAGAGTGGCTCTTCAAACAGGCTTTAAGCCTGTATGATTACTGGCAAATTATATTGACCCGTCAGCCCACCAGTGGGTATCCCAGATTACCAGTCCAACCCACATCTTTTTAAGGTTTCATGTTCAGTTTATTGACACTACTATAAAGCCCTGTCTGTCTTATGTTCCCCTGCGTGGCAATTGATTGCTCAGTCTGTAGGTAACACAGATGCAGCAAGTTTATTGGATTTTCTGGCAGAGTCGGACTAATGCTGGCATGGAACTATAAGTTAACTTTGTGTGTACTGTGTGTCAGTATTAGTATTCATATTAGTTTTCACGTTAGTATTCAATGGTATTTACATGCTAGTATTCATATTATTATTCATATTATTAGTGTCAGTGTAGTATTTCAGCATTATATTTTTGATCAGAGTTATTTCTGCAAGGTATGTTGTTACAGTGCAGGGTTACGATCATATTTTGTTGTGTTATTTACCTTTATATTAAGGTGTATGAGCTACTAAATAGTTGAAAGAGACATATAAATATTTTCTACTTATACATATTCCATAACCACATTTCCACTGGCCAGCCATGCGCTTGATCTGTGTCAGCAATAAACCGTGACATCGACATATGTCTCTGACAATACAGCATTACAGGAGAACAGCACTGATAACACATTTCAGAGACAGTGGGATTTTGTGTCCAATATAATAGACAACGCAATGTTCAGTAATACAATGAAATACGCACAGGATCCAACCATTTGGATGGTTGCTTGGAAAAAACTGACCACTTCAGAAGACAGTGATGGTCTTACTGTGTTTGCATATGCCAGAGGGGAATTAGACCAAGAGTCAGGCTACAGGTTTGCTGAAACATCCTGGAATGAAAAAAACATGAACGTATCTCTGCTCATCACCAACACTGCAGTGGCAGACAGCGGAGTTTACAGGTGCACGGTGATCACAGACTGTGACGATCACATCAGTGTCACTACCCTTAAAGTGCACGGTAAATTTAGCTAAGAAATGTTATTTTTTTAATAACGTGTATGAACGTGGATTGTTGAAAACTTCTGATTACATGTTATAATGGCTATCACATCTGATTAAGATGTTTTACTGACATCTAAGTGCAATATTCATCTCAATGATTATGTTTTATGTTTTTTTATTCAGAGGCTGGAGGAGCTCCTGGATTGGGCCACACCCCCAGAGTAGCTGCTTTTCTGGTTGGCATCGGATTGTTGATCCTAGAATGGTTGGTTGCACTGCTGTTCTATAGAAGGTGATTTCAATGTGAGTACAGATACTTTGTTTTTTTGTTATGGTTAAAATGAATTGATGTGTTGTATCTCATTAAATGAACTGCATCTACTGACAATATCCCCAGTCAGCTCTTCTCCTATCTGAGCAAACAAGGCCTGAGCCAAGCCCTGATTTCCCTTTTGAAGTCACCAGCCAGCTTGCTAGAACTTCTTTAAGGCCTAAAGTCCTTTTCCACAAGTCCCTTCCTGACCTCCTGCCACACCTGAGTTTTTGCTTCTACAAAGGCTAAACCTGCAGCTCTTTTGATCCTCCAATATCCATCTGGAGACAAACCAAACCCCAAAATTCTCCTTTTTTCTTTAGCCTGGGGACTTTACCCACCATCAGTGTTCACCCAAAGTGTTCACAAAGTGGTCATATCAAATATTAACTTTCAAGCTCGATAGAAATGCTTTAACTCTGTTTTTGCCTTGTATACTGTATTTTTATATATATATTTCTTAGCAAAATATAAAAAAGAGGGCTGACTCAGAACTCAGCACAGTACTGTAAATCTGATCTCTAAGCTATGTAAATTAAGAGATGAACTAAAATAGTCTAAATGATGGTGATCTGATGCTTGTGTTTTTGCTTTTGTATTTCACTTTTAAAACATTTTTTTATACTTTTATACAATCTTTTCTCCTCATCTACACATTTCATTGTATCTGTCTTGTCTCTGGGAATGATGAGAGATAAACTCCTTTCATACCAGCTTGACTTTTTTAACAGTCTTTTTTTCTGCCTTCACTTACTCTTAGGTATTCCTAAGAGTAAGTGAAGTACATGTTTTTGTATGTGCTTAACGACATGTTCCTACTTGTAGTGCCTTCTAATGAATATAACTACAGTGGGGCAAAAAAGTATTTAGTCAGCCACCAATTGTGCAATAACTTGTATATCAACTTAAAAAGATGAGAGAGGCCTGCAATTTTAATCATAGGTATACCTCAGCTATGAGAGACGAGAAAATCCAGAAAATCACATTGTCTGACTTTTAAAGAATTTATTTGCAAATTATGGTGGAAATACGTATTTGGTCATTTACAAACAAGCAAAATTTATGGCTCTCACAGACCTGTAACTTCTTCTGTAAGAGGCACCTGTAGGAAGTCGTTATCAATATAAAAGACACCTGTGCACAACATCCAAACTCCACTATGGCCAAGACCAAAGAGCTGTCAAAGGACACCAGAAACAAAATTGTAGACTTGCACCAAGATGGGAAGACTGAATCTGCAATAGGTAAGTAGCTTGGTGTGAAGAAATCAACTGTGGCAGCAATTATTAAAAAACGGAAGACATGTAAAACAACTGATAATTTCCAAAATGATCACAAGAACAGTGAGCAAAAACCCACAACCACACGGGGGGGACCTAGCGAATGACCTGCAGAGAGCTGGGACCGAAGTAACAAGGTTACCGTCAGTAACACACTACGTCGCCATTGACTCAAATCCTGCAGTGCCAGACGTGTCCCCCTGCTTAAGCCTGTACATGTCCAAGCCCATCTGAAATTTGCTAGAGAGCACTTGGATGATCCAGAAGAGGATTGGGAGAATGTCGTATGGTCAGATGAAACAAAAGGGACCAAGACGACTGTTGTAAAGATTTGCCTTTCAGCACACTCACTTCACTATATGCACCTTGTTTCTTTTCCTCATCTTTGATTGGGTGTGATGTTTGCCCTTAATTGCACTCACCTGTCATCCATTATATAAAGACTGCACTCACCTACAGCTCACTCTTTCTTCACTCCCACATGGGGCAGCAGGTGAGTGTTAGCAGTCCACGTGTCATTCCTTTAATACTGACTATTTAATAAAAATGAGAAACCTGCAACCTTGATGACTGTTCCATTCTCATCCTGACCGGATGAGCCCATGATGGTAACAAGCTCCAACTTCCTCTGAGCCTTCCTTCAAAACAATGACTGATCCGTGTAAAAGAAAGAAAGAATGGGCCATGTATTGTCAGATTTTGAGTGAAAACCTCCTTCCATCAGCAAGATGAAACGTGGCTGGGTCTTTCAGCATGACAATGGCTGTGTCCCAATTCAGGGTATGCACGCTTGAAGTACGCATTTCAAGTGCGAATACGTCACCGCCACGCGACGACGGCTGTCCCAATTCAAAGTGTACTTCAAATGCATACTCCAAATGCGCCGTCGATTTCCCCAAATATCAAGCGTGGTCCGGTGCACGCTTCGTGGTCCCATATATCCCACAATTCATAGCGCAGCAGTGGGTGTGGATAATTTTGCCGCAAAATACAGCAGAAGGGAGCGGCTGAAGAGTGAACTGTCAAAAGTAAGTACTGAATATTATGTCACTTATTTATGTGCGAATGTTTAATAATGAAGAACATTAAAACATTACTGTTGGCCACATGTCGGCAAAGTTATGTGACATTAGTGATGTTTGCACTTTCAGCGTTAACTTGGTTTTAAAGCCTTTACTTCTTATATATATAGTCGACCTTAATCGTACAGAGAATGTGATGATTTTATGGATAATTAAAGTCAGTCATATATCCACAAACACAACAAGCTGAAAGTCAGTGATGCTGCTCGGTTTGCAGTCCTGAATATCACGGCACAAGCAGGATTCACTGCACTGTTAATGTTAGCTATGTTATATTGCTGCCTCTGTTCGGTGGTGTCGAGCCAAACGGACTTTAACGTGTGTTTGAACGAGCTGACGGTTCACTCGTTAAGCTGAAAGAAAGATGCTTTAATCACAGGAGTCACACATGTGTCCACTGGACCATCTGGGAACTCTTCTTGTTTAGCACTCGTAATAACACAAACACTAAATCCTCCTTCTCTTGTGCTGTTTTGTAGCAGTGTATACACCTGAGACTGTCACCTGTCTGTCTGTCCTGCACTCTCTCCCTTTTTCTTTCTCTCTGATTGTGTAATAAAAGTATGAACATGTATTTATAAGTTACACTTGTGTTTGAATCCTGCAGCTTATCACACATTTGATTTCCATGTGTGACAACTGCAAGTGTCCAGAGTGAGGACAGACTGAGGGACCCACTGCTGCACATCATCTGTGAGGCTTTGCACCCCTGATGATCCACCAGGACAAACTCAGCAGTGTGTGAGGAAGAGGAGGAGGAAGAGCCAGCAGCAGCTGACAGATGGAGAGAATAGACAGACTGTTCCCTGTTTGTGAAGGACTGCTAGGAAAGTTTAACATAACTAATTGTCTGTCCTGAACCAGTCTTATTAGGTAATGTTCAAATAATTTTATCATTCCAGTGTTTTCAGTGTGGGAGAAAGTACTCAGGGCCTTCAAGTTACACACTATGAAAGGCAGCAACAAGTTTAATATTCAGAAACTTAAAGTATGTATCAGCAGCAGAATGGAGCTAAAAATAAATGTTTGTTTCAGTTCTATGAAGCTTTGAGTATTTTGGATTAGTAGTACTGCTGTGTTTGTTGCATCATAATGCTGTAATTGTTTATATGCTTTATATATTCTGAGCTAAGTTGATCTATAGTGTTACATCATATTCTATAAGGATGTTATGTGTTTGTTTACTTTCTGCCCAGTTTGACCCATTTAGCAGAAGTCAGCCTGTTTAAGGCTCTGATATCTATTCTGTATGACTTAAAGCAGTTATGACATGGTCTGATTTTCTCACCCAATAAAGGAATATTTAATATATCAGTCTACTCTTCATTGTATCAGAAACAGTTTTCACAGCTCGTACATTTTCCTTTTTACACATATATGTAAGCATTGAGCCAAATGTAATAATGCCAACATATTAGACGAACAATATTTGTCTCTTATGTATAATACATCTATATATACACTGTCAAAGATACTTGTCTTTGAGTGAAGATTTAAGGTGATAGGAAATATAAACAACTGCAACTTTAATCTTTGACCCAGAGTTCAAGCTCACTGCTGTAATATATCCTGTAATATATATATATATATATATATCATAATAATCTGACAATACATATAATATTGGCCATATTATATTTACATTACCACAGTGAGATGATTTTAGTCTCATGAACAACATTAGCTGATTGTTATTTACTAGCTAATCTTAAAATGACTGTTCAGTACAGAAATGAAGCCCAACTATCATGTTTTACAGTCCCGTGGTCTCAGCCTCAGATACTCAACTAATCAAAGTGATGTCATGACAAAAATGAAGGACCAACACAACATTTTTTCTCCTTCATTTCTGTCACACACTGCTGTATGACACGTTTCTCGCGGTTAGTATCATGGTTGCTAGGCAACCTGAACAGCGCGACGAAGGCTAGACCGTCCCATTTCACAAGCCTCTCACTTCCGCACTTCCCGTACTTATAGTACGCACCGTCCGTAGTACGCGTAGTGTGCGTACTTCAAGCGTGCATACCCTGAATTGGGACACAGCCAATGATCCCAAACACACTGGCTGGGTAATGAAGGAGTGGCTTCGTAAGAAGCATTTCAAGTTCCTGGAGTGGCCTAGCCCATCTCCAGATCTAAACCCCATAGAAAATCTTTGGAGGGAGTCTGGGTTGCCCAGCGACAGCCCCAAAACATCACTGCTCTGGAGGAGATCTGTATGGAGGAATGGGCCAAAATACCAGCAATAGTGTGTGAAAACCTTGTGAAGACTTACAGAAAACGTTTGACCTCTGTCGTTATCCACAAAGGGTATATAACAAAGCACTGAGATGAACTTTTGTTATTGACCAAATACTTATTTTCCAACATAATTTGCAAATAAATTCTTTAAAAACAGGCAATTTGATTTTCTGGATTTTTTTTTTCTAATTTTTTCTCTCATAGTTGAAGTATACCTATGATGAAAATTACAGGGCTCTCTCATCAAGTTGGAGAACTTGCAGCATTGGTGGCTGACTAAATACATGATTCCATGTTTACTTTTTTAACCTATGAGGTTGAATGAACTAAGTTAAATCTCAGAGATTTGATGATTTAATAGATTCAGTTAAAAACAAAACATATTCTGACTTCTAAATAGAGCGCTTACCCACTCACTGTGCAAATGACCACTCCTGTGGTGTTTGGAACTGAAACTGAAAAGAACAGATAAAACAGACATTAACTATCCACCTAATGAAATTCCTCACCTTCTTTTTATGATTTCAGGGCTTATGCTGACTTCCACAGGTAAACTTTGTGTCATTTGGTTACAGCCAAAAGTAATGTAACTCTTTTATCTCACATGATGAAACACATCATCACTTCATATTAAATCATTCAGGAAACCGTGCTCGCTGTCTTTCCTGTCTCTGTGCACATATATATACTCTGTGGTTAAAAAAACAAGTCAGTATATGTTGTCACTGCTACAGACACGATACCACTCAGGTAGTATGTCCATTTACTTTTCTTACATGTATATAACTATGAAAACATAGTTATATATTTAAGAGTTTCTTTTGTGTTTGATTTCCTTGTTTACATAATGATCCTGTGGTTTAAATCATTATCATTTTAATTTTTGGTATGTGTCTCACAGAGTATTTCCAAAAACCTGACCCACCCTTACTGACTAAATAGTCAGCAAGGGTGGGTTTTAAAAATGACATTGATTTTAGTTTGAATAATGCGATAACAATTGATTAAATCTTGAATTGAGTTTTAAATATAAATGTATTTTGCCAAAAACAGCAGATTCTAAGGCTAGAGCTCACAAAACTATTTAAACAGTTAAAACAGTAAACGATTAAAGAGCAGGTAAACACAAAAAAAGATGTAAACACAAAGCACGGATCCCTCTGATCCTCTTTTACTTCTGGTTCAGTGAATTTTGGAGACTGACTAAACTTGTAGCTTCATAATGTGAGATGTCTGCTTTCAGCACCCGACGGCACCCACACGGACATGCCGTCAGGTGTAAACGTCACTCATGAACTGGCTCAGAACTTTGCACAATACTGTAAATCTGAAACTCCTTTCATACCATCTTGCACTACCACGTTTTTAAAATAGCCAACAGTCTTGTTTTCTCTGCCTTCACTTACTCTGGGGTATTTCTAAGAGTAATTGAAGCACATGTTCTTGTACGTGCTTTAGGACATGTTCATACTTACAGTGCCCTCTAATGGATATAACTACATATAACTACACTGTTGCGTTTTATCCTTATCACTAAACCTATTTTCTTTAAAATTATGAACATGGTTTTCTACAGAATTTAAACATAGGTGTCATCATGTTCTCAACTCTATGAGATAATTACATGAAAAAAATTAACTTATAAGGTTTTACTTACTTTACTTCAGCACAACATCAGTTCCTTGTCTTTAGATTCCAACTTAGCTGGAATCTTGTAGTTCTACATGAATCCATGTTTAATTTTTAATCTCTGAGATTGAATGTACTAAGTTAAATCTCACAGATTTAATGATTTAATAGATTTAGTTGAAAACAAAACAAAACATATACACAGCACTTACCCTGTTAGTGTGGGGATGACTGTGGTGTTTGGAATTTTGCAGAACTGAAAAAAACCAAACAAATTAAACACACAAACTATCTACACACGGCTCTTTCTAATAAACACATCATCACTTTATATTAAATCATTCAGGAAACCGTGCTCGATGTCTTTCCTGTCTCTGTGTGTGTGTGTGTATATATATATATGTATATATATATATATATATGTGTATGTGTGTATGTATATATATATATATATATATATGTGTGTATGTATGTTCTGTGGTTTAGAAAAAGGAGACTAGAGGTCAAACTCAAAGTAGAACAGAGGGAGGTTAGCCAGCTATGGGAGCTGCAGAAAGAAGTACAGCAAGCTGTCCATACCTGAGGCCTTGGAAACTGCAAAAGGGGCAGTCTGCTTGCCTCCGCCCCGTGGGAAAGGGTCACATCTCTTGGGTCTGGGTGCCGTTTCCCCCTTTGGGGGTGAGGGTACCTGGACCCGGGGTATAGAGTATGTTTGGGGAGTGTGATTGTGTGTACATGTCCATGTATGTCTATCCCTACGTTGGGTGAGTGCTGAGTGTTTGTATATGTGTGCATGAGGGTGGGAATGCATGTTTGTGTCTGTGTGTGCCTGTTTGTCTGTGTCTATATGTCAGGTCGGGTCTTAGACTCCACCTCTCTGGGAACACCCAGGCCCTCCAAAGTGTGGAGGCCTATCTCCCCTCACCACACTCCCTGCCGGTAACTGATGCCCTCAGGGGTTGGTGCATTGGTGGTTCTTGGTGTCCGGGGCTGGGCGCTCAGGTATGCACCAGCTCACTCCCGGTGGCTACTTGGCGGGGCCTGGTGCCTGTCGCTCGGTCAGGCCTCTTCCGGGGCAAAGGGGGCCCCCGGGCCTCCGGCCTCGGGGCCTGCGGCTCGGTTCATTCTGGCACAGCTGGCTGCCGGCAGAGCCGGCGGGCACGCCGGTGCAGCGCCCTCTGGCTTCTGCTCCGTGGCTACTGGGTGACCCCTCGTCTGGGGATCTCCTCAGCCCTTCCCAGGAGGGTGGCAAGGATGCCCCTCCGGTGGTACTCCTTGGGCTCTCGCACTCTGGGGCCTCTGGATGTCTGGAGCCTGGATCTCCTCCATGCCTGCTTCATGCCCTGGGGGACGGGGCTATGGCCCTCCACACCCTCTAGCAGACCGTTACATGGGGAAACCTTTTGTATACAAGCGCGCTGATCCACACAGGTGTGCACACGGGTGTTCACTGTTCATAGAAATAAACTACACCTTTCTTAGCTGCTACTTCAAAGCACATTGTGCGCTGTCGGTCCTGCGTGCTGCACAACAACATTCAATATTTAGTATTTACTGCTGTTTACACTTAGCTAGATTAACGTGATGGTGTTGTGTTTAGTATGTTGCTTTGTTTTTTTTGCTTGTTTTCTCTTCTTTTTCTCTCAACAGATTTTTTTTCTCTTTGTTTTTGTAAGTGCCCTTTCTCACTGTCCCTTTTCCCTTCTGTTTTTCTTTTCCTTCCTCTCTTTCTTTTTCCCTTTCCTATCCCCCAGTCATGTCTGTCCCATCTGTAACAACTGAAAATAAAATAAATAATAACAACAAAGGTTGATCAAATGGACCAATACGGCAATGCCATGATGATCCATTTGGCAAAATAAATTCATTTGGTATCCTTGTTGGTCTTCAGACAACAATTCTGACGGCGAACGCGATAGGCGCCCCAAACGCCCCTAATTTGACGCGTGCACATTCGCACCTCGACGTGTGTCCAACAGAAATCCATCGCGCCTCAAAATTGCATCGTCTCACGCGCGTGAACCGGAAATGTGGGAGGAATGTGGGAGGAAGTTGTGCCAGACGGTATCTTTGCTAGATGGCAGCTGCCGAGCTAGCGCTTCTCTATTTACTGTGGAGAGCGGAGCAGCGGCGTTAAGGACGTCCTCGCCGTACCTGGTTCCAGTCCTCCAGAGGCGTGAGCAGTTTGATGAGTTTCACCACTTGCCCCAGGAGCTGCGCCTGGATGACGGCGATAACAGCGATATCACTGTCTTTCACTTGCCCAGTTTGAGGACCTGCTGTCCCGCGTCGGTCCCAGAATCGCCCGCCTAGATACCAACTACAGGCGCTCAATCCCACCTGCAGAGCGCCTGTCCGTCTGCCTGAGGTTAGTAAAAGTGTTTAATACGGTAGTCCTTTATTGATACCTGTGCTAATATATGCTAAACCATCCGTTTATACACTGCTAACATGGATGTGGTATGCTAACAGTGAATGCCGTCGGTGTTTACTGATAGCAAACTGTGGTATGGAGATGACTGTTTATAATATTTCTAGTGATACTCGAAAGGTCTCATCAAGTCCCGATTTAATTCGATTTATGCTGTTATCAGTGTTTGCAATGATAGCATGGCTGTGGTGTCTATCAGTGTATGCTCTCGGTGTTTGCTGATATCAAACTGGTATGAGGACCACTGTGGGTTAACCTTTGTAGTGATACTCGCTCCTTTTTTTTTATTTACACCTGGTTTAATTCTGGTAAAGTTGAATATTTGTATATAATCCCTGCAGCTGTCAGACTCTATAACAGGGGTCACCAGCCTTTTTTAAAACTGAGAGCTAGATGAAATTGTGAACAGTTTGGTTCATCTTTAGTTATATGATTCTATCTAGCATATTCTATCTTGATATGCTGTCTTATCACAGGTTAATTTTTCAAAAATATTAACAATGATTTAAGCAAGGAAAGGGCTACATGTCAACATACAACTCTTTATTTCTATTAATGTCTTACTTCATTCCTACCTGACTGACATGTCTAGGGATTATGAGTGACTGGCTCACTGTAGTGGTAAAAGTTGCTACCAATCAAATTATGATATGTTAAAGTTAAAACAAAACACAACTGTTTTATATTATATCTAATATATATTATGTAATTATCCTTATAATTACAAAATGTTTTATGTAAGATTTATGTTTTGTAATTTAAATCTGACATCACAAAAGTATTTTGGAATTTGAATAATGTATTTTGTAACTGCAGTACACATAATACTAATTTTGAACAATTTTGTCCAGGTCCCTTGCCACCGGGGACTCCTTCAGGACCATCGCGTTCAGTTTCAGAGTCGGTGTGTCCACGGTGTGCCAGATCAGCCCCCAGGTAGCGACGGCCATCTGGGACTGTCTAGTGGACGACTACATGGCTGTGCCTTCACCTGGAGACTGGCGGTCCATCACAGAGGGATTCCAGGAGCGCTGGAACTTCCCTCTCTGCTGTGGAGCTCTGGATAGGAAGCACGTCCAGACAAAGGCACCCCATATATCGTATAGGAGACACACACATTGATATACACTAAATATTTATTTCATTTCTTTTTTTGTGGTGCCCAAATTTATGCACCTGCTTGATTTTGTTTAAACAATTATTGCACACTTTTTGTAATTCCAGTAAACTTCTTTTCACTTCTCAAATATCACTGTGTGTGTCTCCTGTATGATATATTTAACTGACATTTTTTATTGTAACAACCAACAATTTATACAGGAAAATACTGGCTATTAACAAGGTTGCCCAAACTTTTGCATCCCACTGTATTAGTATATTTTGTCATTAGTATAATATGAAATAAATTCTACATGTGTCAAGTCGTTTGCCAACATTTGCTGTGTAGTAGAACTGAGACATTAGTCATTATAAAAATTTATTTGAAATAATATTAAAATTCTCAAACAGAAAAACATTAAACATAAATATAAGTATTTACAGAGAGACAGGAATAAAAAGGACCCAGCTGCTCTCCAGAGCAGGAACAAGGCTGAGGAGGAAATGCTCCATTGGAGACTGGCGTGGCCTCTTCAGGGACACCAGGATGGCCAGCTCCACCACCGATGGACCGTCCTGGGACCCGTCCCTCATCTGCCTCTGAGCTGTCCTCCTCTCTGGGCCTGTAAAACAGCACAAAACACAAAGAAATGAGAAGGCTGGTGCTAGATTTTAATTTCAACATTGAAAAAAAAAAAACAGAATATAATCAGATTGGTTGTAGACATTTAGTAAAGGTGATCACAAGGGAATCCCACCGAGTAAAAAGTTATCAGTGCATGCTGTACATCTGATGCTACAATTACATACCTGTGGGTGCAGCAGCAGGAGCTCAGGGACTGGGGAGCAAAGAGAAGCAACAGGGGATGATCTGCTGAAGAATCAGCTGGTTCTATCAAGACAATATTAAATGTTAACAGGTTTTAAACAATAGTCATAGAGAAAGTATATACAGTGGTCCCTCATTTATTGCAGCAGGGGGTCTCAGAATAACTAGCCCCTCGCCACGCACTTTATACACTTTTTCCCCACACACATGAACATTAGTCACAGTTCTCACAAGTTGATTCTCAAAGTGCAAACCTTTGTAGATTGCAAAACATAAAAGTATTATTATGCAGTGTTTTGTCTTCGTCTGCCTGCCACTTTCATGCGCCTTTTTCCCTCGCGGTGCAGGTGTGTATTTCCGAATGAGGGTCATAGTTATGGGTGTTTTTGTGCTGTTTTATCTATTGGATGTGATGGTTATCAAAACAAAACATGATAAATTTGACAAGCACAGGAGACACAGCACGGAGGAGATTTGTCAATCAGGCTGCAGAATGCAATGCTGTACGGTGCAAAAAAAAAAAAAGAAAGCAGTGACGGATGAGCAGGACCACTGTGTGCTGTTTATTAATAAACAAAATATATTCCTATATGACAACATGCATAAAAGCAGAACGGTATTTGTACATCAGTGGGAAAATAGCGGTGGCTTGCTAGCTTTTGTGCGGCTTCCCCGGGTCAGTGAAAAATGTAAAAAGAGAAATGAATGAACTTACCAGGTTGCCCGATCTCTTCACATTTCTTCCTCCAAGCTCGGTCCTTTATATTCCTGTCTCGGTACACAAAGCAGCTGGTGTCGTACAGCTCCGGGTTGTTTGCTACGGTGTTGATTAGCCTTCCCTCCATTGAAGAATGAAGGGCTTTGGCTGGATCTGCCCCTTTGACCTAGGTCACAGCCACGTCACCAGGCTCCTGATTGGTTGTCGCGGCGCGATTTGACGCTGGAGTTCAGATTTTCCAACTCGAGCGGTAGAGGCGAAACACGCGTATGCACAAAATGCAACACAAAAATTCACGCGCGTTGTTTTTTTCGCGAGTCAAACGCGCCCCACGCGCTACACTGACGCGCGTTTCAGGCGTTTTGGCGTTTTCGCGACGCAAATCTGCCTCCGAATTTTCGCCGGACGCGCAATCGCGTGTCATCGCGCTCTTTCCATTGACTTTACATGTAAACCTGACGCTCTGGCCGTCTCTGTCGCGTTCGGTGTGAACACACCGTAAAGAACCAAATGGGACAGACAAAAAAAAAAAAAAAAAAAAAAGTTAACTGCAAAGCAAAGGCTCACAGCTGCTTGAAGAAGTTTACCAGAGAAATAGAGGTGTACTCTCAGTGGCAGGGGAACAATATGAGAACTTTCACTTACTCTTAGGTTTCTGTTTCTGAGTCCATACGCATTATGATGACAGGTTTGACCACTCATTTTGTTTTTATGAACTGTCTTACATGAAATACTTTTAAAATGACAACTGAAATTCAGTCAATTACGATGACTGTGACTACTTTATTTCCTGTCTTGGGAAAATAAAAAGGGGGGAGCGTGGCATTGGATTCTGACAGGACAACACCTCTGCCTGGCAAACAGACAAGAAAGAGAGAGACAGACAGAAAGACAGTTACTGTAATTTCATTACCTTGGATGTGTTACGGGGTGGAAGTAGTTTTAGTGTTTTAATCTGTGTGTTGTATCAGTTTGATTGCATAGTATGGTTTTATGCATGTTTGTGTATAGTTTAAATGCTTTTATTTTGAAAAGGTTTTGCTTCCTACCCATCTTATTCAAAGAAATTATCCACATCTGCTCATTCTGCGTAAAAGATGGGCAAGATGGGAGGTGAGTTTAGTGAAAGAGCAAGTGTGGAAGTGACACAAGCATAAAGAGGAGAGCTAGGATAGAGAGTCATTTAACAAAGTCTCTGTTTCACCAGAAGCATCAATATCAAATCAAATCAAATCAAATCAAATCACTTTTATTGTCACGTCACATGTGCAGGTACACTGGTACAGTACATGAGAGTGAAATTCTTGTGTGCGAGCTTCACAAGCAACAGAGTTGTGCAAAAATACAATAACGTAAAAAAAGCAAAATATAAGAATGGCTAAATCTGAAAGTAATAAATATATGTACAATATATAAGAGTATATGCATTACTGGATGTGTATACTAAATATGTTTCTCTACGTGTGTGTGTGTGTGTGTGTGTGTGTGTGTGTGTGTGTGTGTGTGTGTGTGTGTGTGTGTGTGTGTGTGTATGTGAGTGTGTATATACATATTTTACAAATGAAATAGAGTAAACAATAAAATATACAGAGGTCGGTAGTTGACATGTGCAAAACAGTGGCATTAATGTACAGTATGGAGTGCATAATGTTGAAGTTCCAGTAGTGAGGGTGAGATGATTGTCTTGACACCAGTGGGTCAGGGCGCTGACCTCCTCCCTGTAGGCCGTCTCATCCCCGTTGGTGATAAGACCCACCACTGTAGTGTCGTCCGCAAACTTCACAATGATGTTGGAGTTTCTAGTGGCCATGCAGTCATAGGTGTAGAGTGAGTACAGGAGAGGGCTCAGTACACACCCCTGTGGAGCACCAGTGTTCAGTGTGATGGGGGATGAGGTGGTGCTGCCCAGCCTGACCACTTGGCGTCTGTCAGACAGGAAGTTAAGGATCCAGCTGCAGAGGGAGCTGCTCAGTCCTAGATCCTGCAGTTTCCTGTCCAGCTTCGAGGGAACGATGGTGTTGAATGCTGAGCTGTAATCTACAAACAGCATTCTCACATACGTGTCTCTCTTCTCCAGGTGTGACAGGGCAGCATGGAGTGTCAGGGCTATGGCATCATCAGTGGACCTGTTGTGGCGGTATGCGAACTGTAGAGGGTCCAGTGAGTCAGGTAGTGCAGAGTAGATGAAGTCCCTGACCAGCTTCTCGAAGCATTTGCTCACGATGGGGGTCAGGGCTACAGGTCGCCAGTCGTTCAATGAGGAGATGGTGGAGGATTTGGGTACAGGGACGATGGTGGCCATTTTGAAGCAGGCTGGGACTACAGACAGAGAGAGGGAAAGGTTGAAGATGTGTGTAAACACTCCAGCCAGCTGAGCCGCGCATGACTTGAGGACGCGGCCGGGAATCCCGTCCGGACCAGTAGCTTTGCGTGCGTTCACCCTCCTGAAGCACTTCCGCACATCCTCCTCAGACACAGTGTGCGCACTGACGTCATCCGCGGTGCGCACACTGTCCGGTCTCGTGGTGTTCGCTGTGTCGAATCTAACGTAGAATACGTTCAGATCCTCACACAGAGAGGCCGTGGTCTGCGGTGTGCTGGTTTTCCCTCTAAAGTCTGTGATTGTGTTTAGTCCCTGCCACATACTCCGAGGGTTGTCAAACTGTTGCTCCACCCTGTCCCTGTACTCACGTTTGGCTGCTTTGATCGTCTTCCGGAGTTGGTAATGTGCGTGTTTGTAGTCCGATGTGTTCGCGGAGGCAAAAGCGGTGCTCCGTGCCGCCAGCGCCGTGCGAACATCTCCGTTAATCCAGGGTTTTTGATTTGGGAAGGATTTAACTGTTCTGGGTGGGACGACATCTTCCACGCATTTTCTGATAAATCCGAAGACTGAGTCTGTGTACTCATCAATGTCATTAGCAGCCACGTGAAACATTTCCCAGTCTGCGTGATCAAAACAGTCCCGCAGCATAGACTCCGATTGGTCCGACCAACGATGCACCGCCCTCAGGGTTGGAGCTTCCTGTTTCAGCTTCTGCCTGTAGGCGGGCAGGAGCAGGATGGAGCGGTGATCTGATTGGCCGAATGGTGCGCGGGGGAGGGCTTTGTACGCATCCCGGAAAGAGGTGTAGCAGTGGTCAAGAAGCCGGTCTCCACGAGTGTTGAAATGGATGTGTTGGTGGAGTTTTGGTGAAACTTTCTTCAGGTTACCCTTATTAAAGTCCCCGGTCGTGATAAACGCCGCCTCTGGGTGTGCGGTTTCCTCACTGCTGATCGCGCTGTACAGTTCCCTGAGTGCTCGGTCAGTGTCGGCTTGTGGGGGAATGTAAACAGCCGTAATAATCACTGCTGTGAATTCCCTCGGTAGCCAGAATGGCCGGCACTTAACCATCAGGTACTCCAGGTCCGGTGAGCAGAAAGATTTGACCGGGTGCACGTTCGCATAATCATGAAACATACACCACCGCCTCTGCTTTTCCCAGTAAGCTCCTGTGACCTGTCCGCGCGGTGCACAGAGAACCCCGGTAGTTGTATTACGGAGTCCGGTATCTTGTCCGATAGCCAGGTTTCTGTGAGGCAGATCACGCAGCAGTCCCGCATCTCTCGCTGGAATGAGATCCGTGCCCGAAGCTCGCACAGCTTGTTCTCCAGAGACTGCACATTAGCCAGTAATAAACTGGGTAACGGTGGTCTGTTAGTGCGCCAATACTGTTTAAATGTATGCTTATACACAATTTTCCCTGGTTTGAGTGCAAGAGGAGACATAAATAACTTGGGGATTGCATCAAGAAGGACATGATGCACCATTAGATACAAAATTCTGCCAAATCCAATATGTGGAGCTACACACTCTCGCTCCTCTTGGATAAGGGAGTAGCAAAAGTAGCTTATACTTTGAATCACTTAAATGCATTTTGCACCCTCTTGTTTGATTTGTAAAAAAGCAAAAAATCCCTTTGATGTAAAACAGCTGCAAACCGAGCCTGTTAATTTTAACTGTCATTTCAGGTAAATAATCATGGCCTCCAGTGGTACTCTTTTATTCATTTTCACTGTCGTCTGCATCAATGCAGTTAAGAGCGGTGGTAAGTTTATTCATAATCTGAGAACTTTAACCACGGAATGGTGTTTGGTACTCATGTGACCTCATATCTAATTTTGCTTTCTTTTCTACAGGATTTATAAAAGTGGAATGCAAAGCTGAAAATGTGGGACACTATGGCCAACAATCACTGCTGGAGTGTGTCGTCAAAACATCAACAGATATAACTGATCCAAATATTCGTATGGTTGCTTGGAAAAAACTGACCTCTCCAGAAGATGAAGGTGATTTCCTGTTGGGTTTTAGTAGAGGGAAATGGGACCAGCCAAAGCGAGGTTACAGGTTTGCTGAACCATTATGGGACAAGAAGAACATGAATGTATCTCTGCTCATCACCAACACTGCAGTGGCAGATGATGGAGATTACAAGTGCATAGTGATTACAGACAGTGGTGATGACAGGATGGTCACTACCCTTAAAGTAAAAGGTAAAACTGACACATTTTACAACATTTTAGTAGAGACTTATTAAATCAAGATTTTAAGTAAGAAATTGAGTTAATTTTGTTTTATCTTTTTTATCACATATAAAGTACTATGGCTATTACATATTATTATTATCATTATTATTATTACATCTTATTTTATTTCATTAACAACAAGGCGCAATCTTCATCTTTGTGATTACGTTTTTTTTTTTTTCTTTAGCCAAATACAGCACACTAGACCTGAGAAAATTACTGTTGACTGCTTTTACATGTCAGCTATTATACTAATGACATCTTTTAAAGATATGTTATCTTACTGACATCAAGGTGCAATGTTCAGGTCAGCGATTGTGCTTTTCATTTTGTCTCTGCAGCCAGATACAGTGCCCCGACTGTACACTCCATCCCTGAGAAAACTGTCCCAAATGTAGACAGTAGCCTGATCTGTAAGTCTCACGGAGGCTACCCAAAGGGAACACTTCGCTGGTTTGATGAAAATAAACATGAGTTGACAGCAAGCTCTGAAATGGAGGTGACACGGTCAGACGATGGTTTGTTTCAACTCACAAGCAGACTCCCTTTGCTGCGAGGATCCACTATCCAGAAGTATACCTGTGTTGTGTTCAGTGCCAGTGGAAGCAAAGAGGATGAGATCATATTCGAAATCCCACCAATATCTGAAGGTATATTTTATTACACACCATTATGCAACACATGTGATACTTAATATCATAATCCCAGCAAACATGCCCATGCCCACCGCTGGTAGGTGTGGGTGAACTGTTGGGCTGTGCGGGCATAGAAAACCCACACATCCCATATGGGCCTCAAGTGAGTGTTCACACACAGGGTCCAGCTTTGCCCTTTGTGGCTCCTAAGAGGGAATTCTGTGGGCACCTACAGTTAATGACAAAAACCTGTGTGGAGCTCATGAAGGCTAGCTTCAAATCTGGGTCCCACAATACAGGGTCCCACAGTGTGGGGCCCAGGCGTGCCCTACATTTAACACTGTACTAGTACTGGGACCTGCAGTGACGAGCCGACAATTGTTCTTGTAGGCGTCCCCACAGTGCTTTGAGTGAAAAATTTAAGTAAGAAATACATTTTTTTATATGTATTAATTTTTTTTAAATATTTGTATCACATATAGAGTATTATGGCTATCAAATATTATTATTACAATTTATTTTATTTAGTTAACCTCAAGATTCAATCTTCATCTTGGTGATTGTGTTTGTTTGTTTGTTTGTTTGGTTGGTTGGTTGTTTTCTTTAGCCAAATACAGCACACCATACCTGAGAAAATTACTGTTGATAGCCATTACAACCAGGCTCAAAGGCCGCACTATAAATATGGAGAGTAATACCACAGAGAGAAGAGGTTTTTTATTTTAAATTACATAACAAGTTGGCTAAAGTAGCTGGTACCAATAAGAGAAAGAGCAGTGAGCCTTCATGAAAGCCTTTATCCACACCTGACTAAGTGTGGTCAATTAGCAACAACTGAACACTCTTGCACTGCCACTGCAAAGAGATTAGGGGCTGCAGATGGGCGTGACACCTCCGCCCTCAGAAGGGTTTCATTAGGACCCCTAAATGAATTAACAAGCCCCTCAGAAGTCTTCTGGTCCTTGATTTCCCAAACCTTAAAGAACAGTAAAAGCTAGAAGAAGCACAGTGTTCACATGCTACAAATGACATTCTAATAGACAAATTAAAGTTAAAAAAAACTACAAAAAAATAGGAACTTGAGCATTTCACCATCAGATGTCTTACCACACAAAGCTAAATGCTCACATCACTTTAGCTGACATCTTTAAGCATGGATCATGAGGATCTCAAGTTGCTACACTGAACACACAAAAATTAACATGTGACCAACAAAAAATGAGCACAACAGCCACAAACCCAAAAGATTACTCAAACTATTACAACACAAACTGAAAGTAGCAGTGAATAATCACAACCAAGTAATCTGTTGTCTCCACCACACAGATGATCACATACAAGTGGCCCTATACCACAACAAGTTACTTTAATCTACAAAATTCAGTAAAGGAAACATACTAGTGACCAGTGTTGGGCGAGTTACTTTGAAAAAGTAATTAACTATAGTTACTAGTTACTTCTTCAAAAAAGTAACTGAGTTAGTAACTAAGTTACAAGATTCGAAAAGTAATTAATTACTTGAAAAATAACTATTGCGTTACTTTAAAAAAAAGTTTAACCCTCTGGGATCCAGGGTATAATTGGGTATTTTTAACTACTTTGATTTTGTCTCGACATTTCACCTTTTAAAACTATTTACTTTGCCTTGTTTGGTATCCTTTTGAGCACAACCTCACGTGTCTGAATTTACAGTTATGTTTTCATTTTACATACTGCATTAGCACAAATGATCTAAAATCAGACAAAAAACATAAAGTCCGAGTAAAAAAAAAAATATTTATTACCGTAACAACCACAAACATGTTTGTTGAATCATATTTCATAACTTTAAATGCAAATATAAATTGTCAATTTTAAAATCATATGCACAAGTTTTGCAAACAACAAAGTTATTTGCAGCCATTTACTTTTTACCTTGATTTTTTAAATGACCATTTAAAACTATTTACATGACAATCAGCTGTTCTGCATTCAATAAGATGCCACTCAAATTATTTATGCCACTCCAAAAAAATAATTTCTGTCCACTCTAAAGGAGAACATCACAGCCTTATACCTGCAAGTCTGACAGCAGGAGGTGTATCACTCATCCTGTTTTTTACCTGGAGAAAGTAGTCACCTCATTGTTCTGACACACAACACAAAACCATCCACAACACTACACATTAACTACAAAAGACAACACATTAATTACTGTGGTGGCAGATTTCTTTTCTCATGTATTAATCACATATTTAATCATATCACATTAGTTATAGTAATATCACTTAGCACTCCTGTCACGAGTTTGCATGCATGTGGAATGTTAACAGAGTGAGGCCATTGTAATGGGAGACGTTAAAGAGATAGTGAGACTCCTTCTGCTTATCAGGGATATAAATCCGTAGGTGACGGCCAAGCAGAAAACAAGGTCATAATTCTCTCTGTGAGGGAGGAGGTATAGCTCCCCCGTGAGAGGGGCCAATATGTAAGAGTTTGTGGACTGTTCTTTGTCTGTGTCTCTGTATATAAGATGTAAGGGCGGTGGCCACAATTCAGAGATGGTCCTGGTGTTTCACTGGGATGCTCTCTCCACATTGCAATGTGTTTATTAAACCCACTTCAAATCAAGCTCACTGGGTGTTTTGTAGGTTATTGTTAAATTTTCCACAACACTACACACTCCAAACACGCTAAACATCACAAATCTCTCACATCTCAAAACTAGCTCTCTCGCTTTTTCTGCAGTGTCTCTCTCTCTCTTTCTCCCTCTCTCGCCATCACTCCTAAACCTCCCCCCTCTTCCTAAACAACCAAATGTCATGTTGCCATATCATTTTTCGATTGGTCGACATGGTACATTTTTCACCAACATGAAAGGGCAGGGTTTTTTTTGTTTTGTTTTGTTTTTTTGGTCATAAGCAGAGAGTGCTTGCTAGCGCTGTCCTTAGACAGTAAACATGACGAAACTATTGAGGAAAAAACACTGTATATATTGTTTATCATGACTCTGGTTTTACGTGGCCCATCAACACAGTTTAAAAACTGGTATATATCACCTTGTTGCTTTGTCATCTTTAAGTGGTCATGTGATTGGCTTACCATGACTACCTTGTTCTTCCTCAGTCAAACAGCAGCACTCATGCGATTGTTTTGCCCCCTAGCTACAGGTGTTGTGCCAAAAAGTGATCATCTGCCAGAAAGTGATTGCCGTCCGTGGGAGCGCGCACAGCTGCTTAAAGCTGTAGCGCCCAGATTACTTATGTAGACAGCTACTTCCGTGCAACTGATATAAGATGTGGTAAGCTGAATGCAGCTTCAGCGTCTGTTTGTTGAAAAATAGTAACGCGACCGCACCACATTTTCTTGTTAGTAA
Source organism: Pelmatolapia mariae (assembly GCF_036321145.2). Classification (NCBI taxonomy): domain Eukaryota; kingdom Metazoa; phylum Chordata; class Actinopteri; order Cichliformes; family Cichlidae; genus Pelmatolapia; species Pelmatolapia mariae. Next base: position 28,374,172 of record NC_086232.1, on the reverse strand, counting down.
CGGTAATGGTGTTGTAACGACAGAAATAGTAAATAGTCAGATTACTCGTTACTGGAAAAAAGTAACGCCGTTATTGGTCACTGCTAGTGACCAACGACAAATGGAAAGCTATGTCCGCACAATGATCACATCAAGGGTGGCTCAGCACTCCAACACCTGGCCAACAACACTCACAAGAGATCCAACCAAAGTAGCCAAATTCTCCACAGCACTAAAGGTCACAGCACAAAACACTCACCTCCTCATTTGGCACCCATAAACACTCATATACTAGATGTACACACATGGTGTACATACTCTATGCCAACTCAAAAGGCCTACCTGCCTCAGCCATAAGACCATAACTAATAATGGTCTCAACCAAATTTCAATTTCCTGCAGAGTTTGGTGCCATTGGTTTACTTTGAGCAACTCCCAACCTAATAATAACAAAACTCTAACTTTACCTTCCTAGTCTTTAGTGGTGTACCAGGCTTGAGGCAACTTTAAACACAAACTCTTCTACCAAACTTTAAAGCGTATCCCCACCCAGGATAACCACCAAACATAATAAACTAAGACAAAAAAGAACTGAAAAATAATAGTGGCATTTAACACAAACAAACGACCAATACAAAAACAACTTTAAACAAATCAAAATTAGCCTCACAGGCCGTAGCACAACTAGTATTACTCGAGAGAATCTCACAGTTTAGACAAGGTTTTGCAAACAGTTCACAGACAGAAGCATACGGGGTAGACTGCACACTTAGTCCAAAGCAGCAGCCCCTGAATGAATGTTCTTCAGCCTTTTCAAGACACAGGTGTGCAATCAGTCACTGATTGGTCTGGCATCCCTCAGCTGGTCCAATAGACTTTCCCTTGAGGTAACCACAGGTTCCCAGGCAGCCAATTGTCTGTGGGGGTTACCACACACCCAAATCTGCTTGAAAGAAGGCTGGCTCACATCTTCCAAGGCCAGGGGCTGTAACAGCAGCTTTTACATGTCTGCTATTATAGTAATAATATGTTTTTAAGATATTTGTTATTTCATTGATATCAAGGTGCAATGTTCACCTCAGTGATTGTGCTTTCCATTGTCTCTACAGCCAGATACAGTGTTCCGACTGTACACTCCATCCCTGAGAAAATTGTCCCAAATACTAACAGTAGCCTGATCTGTGAGTCTCGTGGAGGCTACCCAAAGGGAACACTTCACTGGTTTGATGAAGAGGGTAATGACTGGACAAAAAGCTCTGAAATGGAGGCGACACAGTCAGACGATGGTTTGTTTCAACTCACAAGCAGACTGTCTTTGTTTAGAGGAGCCACTTTCCAGAAGTATACCTGTGTTGTGTTAAATGCCAGTGGAGGCAAAGAGGATGAGATCATATTTGAAGTGCCAGCACCACCAGGACTACCACCTCCTTCAGGTATACTTTATTACACAACATTATGCACCACACGTGATACTTTATATCATAATCAAGCAAACATGCCCATGCCCACAGTGGGTAGGTCTGGGTGACCTGCTCGGCTGTGTGAGCAGGGCAAACCCACACATTCCATGTGGATCTCAAGTGAGTGTGCACATACAGGGTCCAAAGCAGTTTTGCCCTTTGGGGCTCCCAAGAGGGAATTCTGTGGGCACCCACAGTCAATGACAAAAACTCATGTGGAGCCCATGAAGAGTAGCTACAGTGAGGAGTTCTTGTGGGCCTCCCCACAGTGCCTCCAGTGCCTGGCCCAGGGCTCTGATAGGGGATATTTACTGGGATATACAATCAAATATGAGAATTCATCTGTAGAATAAGTTTGTATTTGTGTCACATGAGATTATATCGAACAATAAACAGTAAAGTGTTTACACACTAAAAAAATATAAATTGTATTTCAATTTTTTTCTACATGAAAAAGAAATCAGATGTTTCTGACCAACATCTTATTGAGCACTTAAAACAATCTGGTGTTAAAGGCCAGACCAGACTGGTTAATGCTTGTTGTTTTAAAGAGAATTCCCCCACCCATTCAATAACTATCCCACGCACTCTCCTCACAATCCGTAATTCTATTATCGGTCACAATACTGCAAGTATTTCCTGCCATTTTGTTTCATTTGTACTCTCTACTTCTACATGATTATTGATTAAAAATGAAGGAAATGTTCAACTTGTACATTCCCCTCTGACAGGTAGAGAGAAATTATATGTAATTTATTATAGTATAACAGGGAGAACAAAAAGACCCCAAATGATCATGTATTCTTGTGTTTCTTAATTTTAAGGATTAGCTCACTATTTTTTTTTTCTTTTATTGGACAAGGTCCAGAGCCAATAGAGATCTGCAAAATAGTTGTTCGTCTGGTGGTCATTGGTTCACTGATGGTAGGATTGCTGTGTGTGCTGTTGTTCTACAGATGGAGAGCTCAACGTGAGTACACGTTCCTCGTTTCCTACCTGATAGATTATACCTGTTTAAATGAACTGTCTTTTAAAGAAGAGTCATAGAAAAATAAATCTAACTGGGCAGAATTATTAATGTTTGGACATATTTAATATTTTATTTTTCTAAGAATCAAGACCAGCTGTTTAAAAACTCCCTTGCAATTTAATTTACCATAAGGTGCTTGCTAGATGTATGCACTGTGACACTGAGAAATGCAAGTAATCAACACATTATTCAGCTGTTATTCTTATGATAATGTTGCCACTGTCAATTTTAAAGCAAAGAAAGTGGGATAAACAGTGGTGAGTGCTTGTTATATATGGTCAGATTCAGAAAATTGTTTTCAAGGATTAATGAGATATTTAAAAAGTAGTATTTTCAATTCTGAAGGTGTAATCATCACCTGCTTCTTGTAAGCAATAATGAGCTGAAAAGAAAATTCATACAGGCAAATGCTGAAGTGAAGAGGAAAAAACTAACACCTTTTTTCAGGATGGGAAAATGCACTCCTTTTATTATTTTATTGGATTAAATGAGGCTACTGAAATCTTTAATAAAGTTCAAACAGGTAAAATGCTTTTCTTAATAGGCATCATGAGCTGTCTCATACAGGTGATAAAATACAAGTATAGACATCTACAGTAAATCTTTTACCAAATACTGTCTTGTGACTTTTTTTTTCTCTTTTTGACAGAGGTCCAGAAGTGCTCTTCTGAACCTCGTATGGGTGAGTCCATCTTTGGATATACTGGATTTGCTGCTCTTCTACTTCCTTCCTCCAGTAATACACTGAACATTTCCAATTTTCCAAGGCCAAGACTTCTGTTTCAGATATCTGTTTGTGCTTGTATGTCCTGAACGTCTATATAAGTAAAATCTTACACAGTGTTATAAATCATTCCAGTTGGCCCTCATGCAGTTTACAGACCTGAAGCGGATCTGTAGGCAGGTATGTACATCACAGTAATCTGTCTGTATTTCACTAATAATGCTTAGTTTTATGACATCATTCAGATTGTGATGTTAAATCTTGTAGATTGCACTTCTCACATGTTTACAGGCCACCATATACCAATATACATATATACCATATACACCATATACCAAAATATGTATAAGACAAATACATATCAAAAGTCTAATGCCCTAACGCTCTTTCTTTGTCTCTCAGCAGGAGGCACCACACACCAGAGGATTATACTGTATCAGTTTACTGCAACACGTCCTTATTCGCTATTTGCACTGTGATTTAGTGGACAACCCATAAGAGTTTTATTCACTTAAACTCTGTATATAAAGAATGAAATCTTGAGCTTGAAAAAACATCTTTGAATCAAGCCAAGATCAATGAGGCAGGGAACCGTTACAGGCCAAGTCATTTATAAACAATCACGCCAGCCTAGAGATGCAAGACTTCTGATTTCACTCTGTTGACTGAGGAAATGTTTGTATACACACAATCGTGTTGAGTCCATGCAGTAATTGTAACCCTTGGCAGTTAAACAGCATTTATTCTCACGCCCACTTCTCATGTTTATTATATATTTTGAGGATAGCACCACGTTGTTACATGTTTATGTATGTGTGTAAATCTGTGTGTGTTGTTCTCAAATGTTACCAATAGAGGTTAATGATCTTTTTATGGTTTTATAATGTTTTATAAAACATAATAAGGTCACTTAGACAATGATATGTAGAACTGTCTGAGACTCAATAATTGGTGGAACTGTATGTTTGATCTGTGGTTTGACAGCAGTCAGGAGATGTTGGCCTTACTATTATGATACTATCTGTTAAAATTATCATTTAAGTGTTATTTTGGATTTTTATTGCAATGAATTTGTTATTTTTTAAGCCTTAAATGTCTTTGTTTTTTCTTTATTTTCTTTTTGTTTTTTTTTAATTGTCATATCTCTTCAAGTTGCACACTACCCTTATAGAGAACATGTAGACATAGAAAATTTCATATTCTTTTTCTAACCACTGGCAAATTCATGTCCTTGCCACCCACCACATGATTCTTTGAAATATATAACATGTGATGACTTTTGTGTGTGTGTGTCCCATAAAACTGCTTATGTAATTTTTCCCAGTTGTACTTTGCAAGTTATTTGCCAAACCAAGCGACTCTACACAGCCGTGGTCGGTAAGTTTTTTTGTTTCTTTTTTTTTCATCTTATAGGAGCTTGAACAAAAGCTCTAATAACTAATTAGATACTAATTTAATAACTCTAATAGGTTCGTGTTGCCCTGACATCATGGTATATCTCACGGCAGAAAGTACAAATTTAAGAGCAGTAAAAGTTAAGAAAAACACAATACAATAAGATAAGCTAAAATTGAATACAGGGCTCGAGACTAACTTTTTGCCACGGTTGACTGGTGCGCCTAACTCTTCTTAGGCGCACCAGCACAAGAGTTAGGCGCACCCAAATTTTTCAACCGCATCACTTAACACCGCAGTTTTACATGTGTACTTTTTCTGGGGGGAAGTTGCTGTCTATACAGACAATATCAATTTGTAAATGACCAAATTACTATATAACTAAATACTAAATAACTAACAATCTTGTCAACACAAAGTTCTTTATTTGGAGCACATTTCTACAAGAAAGATAAGTTACTGAAGAAGTGCTTGTGCTTAAAGTGCTTTGACACTCTTTGGCAATATTATAGATAATGTTAAACTTAATCATCACATCGGCCTGTTTGCTGCTGCCTGCCACTGAAAAGCAGTGGGGAGAGGGGACACTTGGGCAGTGCATTTATCGCAGCATATAATGTGTTTTCTGATAGTCTGTGCTTTTTCCAGCGTTCAGAGACTGATGGCTCCGTGTCAGACAGCTGGCTATGAATTTCAGACGGGTCAGGCCTTAACTTAACAAAAAAGTTATCAATAGTTCTTTTCATCTTTTCTTTTTACCCACAGCTACATCCACTCTGTCAGGCCTAGGGCTGGGTAACATTCCGATTCACAAGGTCCTGATTCGATTCGATTCAATTTTGCCTCAGACAGAAATATTATAATTCTGATCGTTTATCTGTACTGATACATGTGAGACTTCATCAGAGGTGTAAGCATCACACCAGATGCCTTTGTGTCAAAGTAACTGAGGATAAAACATGGAAAAGCATGAAGGAGATTTTCCTGGCCTGGCTTTTTATAGGAGATAACCTTCAAACTATTCTGCAATATTCTGCAATTTTGCAGAATACATTTGCAGTTTACATTTCTTCAGTATTGAACAGCAGAAATTAGGCTTTCTTATCTGAGGTCATTTAAGTTAAAAGAAACAAAACAAAACACAGCAGCCGATAGCGCTGTAAACAACGTTAGACTGGTGACCCAGCCACACTAAAGCACATCTTGGTTGGTTGTAGGATTAGCCTTACTCAGGGCAGATACACATGGAGACACAACCAGGTCCTTAGGTGTTTAGCCGAGAAAGTTGAGCGCAAAAGAAAATCCATCAACGCTCAACTTTTCACGAACCAAGAGGAGTATCAGTTTTCATCAGTATTTGTCCGGGAGGGAGACAAGCTGAGGACGAGCCCCTCAACCCCAGACCTGGGCCCGCTGAAGGTTGCCAGGGATTGGCAGATGCAAGTGGACTTGGATCAGAGGCTAATTTTTCCCACAGAGATTGTAACAGCTTCTCTTTGATCAGACCTCGTCCTTTGGTCTAACTCCCAAAAACTTGCATATGTCATTGAGCTGACGGTACCATGGGACGAAGCAATTCGAGGCATTTGAGCATAAGAAGCTGCGGCATGCCAACTTGGCAGCTGAGGCAGAGGACAGAGGCTGGAAGATTAAGGTGCGCCAGGTGGAAGTGGGGTGCAGGGGCTTTGTTGCCAGTACAACACCAAAACTGCTTAGAGAAATGGGATCCGAGGACAGGCACAACAGCAGGCTATAAGAGAATTAGCTAACACTGCTGAGAGGACCAGTCACTGGCTATGGCTAAAAAAGGGCTAACATCACTTGGGCAGCTAAGGCAGTCAGCTAACTGCGATACACATGCCCAGGATTGATCGACGCGTGGTGGGCCGACCTCAACAGGGGGCGTCAAAGGGTAAAACATAACATTAGAAGTTTTGCTGGTTGACTGATACAGCTGTCTCAGGACCTCCTGGGGACTGTGCAGTTAACCTCATGGTAGTGAAACTAAAAGGAGGAATGAAAGAATAGGAAAGAAAAATGTTCCGCTCTTCTCCCCTCTGCTTTTCTTCCCTTTTCTGGGAGGCCGTGGGGAGGTAGAGCGTACAGCTCGATCTGGCGGGGAGGTGTGGGTAGCCAGATCAGACGCCCCCCTCTGCTCTCTCCTATCTTATCTGACTTACTTGTATTACTCCTTCCTATCACCTTTTCTGTCCCTTTGAAGAAATGAGGCTCCATAAATGTTAAAGAGGTAAGTATTTATCAGTTCCATTGTATAGATAGAATAAACTGTAGAAAACTAAACAGCAGAAAGAAGAAGAGAAAAAACAATTTTAACATAAACCAGTGACACACTCCGGGGCCTGATCAACCCTGGCAGGGCCTCCTTGGATGAGGGTGTCTAGTGATAATGTCACGGTTCTGGGTCGGTTCGACCCAGCATTTTGAGTTTCCGAGGTTTTGGTTTATTTTTGCATTATGGGCTGCCCTTTGATACTCTTGTTGTTGGGTCTGTTCCCACAAACCCCGCTAGTTCTAGAGACTTATTTATCATGAAAGAAAACAAGGCAACAGCGTTCGATCGATTACTTGCGCAAGGGAGGCCTTTGGTCAAGAACCAGCTCTTGGAGCTCACGCTCCTAACCTGTCTCCAGCCCAAAGTCCTTCAAAGAGCAGCTTCCCTCGCAGCTATTTATTGACAAACTGTTACAGTTCACACAATAGTTTACAACACGTACCTCCCCTCTTAACCCCCCTTGGTTACAAAGACGAGGCACTCTCTGTGTGTGTGTGTGTGTGTGTGTGTGTGTGTGTGTGTGTGTGTGTGTGTGTGTGTGTGTGAGACCTCCTGCTGGGCAGGAAGCTTACATCAAACAGACCTTCCAGATAGGATGTGTCTGTAATCAAACCTACAGCCCCTCACCCAAAAACTCAAGAATCTGGGGAGGGGGACTGTGGAATTGCTTTACAATGTAGAAATGGATGGTAAGCATAAAAATGACAAACATTTAACAATTCACTCTAACACTTGTGCTTTGATTGTTATTGGAATTCTATGTTTCTGTTTATTCGTGTTAAGGATTTGTTGCCTCATGTATAGTTTGAGTTCCATGTGTTATTTTCTGTCTGCCTCTCAGTGTTGAGTCTGTGTGTGATGGTTTCTTGTTTCCTGTTTTACTTTGAAAGTTCATGTCTCATGTCAGTGTGTTCAGTTTTACCTCTCCCCTGTCTCGTTAGCCTAATTTCTCCCAGCTGTGTTTCCCTCCTGTTGCCCGTTCCCTGATTACTCCCCTGTGTATATAAGCCCTGTGTTTTCCTGTGCTCCCTGTCGCGTCGTACCTTCAACTTGCTGTGTGTTCATGATTTCCAGTCCTCCAGCACCTCAGTTTAGAGTTTTGTTTTGCTTTTGTGAGTTTTATTTTATGTAGAAGTTTTGTCCAGCAATAAAGCTGCGTTTTCAGTTTAAATCTCGTCTCCAAAGAGTCCTGCATTTTGGGTCCACCACTCCTGCCTGCCTGCCACACAGCCAACCATGACAGATAATGGCCGAAACACCCGATCAATCCAAGGTCCACTACTGACGATGTGTCCCAAATTTTAATATGATAACTTAGATCAGATCTCCAATCCCTAAACCTAACCAAGGAAAAATAGCAGATTAGCTTGGGTAAAAGAACGAAAGTTGAGGCACACAACGATGTTTGCCGCTAGTAAAGTTTCTGGGCTGCTTTTCCTCATAACAGCCATCTCCCAAGATTTTCTCCATTTACAGCAATGCATTGTCAGGGATTGTAAAATCTAGTCCTTTTACTGAATTGACTGTGTTAGGGTTGAAAAGGTATTAAATTGTTTATGAAATTATTAAATAAAGCTGTTTTATTATTATAATATATACAAAATGCACATGCGCTTATAAAAGAGTTGCTGCGCTGTGTTTTAAGGGTCAAAAGCTTTGTCCAGCACTATTGTCTGGATTTGAAATGACATAGAATGCAGAGGGTTTTTGCAGCATGCTTACACACACATGATAATGGATAGAACAGTCTCTGGGTCAGGAAGTCCAAACAAGATTTCCTGAACTGGGCCTTAGAATCAGCAAAATATAAGGGATAAGAGCAGAAAGCCAAGGCTACGCAGGGTGTGTAGACTTGGCAAAAAAACCAAAACAACAACAAAAAAACAACAAAAGACGTACATGATCCAATTACCCGTGTGGTCAGTTGGAAAAAAATGACCTCTCCAAAAGATGGAGAGGTCATTCCCTAAGTGGTTTTTGCCAAAGGGAAATTGGAGAAAAAGGCCAGGCTACAGGTTTGCTGATCCATACAGATGTGATAGCCATGTTATAATGGCTATCACATCTGATTAAGACGTTTTACTAACATCAAGGTGCAATATTCATCTCAATCATTATATTTTATGGGTTTTTTTATTCAGAGGCTGGAGGAGCTCCTGGATTGGGCCACACCCCCAGAGTAGCTGCTTTTCTGGTTGGCATCGGATTGTTGATCCTAGAATGGTTAGTTGCACTTCTGTTCTATAGAAGGTGATTTCAATGTGAGTACAGATCACTTGTTCTTTGTTTTGGTTAAAATGAATTGATGCGTTGTAACTCATTAAATGAACTGCATCTACTGACAGACAAAACCACATGTAGAACTACTGATGTTTTAACAATTCATCCATCCATCGCTTATCTGAAATCTGGTTGTTTTGGCATCAGGCTAAGCAAGATATTCTATATACCCGGCAATATCCCACTCAGCACTTCTCCTCCCTGACCAAACAAGGCCTGAGCCAAGCCCTGATTTTCCCTTTTGAAGTCACTAGACAAATTCGTAGAACTCCTTTAAGGCCTAAAGCCCTTTTCCACTGGTCCCTGAACTCCTGCCACACATGACTTATTGCTTCCACAAAGGCTAAACCTGCAGCAAACCTGCAGAAATTCTCCTTTTTTCTTCAGCCTGGTGACTTTCCCCACCAACTGTGTTCACCCATGGCTCCTCATGTTGGTGCCCTGACCAGCATGGTTTCAATTATACAATTATAATCACAACACCTACCAGCCACCTCTGCAATGACCTCAAAACAGAAAATGACTCTTATTCAACACAGAACAATAAGCGCATGAACCAAAATTAAGCCAACAATAATAAACAAAACTAAAGCTCTAGAATAACAACAAAAAATAGACTAAAAGCTCCTGAAACCTCAAAACACAGAGATCTCAGCACCAGTGTTTGGGTTTATCCGTCTACAAGTAATTTAAATTATTTTAAGTCTTTTGCTTGATTTGATTTTCAAAACAGTTTTTACGTCATGAAATATTTGACTAGTTCAGTAACACTTTGAGATATATAGCTAAACTCACAAGTGAAAGATTTATTATCTCAAATCTTTTTGAGCTTCTTGAAATAAGTGTTTGGAATTTAGTCCATAAATTCACCAGCTTTGCATGCTGCTCATTACCAACGATCTACACTATGGACTAACAAGCCATCAATGTGCAACAAACTTTACTGTTTCTTCTTATTTATCCTGTCAGAAAGTAAAGTTTCACACTGGACATCCACTTTCTTGATCTTGGGAAAACATTTTGTTTTGGTCACATATCACGAACACTTAAAGGTCATCTGGCTCCATTTCAGACACTTACAGTGGGTATCCAGTCACTTTGCATGTAATGAATATGTTTTTTCATGGTTTTTACATCTCCCTATGGTAAACTCTTACATAGTGTTATAAATCTTTAAAGTTGATCAGTGTGTGATTCCTACAACTGAATCAGAAGATGAAACAGGTGTGTAAGAATAACATTTTGTTTTATCAATGTTTCCATTATAACTCTGTAAAGCTTCATTCAGTTTGTGATGTTTCTGCAGTTGATCAATCTTCTGAGAAGAGCAGCTAAACATTCCTCTTAGGTATTCCTAAGAGTAAGTGAAGTACATGTTTTTGTACATTTTTGGACATGTTCATACTTATAGAGCTGTCTAATGACTATAACTACATGGGCACTTCTCGATGCGTGCTCAATCATCCAGGTAAGTAAGTCCCCAAAAGTTGATTCTGAAAACGCTGCGTCCCCATGAACAGAATCAACTTTTGGGGATACATGGGCACTGTTGCATTTATCCTTATTACTAAAACCTCCCTTCTTTAAAATTATGAACATGGTTTTCTACAGAATTTAAACATAGGTGTCATCATGTTCTCAACTATGAGACAATGATAGAGTTACATACTTACTTTACTACAGCACAACATCAGTTCCTTGTCTTTACATTCCAACTTAGCTGGAATCTTGTAGTTCTACATGATTCCATGTTTACTTTTTTATCTCTGAGATTAAATGTACTAAGTTAAATCTCCCAGATTTCACGATTTAATAGATTTAGTTAATAACAAAACACAACATATTTGACTTCTATACATAGCACTTACCCTCTCACTGTGGGGATGACCCCTCCTGTGGTGCAAAACTGAAAAGAACAGACTATCAACCCACACAAATTAAGGGCTCTTTCTAATAAAATTCCTTCCGTTCTTTTTATGATGTCTCGGCTTATGCTCACTTCCACAGTGCTTACAGCTAAACTTTGTGTCATTTGGTTACAGCCAAAAGTAATGTAACTCTTTTATCTCACATGATGAAACACATCATCACTTCATTTTAAATCATTCAGGAAACCGTACTCGCTGTCTTTCCTGTCTCTGTGCACATATATATACTCTGTGGTTAAAAAAACAAGTCAGTATATGTTGTCACTACTGCAGACACGATACCACTCAGGTAGTATGTCCATTTACTTTTCTTACATGTACTTTTCATAGTTATATATTTAAGAGTTTCTTTTGTGTTTGATTTCCTTGTTTACATAATGATCCTGTGGTTTAAATTAATATCATTTTAATTTTTGGTATGTGTCTCACAGAGTATTTCCAAAAACCTGATATTTAGTCAGTAAGGGTGGGTTTTAAAAATTACATTGATTTTAGTTTGAATAATGTGATAACGATTGATTAAATCCTGAATCAATTTTTAAATATAAATGTATTTTGCCAAAAACACCAGATTCTAGAGCTCACAAAACCATTTAAACAATCACCAAACATTTAAAACAGTAAACGATTAAAGAGCAGGTAAACGGATTCCACAAAAAGATGTAAACACAAAGCACGGATCCCTCTGATCCTCTTTTACTTCTGGTTCAGTGAATTTTGGAGACTGACTGAACTTGTAGCTTCATAATGTGAGATGTCTGCTTTCAGCACCCGACGGCACCCACACGGACATGCCGTCAGGTGTAAACGTCACTCATGAACTGGCTCAGAACTTTGCACAATACTGTAAATCTGAAACTCCTTTCATACCATCTTGCACTACCACGTTTTTAAAATAGCCAACAGTCTTGTTTTCTCTGCCTTCACTTACTCTTGGGTATTTCTAAGAGTAAGTGAAGCACATGTTCTTGTACGTGCTTTAGGACATGTTCATACTTACAGTGCCCTCTAATGGACATAACTACATGGGTACTTGCATTTTATCCTTATCACTAAACCCATTTTCTTTAAAATTATGAAAATGGTTTTCTATAGAATTTAAACATAGGTGTCATCATGTTCTCAACTCTATGAGATAATCACATGAAAAAATTCACTCATAAGGTTTTACTTACTTTACTTCAGCACAACATCAGTTCCTTGTCTTTAGATTCCAACTTAGCTGGAATCTTGTAGTTCTACATGAATCCATGTTTAATTTTTAATCTCTGAGATTGAATATACTAGGTTAAATCTCACAGATTTAATGATTTAATAGATTTAGTTGAAAACAAAACAAAACATATACACAGCACTTACCCTGTTAGTGTGGGGATGACTGTGGTGTTTGGAATTTTGCAGAACTGAAAAAAACCAAACAAATTAAACAGACACAAACTATCTACACATATAAATTAAGGGCTCTTTCTAATAAAAACATCATCACTTTATATTAAATCATTCAGGAAACCGTGCTCGCTGTCTTTCCTGTCTCTGTGTGTGTGTGTGTGTGTATATATATATATATATGTATATATATATATATATATATATATATATATATATATGTATATATATATATATATATATATATATATATATATATATATATATATATATATATATATAGGTCAAACTCAAAGTAGAACAGAGGGAGGTTAGCCAGCTATGGGAGCTGCAGAAAGAAGTACAGCAAGCTGTCCATACCTGAGGCCTTGGAAACTGCAAAGCAAAGACTCACAGCCTTGGCCAGCCGCTTGAAGAAGTTTACCAGAGAAATAGAGGTGTACTCTCAGTGGCAGGGGAACAATATGAGAACTTTCACTTACTCTTAGGTTTCTGTTTCTGAGTCCATACGCATTATGATGACAGGTTTGACCACTCATTTTGTTTTTATGAACTGTCTTACATGAAATACTTTTAAAATGACAACTGAAATTCAGTCAATTACGATGACTGTGACTACTTTATTTCCTGTCTTGGGAAAATAAAAAGGGGTGAGCGTGGCATTGGATTCTGACAGGACAACACCTCTGCCTGGCAAACAGACAAGAAAGAGAGAGACAGACAGAAAGACAGTTACTGTAATTTCATTACCTGGATGTGTTACGGGGTGGAAGTAGTTTTAGTGTTTTAATCTGTGTGTTGTATCGGTTTGGTTGTACAGTATGGTTTTATGCATGTTTGTGTATAGTTTAAATGCTTTTATTTTGAAAAAGTTTTGCTTCCTATCCTTCTTAATCAAAGAAATTATCCACATCTGCTCATTCTGCTTAAAAGATGGGCAAAATGGGAGGTGAGTTTAATGAAAGAGCAAGTGTGGAAGTGACACAAGCATAAAAAGGAGTGCTAGGATAGTTGGAGAGTCATTTAACAGAGTCTCTGTTTCACCAGAAGCATAAATATTGTTTAAATGTATGCTTATACACAATTTTCCCTGGTTTGAGTGCAAGAGGAGACATAACAGAGGAGACTGTCATTTCAGGTAAATAATCATGGCCTCCAGTGGTACTCTTTTATTCATTTTCACTGTCATCTGCATCAATGCAGTTAAGAGCGGTGGTAAGTTTATTCATAATCTGAGAACTTTAAGCACGGAATGGTGTTTGGTACTCATGTGACCTCATATCTAATTTTGCTTTCTTTTCTACAGGATTTATAAAAGTGGAATGCAAAGCTGAAAATGTGGGACACTATGGCCAACAGTCACTGCTGGAGTGTGTCATCAAAACATCAACAGATATAATTGATCCAAATATTCGTATAGTTGTTTGGAAAAAACTGACCTCTCCAGAAGACGAAGGTGATCTCGTTTTGGGTTTTAGTAGAGGGAAATGGGACCAGCCAAAGCGAGGTTACAAGTTGGCGGAACCATCATGGGACATGAAGAACATGAATGTATCTCTGCTCATCACCAACACTGCAGTGGCAGATGATGGAGATTACAAGTGCATAGTGATTACAGACAGTGGTGATGACAGGATGGTCACTACCCTTAAAGTAAAAGGTAAAACTGACACATTTTACAACATTTTAGTAGAGACTTATTAAATCAAGATTTTAAGTAAGAAATTGAGTTAATTTTGTTTTATCTTTTTTATCACATATAAAGTAGTATGGCTATTACATATTATTATTATCATTATTATTATTACATCTTATTTTATTTCATTAACAACAAGGCGCAATCTTCATCTTTGTGATTACGTTTTTTTTTTTCTTTAGCCAAATACAGCACACTAGACCTGAGAAAATTACTGTTGACTGCTTTTACATGTCAGCTATTATACTAATGACATCTTTTAAAGATATGTTATCTTACTGACATCAAGGTGCAATGTTCAGGTCAGCGATTGTGCTTTTCATTTTGTCTCTGCAGCCAGATACAGTGCCCCGACTGTACACTCCATCCCTGAGAAAACTGTCCCGAATGTAGACAGTAGCCTGATCTGTAAGTCTCACGGAGGCTACCCAAAGGGAACACTTCGCTGGTTTGATGAAAATAAACATGAGTTGACAGCAAGCTCTGAAATGGAGGTGACACGGTCAGACGATGGTTTGTTTCAACTCACAAGCAGACTCCCTTTGCTGCGAGGATCCACTATCCAGAAGTATACCTGTGTTGTGTTCAGTGCCAGTGGAAGCAAAGAGGATGAGATCATATTCGAAATCCCACCAATATCTGAAGGTATATTTTATTACACACCATTATGCAACACATGTGATACTTAATATCATAATCCCAGCAAACATGCCCATGCCCACCGCTGGTAGGTGTGGGTGAACTGTTGGGCTGTGCGGGCATAGAAAACCCACACATCCCATATGGGCCTCAAGTGAGTGTTCACACACAGGGTCCAGCTTTGCCCTTTGTGGCTCCTAAGAGGGAATTCTGTGGGCACCTACAGTTAATGACAAAAACCTGTGTGGAGCTCATGAAGGCTAGCTTCAAATCTGGGTCCCACAATACAGGGTCCCACAGTGTGGGGCCCAGGCGTGCCCTACATTTAACACTGTACTAGTACTGGGACCTGCAGTGACGAGCCGACAATTGTTCTTGTAGGCGTCCCCACAGTGCTTTGAGTGAAAAATTTAAGTAAGAAATACATTTTTTTATATGTATTAATTTTTTTTAAATATTTGTATCACATATAGAGTATTATGGCTATCAAATATTATTATTACAATTTATTTTATTTAGTTAACCTCAAGATTCAATCTTCATCTTGGTGATTGTTTTTTTTGTTTGTTTGTTTGGTTGGTTGGTTGTTTTCTTTAGCCAAATACAGCACACCATACCTGAGAAAATTACTGTTGATAGCCATTACAACCAGGCTCAAAGGCCGCACTATAAATATGGAGAGTAATACCACAGAGAGAAGAGGGTTTTTATTTTAAATTACATAACAAGTTGGCTAAAGTAGCTGGTACCAATAAGAGAAAGAGCAGTGAGCCTTCATGAAAGCCTTTATCCACACCTGACTAAGTGTGGTCAATTAGCAACAACTGAACACTCTTGCACTGCCACTGCAAAGAGATTAGGGGCTGCAGATGGGCGTGACACCTCCGCCCTCAGAAGGGTTTCATTAGGACCCCTAAATGAATTAACAAGCCCCTCAGAAGTCTTCTGGTCCTTGATTTCCCAAACCTTAAAGAACAGTAAAAGCTAGAAGAAGCACAGTGTTCACATGCTACAAATGACATTCTAATAGACAAATTAAAGTTAAAAAAAAACTACAAAAAAATAGGAACTTGAGCATTTCACCATCAGATGTCTTACCACACAAAGCTAAATGCTCACATCACTTTAGCTGACATCTTTAAGCATGGATCATGAGGATCTCAAGTTGCTACACTGAACACACAAAAATTAACATGTGACCAACAAAAAATGAGCACAACAGCCACAAACCCAAAAGATTACTCAAACTATTACAACACAAACTGAAAGTAGCAGTGAATAATCACAACCAAGTAATCTGTTGTCTCCACCACACAGATGATCACATACAAGTGGCCCTATACCACAACAAGTTACTTTAATCTACAAAATTCAGTAAAGGAAACATACTAGTGACCAACCACAAATGGAGAGCTATGTCCACACAATGATCACATCAAGGGTGGCTCAGCACTCCTGTCATGTAATTAATATATTCCGAGTGCTTGTTTTCCGATTATATTGTTTTATGTACTTTAATAATGAAGGTTTGTAAAGCAAGGCCACTTTTGACTCACAAACTAAGTGCTCAGTCAGACTGAAAAACAGGAAGTTAGTTTAGAGCTATACAAGCATATTAATAAATACAGGAAGCCAGACAGAAAAGAGGAACTTGTGCCATATAAGGAATGTTTGTATCAAAACTGTGACATGTAAAGTACCAAAATAATACCTATATGAGACACAGTTTATGATTCTAATGTGAGAGATCCTGCAACTCGTTTGGGCTGTGCAGGGGTCTCTCTCTTCCGAAAGATGATTGAATAAAAAGAAATATAAATGTTTTGACCACTATGAGCCAGGTTTTTCTCTGTTCTATCATGGGGATCAATACTCCACAGCATTACTGCCATCATCTGGCCAACAACACTCACAAGGGATCCAACCAAAGTAGCCAAATTCTCCACAACACTAAAGGTCACAGCACAAATAATAATAATAATAATAATGATGATAATAATGATAACTTTATTTATAAAGCGCTTTCAAAGAAAGTGCTGTACAGCTATTTGAAACTAAAAAGATGAATAAATAAAAGGGATAAATAGCAGTAAAAGTAAAAACACAATACAAGTTAAAAACAGTAAGAATTTAAAAACTAAAAGGCATAGAATTAAGACATGTAAGATAGGGTGAACAAATGTGTCTTCAACTTAGTTTTAAAAACCTCCACAGAGCATGCCTGCCTAATATTTTGAGGGAGGTTGTTCCACAAGAATGGGGCACGAAAAGAAAAAGCACGCTCTCCAAATGTCTTTTTTCTGGCTAGGAACTTATAGAAGGCCATAGTCCTGAGATCGTAGAGCACGGCATGGAACATATATTTTGTTTCAACTCACCAGCAGACTCCCTTTGCTGCGAGGATCCACTATCCAGAACTATACCTGTGTTGTGTTCAGTGCCAGTGGAAGCAAAGAGGATGAGATCATATTCGAAATCCCACCAATATCTGGAGGTATATTTTATTACACACCATTATACAACACATGTGATACTTAATATCATAATCCCAGCAAACAGGCCCATGCCCACCGCTGGTAGGTGTGGGTGAACTGTTGGGCTGTGGGCACCTACAGTTAATGACAAAAAACTGTGTGGAGCTCATGAAGGCTAGCTTCAAATCTGGGTCCCACAATACAGGGTCCCACAGTGTGGGGCCCAGGCGTGCCCTACATTTAACACTGTATTAGTACTGGGACCTACAGTGAGAAGCCAACGGTGGTTCTTGTGGGCCTCCCCACAGTGCCTCCAGTGCATGAGAGTGTGTGTGTGTGTGTGTGTGTGTGTGTGTGTGTGTGTGTGTGTGTGTGTGTGTGTGTGTGTGTGTGTGTGTGTGTGTGTGTGTGTGTGTGTGTGTTTCCTCGAGCTGACCAAGAGGGTCATAAAAGCTGGAAGCAACATCACAAGAAACAGATCTTCCAGATAGAATGTATCTGCAATAAAAGCCTCTCCAGCCAGTGGTCAGAGACAAAGGAATGTCTTGATCCTATAGATTGCACTAAGACCTTACAAATTTAAGAACCACAATGACAACATTCAACAATTAGACTTAACACTGACCAACATCTTATTGAGCACTTAAAACAGTCTGGTGTTAAAGGCCAGACCAGACTGGTTAATGCTTGTTGTTTTATAGAAAATTCCCCAACCCATTCATTAACTATCCCAGGCACTCTCCTCACAATCCGTAATTCTATTATCGGTCACAATACTGCAAGTATTTCCTGCCATTTTAATTCGTTTGTACTCTCTACTTCTACATGATTATTGATTAAAAATGAAAGGAAATGTTCAACTTGTACATTCCCCTCTGACAGTTAAAGAGAAATTAATGTAGTTTACTATAGTATAACAGGGAGAACTAAAAGACCAAAACTGATCATGTATTCTTGTCTTTCCAGATTTTAAAGATTAGCTCACTATTTTTGTTTTTCTTTTATTGGACAAGGTCCAGAGCCAATAGAGATCTGCAAAATAGTTGTCCGTCTGGTGGTCATTGGTTCACTGATGGTGGGATTGCTGTGTGTGCTGTTGTTCTACAGATGGAGAGCTCAACGTGAGTACACGTTCCTCGTTTCTCTTATCTGATGGATTATACCTGTTTAAATGAACTGTCTTTTTAAAGAAGAGTCACAAATAGAAAATAAATTTATCTATCCAGAATTGTTGATGTTTGAACATATCTACTTTTCCTAAGAATCAAGACCAGCTGTTTAAAAACTCCCTTACAATTTAACTTACCATAAGGTGCTTGCTAGATGTATCCACTGTGACATTGAGAAATGCCAGTAATCAGCACATTATTCAGCTGTTATTTTAGTGTTAATGTTGCTACTTGTGAATGAAAATTCATACAGGCAAATGCCTCTCAGCCTGGCTGGGGGGCTTCTTTGCCTCCCTCCTGCTGTGTGCCCAGCCTGGAGGCTGCGGTCTGTGACCGGCTCCCGGTGCAGACGGCTCCCTGTGATAGTGTTTCCTCACTTGGCTCATGCGTACCCAGCCCAATTTTACTCTTTAAGTGTGCGTGTGTGTGTGTGTGTGTGTGTGTGGGAGGGGGGGAATGTGTGTATTCATGATCGTTTATGTTAATGAGAGTGTGGGGAGTGAGTTGGAGGGCGGGGTGGGGTGGGTTGCTTTTAACCATGTAAAGCACTTTGTGCTACATATTTTTTGTATGAAAAGTGCTGTATAAATAAAGATTGATTGATAAAGTGAAGAGGAAAAACATGTAACACCTGATTCAAGTCCATGTTTGTCAGGATGGGAAAATGCACTCCTTTTATTATTTTTTTGGACTAAATGAGGTTACTGTAAACTTTATTAGTTCAAACAGGTGAAATACTTTTTCATAATAGGCATCATGAGCTGTCTCATACAGGTGATAAAATACAAGTATAGACATGTACAGTAATTTTTTTTACCAAATACTGTCTTGTGACTTTTTTTTCTCTTTTTGACAGAGGTCCAGAAGTGCTCTACTGAACCTCGTATGGGTGAGTCCATCTTTGGATATACTGGATTTGCTGCTCTTCTACTTCCTTCCTCCAGTAATACACTGAACATTTCCAGTTTTCCAAGGCCAAGACTTCTGTTTCAGACACTTACAGCAGGATAACTGTTTATGCTTGTATGTCCTGAACGTCTATATAAGTAAAATCTTACACAGTGTTATAAATCATTCCAGTTGGCCCTCATGCAGTTTACAGACCTGAAGCGGATCTGTAGGCAGGTATGTACATCACAGAAATCTGTCTGTATTTAACTAATAACGCTTAGTTTTATGACATCATTCAGATTGTGATGTTAAATCTTTCTGTAAATTGCACATCTCACATGTTTACAGGCCACCATATACCAATAAGAATTAGAACATGCATCAAAATATGTATGAGACAAATACATATCAAAGGTCTAATGCCCTAATGCTCTCTTGCTTTCCCTCTCAGCAGGAGGCACTACACACCAGATGATTATACTGTATCAATTTACTGCAACACGTCCTTATTTGCTATTCACGCCATTTGTATTTTCCTATTGCAAACAGAGTGTATAACCAGATATACCCTGTATTACTGTGATTTAGCGGACAAGCCATAAGACTTTTATTCACTTAAACTCTGTATATAAAGAATGACGTCTTGAGCTTAAAAAAACATCTTTGAATCAAGCCAAGATCAATGAGGCAGGGAACCGTTACAGGCCAAGTCATTTACAAACAATCATACCAGACTAGAAATGGAAGATTTCTGATTTCACTCTGTTGACTGAGGAAATGTTTGTATACATATAACACAATCGTGTTGAGTCCATGCAGTAATTGTAACCCTTGGCAGTTAAACAGCATTTATTCTCACTTCCACTTCTCATGTTTATTATATATTTTGGGGATAGCACCACGTTGTTATGTGTTTATGTATATGTGTAAATCTGTGTGTGTTGTTCTCAAATGTTACCAATAGAGGTTAATGATCTTTTTATGATTTTATAATTTTTTTTATAATGCTTCATAAAATATATATTAAGGTCACTTAGACAATGATACAGAATACGTAGAAGTGTCTGAAACCTGAATAATTGATGGAACTGTATGTTTGACCTGCGGTTTGACAGAGCAGTCAAGAAGTGTTGGCCTTACTGTTATGATACTGTTTCTGATCTGTTTAAAGCATGTTTTAATTGTTATTTTGCCCTGCGACAGACTGGCGACCTGTCCAGGGTGTACCCCGCCTCTCGCCCTATGACAGCTGGGATAGGCTCCAGCACCCCCCGCGACCCTGAAAAGGATAAGCGGAAGCAAATGGATGGATGGATGGATGAATTTGTTATTTTTTAAGCCTTAAGTGTCTTTGGGGTTTTTTGTTGTTAAAGTTAAAGGTCCTTTTAACTTTAAGGTTAACTGTTGTTTTAAAACCAATAGTTTTAGAACAGAATCCTGATGAAGTAAAAGAAATCTTATCAAACGATTCAGAAATTAAGACAACAACCGTGAATGCTGTTCAAACATCACAAGAAATGGATCCAGTTTCTTACTTCCTTCAACATTTTTCATCCTGAACTCATATGAAATGTGCAGTGGTATGGATTCTAAGAGTTAAAGAACTGCTTCTGCAACACAGCAGAAGAAAGATACAGATTCAAGATGATCCTTATCAAAATCTTGTCGAACTTCAAAAGAAGAGAAACTTTCTGGACACCAGCAGTCTCAAAGCTGAAGAGCTGGTTAGCGCTGAAATGGCTATAATCTCCTTTTGTTAAAGGAAGATATGCTGATGAAATCTCCTGTTTAACAAAATGATCAAATATTAAGAGAACCAGTCCCATTTATAAACTTAATCCCATCCTGGAAGAAGGTGTGCTGAGAGTTGGTGGACGACCCAGTAGAACTGCAATGTCAGAAGAGAGAAAATATCCTTTTATTCTGGCTAAAGACTTTCACATTTCTAACCTAATCCTTCAACATGTCCATGAAGATGTGGGTCATGGAAGTTGTTACGGGTTCAAAATATTGGGGATGGATACAAGAGGAAAACCAAAATAACAACACTGGTCCGGCCGGGTCAAGTCAAAACGATGATTTTAATGAACACACGTGTGGGAGACAAAGACTGCACGCAGACAGCAAAACTCTCTCACCGAAAACCACACAACAATAGTTTTTATGAACATCAGGGTATTAGAACGCCCCCTCATGCGTAAAGTAGGTACAATACTGTTACATCCTGTGAGGCTGTGGGAGTGTGTGGGTGTGGTGTTGTCTTTTCCCTCTTCTCCTCCTTCTTTCTTGCCCCTCCACTTGTCTCTCTCCGCCCCTTCCTTCTCCGTTAGGACACACCTGCTGCTCATCTGCCCTCGTTACCACCAATTACCCTGAGAGGTGATATAAGCTGGAGGAGAGCAGTGTGGAGGTGGGAGAGGCTTCTGGTGGATTTTCATCTGTGGTGGATAGTGTGTGTTTCCAGCCTAGGTGTGGGAAAGGCCTGCTGTGTGTGTGCGACTAGCCCCACTGTGCGTAGCTTACCGTGAGTAGCTCAACTGGGCAGTGTTTTTGCTTGAGTGTCGGCAGCCTCCATTACTTTGTTTGGCCTGCCTAGTTTGTGCTAATAGCAGCGTTGCTGTCTTTTTCTGTTGAAGCCTTATAGTTGTTTTCTTTGGTGAAGTGGTCACCATTCTCTTTGGGTTGACCTGTTTGAGTTATAATTAAAGCAGCGGTGCTGTCTCTTTCTGTTGTTACCTTTTAAATGATTATTGAGTCAATTGATTATAATAAAGACTTGTTTTGTGTTAAAAACCATCTGCCTGGCGTTCCTTTCATTTCACCCGGATCCAACTGTTACTGTCCCCCACCCTCTTCGCCTAGCTTTCATGTGGGGACGTAACAAAGTGGGGGCTCGTCCGGGATAGGAATGAAAGGAGTTGAGTTAACTACGATTGTGAACAGGTGTTTGTGTGTTGTGTGAGGGTCATTTGACTAGCTGCTGCTCTCCCTGGCTAGAACAGGGGAGTGTCTAGCTGAGCGTTTGCTCTTCCTTCGGACACTCATTTTTTGTTTTTCCTTTGTTATTTTCGGAGCAAACCCGGGTGGGGATTAATTCTCTGTTGGGGGTAGGCTTTTCGGTGCCTTTGGCACTTGATGATTTGCCTTTAAAGTGGCCTCGAGCCTGGTACGCTCCAGAAGGTAGGTGAGGCTAGATTCTGAGTAGGCAGGACTGGGGAGAGGTAGTATTTCAGTTAATGGTTGACTTGACACAACACATATTGTTTTGCCTGTTTGTTTTTGTGTTTTTATAAAGGTGTTGTGTGGCCCTTGGGTGGTTAACTTGTGTGTTTTGCGGGCCGTCTTGAGTTTCATGGCCACTTTTGATATTGCTGGGTTTACGGCAAAGCCGTCGCTCGCTGTGCTGGATGTTTGTAGGAAGAGGGATCTGCAGGAGGTGGCAACACATTACGGGATCAGTGTCTCCACTGGTCTACGCAAAGCGGAGCTGAAGGCCGCTCTGGTGTCTGGGTTGTTGGAGAAGGGGGTGGTTGTAATGCAACCCCCGAGCACACCCGGTCCAGCTGGACCAAGTGCTTCACCTCATGTTCCAAGCCAGGTCGTAGGACCATCAGTGTCTACACCTGTGGGCCAGGGGCTGCCCGAGGGCGGGCCAATAACGCTGCCCCGTTTTGATCCGCTTTCCACCCAGTCATCGGAGGGTTCTAAGCAGGATGCTAGGCTCAAAGTCCGTCTGGCTCGTCTCCAGCTGGAAAAGGAGCAGCTCGAGAGAGAGTTCCAGCTGAAAAGGGAAATAGAGCTTAGGCGTTTGGACGCGGAACTGGCTAGGGCTAGGGAGGTCGAGCTAAAGAAGGTGGAGGTGGAGGCGGAGACTAAGGTCAAGATGCGACAGCTGGAACTCCAGCAGGCCTCCTCCCCTCCTGTGGCGGCCTCTCTGTCACAGACAGAGGTGCAGTTTGATGTAGGCAGGAATAGTCGTCTGGTCCCTGTGTTTCGTGACACTGAGGTGGAGGTTTACTTTGAATCATTTGAGCGGATAGCAACAGCCTTGCGTTGGCCGCGGGATGCGTGGGCCATCCTGCTGCAGTGCAAGCTGGTGGGCAAGGCACAGGAGGTTTGTTCCTCGTTGTCCACTGAGTGCAGTTTGGATTACGACAAACTAAAAAGTGCTATCCTGTTAGCCTACGAACTAGTCCCCGAGGCTTATAGGCAGCGATTTCGGGGGTTGAAAAAGGTGCAGGGTCAATCCTTCCTGGATTTCGCAAGGGAAAAAAGTGTCCTTTTTGACCGGTGGTGTATGGCCTGTAAAGCTGCAGATCTAGTTTCGGTACGGGAGTTAATTCTCATTGAGGAATTTAAAAACTGCATCTCCGAGCGGATGGCAGTATATCTGAACGAACAGAAAGTCTCCACGTTGCAGCAGGCCGCGACACTGGCTGACGAGTTCGCACTCGTCCATAAAGCCAGTGTCATTAAGCAAGAGCGACGTGACACACTAGCGAAGGCTAGCGGTGCTAGTGGTGAGCATGGCACAAGGGGGGAGGTGCCTGTGCCACGTCCCAGGTCAGACCGGAAATGTTTTTACTGTTTTAAATCTGGCCATTTAATAGCGGACTGTGAGGCCTACAGGCGAAAGCAGCCAGCCTCAACACCACATAAGTCAAAAGGGATGGGGCTGATTAAAACCGCTTCTCCAGTTAACAGACCCCTTAGCACTGAGACTCCTGATGAATGCTTTAAACCCTTCATTTTCAAAGGAGCGGTGTCGCTCTCTGGTGAGCCTAAAGATGAGCGGACTGTGACACGGGTGGCTCACAGTCCCTCATACTGGCCAGTGCACTTGCCTTTGATGAAAAGACTGCCAGTGGCACTGATGTTATTGTCAGAGGCGTTGGAATGACTTATGTGCCCGCCCCCCTCCATCGAATTTGGGTGCAGAGTGACCTAGTAAGTGGTGTTTTTCCTGTGGCTGTGTGTCCTTGCTTCCCGATTGATGGCGTGGATTTCATAATGGGCAATGACATTGCAGGCGGAAGGTTTATCCTACCCCAGAGGTCACAAAGACCCCTGGCCCAAGTCCTTTGTCAGATGCTTTAAGCCGGCAGCACCCGGATGTATTTCCTGTAGGTGTTCTTACCCGGTCACACGCCCATCGGCAGGAAGAAGTGGTTGACTTGTCAGAGTCAGTGGTCGGCTCTATTTTGGAAAAGGATGTGATGCCCTCCGAGGAGGAGGCGGGTCCTGATGCCAAGGAACTGGCTCATGAAGTAGTTGAGCCTGCTCCTGAACCTGCAGCCCCTCCTCTCCTCACGCGGGAGGCCCTTATGATCGCTCAGAAAAAGGACCCGTCGTTAGCCAAATGTTTTGCCGCCGTAGATGAGAGTGATGGTCCGACAGGAGACAGGAAGCAGACATTTGTTGTTTGTGATGGATTGTTAATGCGCAGGTGGACCTCAAAGCCAGGGGAGGACTGGAGTGTAGTCCAACAGATAGTGGTCCCGGCTAGTTTGCGTCAGCATGTGCTACAATTGGCCCATGACCATTCATGGTCAGGACATTTGGGGATAACTAAAACATATGACCGTATTCTGCAGCACTTCTTCTGGCCGGCAGTGAAGACAGATGTTGCAAAGTATTGTAATACTTGTCACACGTGTCAACTGGTGGGCAAACCAAACCAAACTGTGCCCCCCGCCCCACTATGTCCAATACCTGCCGTTGGTGAGCCATTTGAGCACGTTTTGGTCGATTGTGTCGGTCCGTTGCCAAGAACACGGGCAGGTAATCAGTTTTTATTGACCATAATGTGCTTGTCCACGCGGTTCCCCGAAGCAATTCCTCTGCGGAGGATCACCACTGCAAACATTACTAAGGCGCTAATCAAGTTTTTTACCACCTTTGGTCTCCCAAAAACAGTGCAAACGGACCAGGGAACTAATTTCTTATCCCGAGCATTTAAACAGACTTTAACTTCCCTTGGCATTTCTCATTCCGTGTCTAGTGCTTACCACCCAGAGTCGCAGGGTGCACTTGAGCGTTGGCACCAAACACTTAAGGCCATGCTGAAAAAGTACTGCCATGACACGGGCAGAAGTTGGGATGAAGGCGTCCCCTTCGTGCTGTTTGCGATACGCGATGCCAAGCAGGAGTCCTTAGGGGTCAGCCCGGCTACCCTTGTGTTTGGCCACGATGTGCGGGGCCCACTAAAGGTGTTGAAAGAGAAGTTCCTTAGTGGGGGTGTTCCAAAAACTAACGTGGTAGATTTTGTGAAGACGTGTAGGGATCGATGGCAACAAGCTACCTCATTAGCAAAAGAGGCCCTGTGTGCATCCCAGGCAAGCATGAAGAAATGGTATGACAGAAAAGCTGTAAAAAGACATTTTCAGGCTGGAGACAAAGTCCTAGTGTTGCTACCGGTGCCTGGTTCTGCTCTTTCGGCCCGTTTTGCGGGACCGTATGTTGTAGTGAGGAAGGTGTCCGAGACAGATTATGTCCTCAGTACCCCAGAACGCAGGAGGAAAACCCGCCTGTGTCACATTAACATGTTGAAACCCTACCATGATAGGGAAACTCTTGAGACCGTTGCCAGCGCAGCAACCCCCAGTGCTGTCTCTGCTGCCGTGCTGAGCGTAGAGGCAAGTGCCGACGATGATCTGCATATGCTTTCTGAGGGACAACAGTGTGGGCGGTTGGCAAATTCAGCTTACTTAGCCGAGGTAACGGCCCACTTGTCTCATCTGTCCCCTTCACAGTGCAAAGATGTGCTTAGTCTACTGCACTCCTACCCTTCTCTCTTTGGTGATGTGCCCTCGCGTACTAGTGTTTGTGAACATGACATCAATGTTGGTAACGCAACCCCAATCAAACAGCATGCGTACCGCTGCCCCATGGGAAAGCGTGAGGTGATGAAGAAGGAAGTCAGTTATTTAGTAGAGAACGGTTTGGCACAACCGAGCCACAGCCCTTGGAGCTCCCCGTGTTTGCTTGCGCCTAAGTCTGATGGCACCCCACGTTTCTGCACCGACTACCGGAAGGTAAATGCAGTGACCGTCTCTGATTCTTTTCCACTTCCTCGTATGGAGGATTGCATTGACAATATCGGTCCTGCCAAATACATCTCCAAACTAGACCTTCTTAAAGGGTATTGGCAGGTGCCTCTGACCCCCAGAGCCTCTGACATTTCTGCATTTGTCACACCCGACCATTTCATGCAGTACACCGTGATGGCGTTTGGCATGAAAAATGCTCCGGCCACCTTTCAGCGTTTAATGCAGCTGGTGTTGGGGGATGTGCCTCGGTGTAATGTGTACTTGGATGATGTAGTGATATACACGGACACGTGGGAAGAGCATGTGGCCATCCTACAAGCAGTGTTTCAGCGATTGGCCGATGCCTCGTTAACTCTAAATCTCGCTAAGTGCGAGTTTGCCAAAGCGACAGTCACATATCTGGGAAAGCAGGTGGGTTTTGGGCGGGTTCGCCCGGTGGAGGCAAAAGTCGAGGCTATCCTCAGCTACCCGGCCCCAGCCACTAGGCGGGAGTTAAAGCGGTTCCTGGGCATGACTGGATACTATCGCTGTTTTTGCAAGAACTTTGCGGTAGTTGTGGCCCCTTTGACAAAGCTATGTAGCCCCAAAATCCCTTTTGGTTGGTCAGGAGAGTGCCAGCATGCATTTGAGGCTGCAAAATCTCTCCTCTGCAGTGCCCCGGTTCTGGCAGCCCCCAACTTCTCTCAGCCTTTCAAACTGGAAGTTGACGCCAGTGCCACCGGAGCTGGTGCGGTGCTGTTACAGGATGACGCAGAGGGTGTGTGTCACCCAGTCTGCTACTACTCTGTAAAGTTCAAGCGCCATCAGCTAAACTACTCCACCATAGAAAAAGAGGCTCTAGCGCTGCTGATGGCCTTGCAGCACTTCACTGTGTATGTGGGCTCTAGCTCCTTTCCAGTATCTGTGTATACAGATCACAATCCCCTTACGTTTCTCCAACGTATGTACAACCACAACCAGCGGCTAATGCGCTGGGCTTTGCTGGTGCAAGATTATGACCTGGTTATCCAACACAAGAAAGGGAGTGAAAACCTGGTGGCTGATGCACTCTCACGCAGTGCATAGTGATGAGTTTATTCTATGTTTTGTATAGTGTGAACATAAGGTGGGGGGAATGTTACATCCTGTGAGGCTGTGGGAGTGTGTGGGTGTGGTGTTGTCTTCTCCCTCTTCTCCTCCTTCTTTCTTGCCCCTCCACTTGTCTCTCTCCGCCCCTTCCTTCTCCGTTAGGACACACCTGCTGCTCATCTGCCCTCGTTACCACCAATTACCCTGAGAGGTGATATAAGCTGGAGGAGAGCAGTGTGGAGGTGGGAGAGGCTTCTGGTGGATTTTCATCTGTGGTGGATAGTGTGTGTTTCCAGCCTAGGTGTGGGAAAGGCCTGCTGTGTGTGTGCGACTAGCCCCACTGTGCGTAGCTTACCGTGAGTAGCTCAACTGGGCAGTGTTTTTGCTTGAGTGTCGGCAGCCTCCATTACTTTGTTTGGCCTGCCTAGTTTGTGCTAATAGCAGCGTTGCTGTCTTTTTCTGTTGAAGCCTTATAGTTGTTTTCTTTGGTGAAGTGGTCACCATTCTCTTTGGGTTGACCTGTTTGAGTTATAATTAAAGCAGCGGTGCTATCTCTTTCTGTTGTTACCTTTTAAATGATTATTGAGTCAATTGATTATAATAAAGACTTGTTTTGTGTTAAAAACCATCTGCCTGGCGTTCCTTTCATTTCACCCGGATCCAACTGTTACTGTCCCCCACCCTCTTCGCCTAGCTTTCATGTGGGGACGTAACAAATACAATCAGTGTTGACAACTTTTAACATATTGAAAGAACATCTTCTTCTTCCCGAGGCCAGATCCTTCCCCATAATCTTCCACTCTGCTTATCCCCTGGAACAAACCGTCTCTCCTGCAAGCACAATCAAACAGCTACAAGGCCTTGCAAACTGTTTTCTAAATATTTGAACTCTCCCCTTCACATGAGTTTAACTACTGCTTGTGTGTGTGCGTGTGTGCCTAGGCCTCAGCATTCACTCTGTCTATAAGGACAGAGGCCAACCCTTCATGTGTGCAATAACCTAACTGAAACCATACATGTAATATGTTGAATAAATGTTCTAATCAAATGTCACTATTCAAAGCTTAATAAAAGAATATAAATGAATAAAGGATCATAATAAATCACATAGTATGTGTTTTGTAAGCGTGTTCCTTCCATAGCTCAAGATCCTTAACACAATAGATTGTTCGGTCCTCGCGCCGAACAAAGTTTCCAACCCTCCACTAGTTGACCGAGCCCCCTCATTGGCAAGCACAAAAATACAATGCATGTATATGAAAATGATTATCACTGCACCTGTAATAGAAAATATTAATATGGGACTATGACGATACCTGTAATAGAAGTTGTAACATAAGGCCGACAGCCTAAAGAGATTCTCTAATGCAATAACAATTAGTGATGATAAGTAAATGAAGTAATGAGTAATTATTGCCAATACACACTACTTAAAGGTTAACAAAAGATATAACTAAATAAAAGATTATAAAATAACATGATGTAAGTGTCTTGTAAGCATGTGCGGCCTTCTACGCTCTGAGCCACTTCCCTCAATAGATCAGTCAGACATCCCGCTGACTGTAGCTTTTAACCCTTACTGACTTGAGCACAACTCCATAATAAGCACAAAACTGCAATATGTGAAGATGATCATGGTTACACCTGCAACAAAAGATTATATGATTATACCAACACCTGTGAATAGAAGATTATAGTTATACTAGTTATAACAATCACTGTAATACAAACTTTAATGTAATGTCAATAGCTTAAATAAATGCTTTAATGCAATGCTTATTATATGATTCTGATGCAATGATAAAATAACAGTAAAATATATTTTCTCAAAGTCATAACCACATGTTATCTAAACTGCTTCTAAAATACTGGATTCCAGGTGTCACAGTTCGTATAAGAAAAATTGTGACTAAATGTGTTGTATGTTGGCGCGTAAATGCTCCACCAGCAAATGGCAGACCTGCCCCTACACAGGGTAACTCCTGATGAACCACCATTCACATTGGGGTCAGCTATTTTGGACCGTGTTCATTAAAACGTGGAAGGACTACTGGAAAGTGCTATGGTGTGATATTTACATGTTTAGCCTCAAGACCCATTCATTTTGAAATGGCATCATCACTGGACACAGACTCTTTTATTAAAGCTCTTCGTTGCTTTATTGCCAGACGTAGTCAAGTAAAATAACTGCGATCTGACAATGGCACCAATTTTGTGGGAGCCCATCGTGAGCTGACGGAAATGATAGCAGATTGAAATCAATGTCGTATACACGATATACTTCTCCAAAAGGGCATTAAATGGACTTTCCATCCCCCAGCAGGGTGGCATCATGGAGGTGTATGGGAAAGACTAGATCTGTGAGAAAAATTCTTAATTCCACCTTAAAAACAAAGTCTTGATGAAGAGGGTCTCAGGACTGTTTTATGTGAAGCTGAAGCTATTTAGAATGCTCGTCCCAATGTACAGTGGCCCTGAGAGGCCAAACAGACTGCAACTTCAGAAAACACCAGCAATAAGAAGTTTTACCACATTCCCAAAGATGCGGAAAGGTAAGCTAAATTGATTAGTGCCATTAAAAGAGCCAGGAGTAAGCAAAACAAGACTGAAAGATGGGAACCTCCAGCCGTTGGATTCTGCTTGTGCAGCAATCATTTCATATCGGGTAAGTTACCGAATACAAGCTTTCTAACATAAGTATTTTCATTATTTACTAGAATATCCTTGTGGTTTCAGATGAGTGCAAAACCACATAGTTGCATGCATCGTGGGCTTTCTGTCGTGCTTTCTAAGTTAGCAAGCTCTAAAGTAGAAATACTGAAATATTTATGTTTATTTTGTAGGCAGAAAGAGCGATAATCCATTGAGTCCCGACTTTATTCCATCTATTTTCAACTACGTTCCATCTCCAGAGAAGAGGAGAAGAAAAATTAAACTGGATGTGTTCAACAGAAGACAGAAAGCAAAGCTACAACGGATAGAGCCAATAAAGCTACTTGCAGAAGGCATCCCTCCAAGGTGAATATATCAAAGTCTTTCTCTAGCGAACTGTTGTAATATATGTTGGACCTACTTATTTTTTTGTTGCATATTGATTTGGTCTCTTACTCTGACTATCATACTTAAATTAATGTATGTAAAAGATCTTCTTAATCTGTTCAACCCCACTTTATGCTACTTGGTAAAATTATAACCAAAACATTTCTGTACAATTGGTTCTAAGTTTAGTACAAGCTAGTAGTGGCATCAAGTACTGTAGTAGTATACTGTAGGAATAGAATGATTGACAAAAATGCGTTTTATATCTTAACACCTCTTTTTTTTTTTTTTTGTCTGTCCCATTTGGTTCTTTAGCCGTCAGAATTGTTGTCTGAAGACCAACAAGGATACCAAATGGATTTATTTTGCCAAATGGATCATCATGGCATTGCCGTATTGGTCCATTTGATCAAACTTTGTTGTTATTATTTATTTTATTTTCGGTTGTTACAGATGGGACAGACATGACTGGGGGATAAGAAAGGGAGAAAGAAAGAGAGGAAGGAAAAGAAAAACAGAAGGGAAAAGGGACACCTCTCTTAATATACTTCGTGTTTTCACCAGTCAACCAAGCGATTATCCCCAAGATAACAGCAAGAATCCTACTGCAGCTCAAACTCCCATCTCACAGCATTTGAAGGACTCCACCAATGAAGAACCTGGAAATGATGTCCAGCCTGTTCTCCATGAGAATGTTCTATTATGTAGCCCTGAAACATGTGGTAAACGGCTCCAATCTCTTGAGCAAGAATCCCAAGCTCTGCCGACTGAAAATGTGTTGCTGAAAGAAAAAAGAAATAACACAACACGGAATGAAACGTGCTTCTATAATGATGATAAAATGGTTGATATTGTTACTGGTTTACCAGTAACAATGACAATTTTTCATTTTGTGGCTGCTTTTCTCAAACTTAAATCTTGTTTAACATGTTTTCAGCAGTACATTTTAACGTTAATGAAGCTTAGAATGAACTTGTCCTTTGACTTTTTGGCTTTTTATTTCAAAATTTACTCAACCACTGTTTCAAAGCTTTTCAAACACTGCATCAGTGTGATACATTGTAGACTGGTGCCAAGTCTAGTGTCATGGCCTGACAGAGAATCCCTAACGGTGTGTTCACACCGAACGCGATAGGCGCGGGCGAAAACGCCCCAAACGCCCCTAATTTGACGCGTGCACATTCGCACCTCAACGCGTGTCCAACAGAAATCCATCGCGCCTCAAAATTGCATCGTCTCACGCGCGTGAACCAGGAATGTGGGAGGAAGTTGTGCCAGACGGTATCTTTGCTAGATGGCAGCTGCCGAGCTAGCGCTTGCAGAGAGAGTCTCCCTTCTCTATTTACTGTGGAGAGCAGAGCAGCGGCGTTAAGGACGTCCTCGCCGTACCTGGGTCCGGTCCTCCAGAGGCGTGAGCAGTTTGATGAGTTTCACCACTTGCCCCAGGAGCTGCATCTGGATGACGGCGATGACAGCGATATCACTGTCTTTCACTTGCCCAGTTTGAGGACCTGCTGTCCCGCGTCGGTCCCAGAATCGCCCGCCTAGACACCAACTACAGGCGCTCAATCCCACCTGCAGAGCGCCTGCCTGAGGTTAGTAAAAGTGTTTAATGTGGTAGTCTTTTATTGATACCTGTGCTAATATATGCTAAACCATCCGTTTATACACTGCTAACATGGCTGTGGTATGCTAACAGTGAATGCCGTCGGTGTTTACTGATAGCAAACTGTGGTACGGACGACTGTTTATATTATTTCTAGTGATTCTCGAAAGGTCTCATCAAGTCCCGATTTAATTTGATTTATGCTGTTATCAGTGTTAGCAATGATAGCATGGCTGTGGTGTCCATCAGTGTATGCTCTCGGTGTTTGCTGATATCAAACTGTGGTATGAGGCCCACTGTTGGTAACCTTTGTAGTGATACTCTCCTTTTTTTTATTTACACCTGGTTTAATTCTGGTATAGTTGAATATTTGTATATAATCCTTGCAGCTGTCAGACTCTATAACAGGGGTCACCAGCCTTTCTTAAAACTGAGAGCTAGATACAATTGTGAACAGTTTGGTTCATCTTTAGTTAGAATATGCTAGATAGAACCATATATCTTGATATGCTGTCTTATCACAGGTTAATTTTTCAAAAATATTAACAATGATTTAAGCAAGGAAAGGGCTACATGTCAAAATACAACTCTTTATTTCTATTAATGTCTTACTTCATTCCTACCTGACTGACATGTCTAGGGATTATGAGTGATTGGCTCACTGTAGTGGTAAAAGTTGCTACCAATCAAATTATGATATGTTAAAGTTAAAACAAAACAACTGTTTTATATTATATCTAATATAATTATGTAATTATCCTTATAATTACAAAATGTTTTATGTAAGATTTGTTTTGTAATTTAAATCTGACATCACAAAAGTATTTTGGAATTTGAATAATGTATTTTGTAACTGCAGTACACATAATACTAATTTTGAACAATTTTGTCCAGGTCCCTTGCCACCGGGGACTCCTTCAGGACCATCACGTTCAGTTTCAGAGTCGGTGTGTCCACGGTGTGCCAGATCACCCCCCCAGGTAGTGACGGCCATCTGGGACTGTCTAGTGGACGACTTCATGGCTGTGCCTTCACCTGGAGACTGGCGGTCCATCACAGAGGGATTCCAGAAGCACTGGAACTTCCCTCTCTGCTGTGGAGCTCTGGATGGGGAGCACGTCCAGACAAAGGCACCCCATATATCATATAGGAGACACACACATTGATATACACTAAATATTTATTTCATTTCTTTTTTTGTGGTGCCCAAATTTATGCACCTGCTTGATTTTGTTTAAACAATTATTGCACTTTCTGTAAATCCAGTAAACTTCTTTTCACTTCTGAAATATCAATGTGTGTGTCTCCTGTATGATATATTTAACTGACATTTTTTATTGTAACAACCAACAATTTATACAGGAAAATACTGGCTATTAACAAGGTTGCCCAAACTTTTGCATCCCACTGTATTAGTATATTTTGTCATTAGTATAATATGAAATAAATTCTACATGTGTCAAGCCGTGTGCCAACATTTGGTGTGTAGTAGAACTGAGACATTAGTCATTATACAAATTTATTTGAAATAATATTAAAATTCTCAAACAGAAAAACATTAAACATAAATATATAAAATATAAGTATTTACAGAGAGACAGGAATAAAAAGGACCCAGCTGCTCTCCAGAGCAGGAACAAGGCTGAGGAGGAAATGCTCCATTGGAGACTGGCGTGGCCTCTTCAGGGACACCAGGATGGTGTCCACCACCGATGGACCGTCCTGGGACCCGTCCCTCATCTGCCTCGGAGCTGTCCTCCTCTCTGGGCGTGTAAAACACAGCACAAAACACAAAGAAATGAGAAGGCTGATGCTAGATTTTCATTTCAACATTGAAAAGAAAAAAAAAACAGGATATAATCAGATTGGTTGTAGATATTTAGTAAAGGTGATCACAAGGGAATCCCACCGAGTAAAAAGTTATCAGTGCATGCTGTACATCTGATGCTACAATTACATACCTGTGGGTGCAGCAGCAGGAGCTCAGGGACTGGGGAGCAAAGAGAAGCAACAGGGGATGATCTGCTGAAGAATCAGCTGGTTCTATCAAGACAATATTAAATGTTAACAGGTTTTAAACAATAATCATAGAGAAA
Source organism: Pelmatolapia mariae (assembly GCF_036321145.2). Taxonomy (NCBI): domain Eukaryota; kingdom Metazoa; phylum Chordata; class Actinopteri; order Cichliformes; family Cichlidae; genus Pelmatolapia; species Pelmatolapia mariae. Next base: position 28,339,970 of record NC_086232.1, on the reverse strand, counting down.
ACGTAAAAGTATTATTATGCAGTGTTTTGTCTTCATCTGCCTGCCACTTTCGTGCGCCTTTTTCCCTCGCGGTGCAGGTGTCTATTTCCGAATGAAGGTCATAGTTATGGGTGTTTTTGTGCTGTTTTATCTATTGGATGTGATGGTTATCAAAACAAAACATGATAAATTTGACAAGCGCAGGAGACACAGCACGGAGGAGATTTGTCAATCAGGCTGCAGAATGCAGTGCTGTACGGTGCAAAAAAAATAAAAATAAATCAGCGAAAAAGCGAGGCAGTGACAGATGAGCGGGACCACTGTGTGCTGTTTATTAATAAACAAAATATATTCCTATATGACAACATGCATAAAAGCAGAACGGTATTTGTACATCAGTGGGAAAATAGCGGTGGCTTGCTAGCTTTTGTGCGGCTTCCCCGGGTCAGTGAAAAATGTAAAAAGAGAAATGAATGAACTTACCAGGTTGCCCGATCTCTTCACATTTCTTCCTCCAAGCTCGGTCCTTTATATTCCTGTCTCGGTAAACAAAGCAGCTGGTGTCGTACAGCTCCGGGTTGTTTGCTACGGCACTGATTAGCCTTCCCTCCATTAAAGAATGAAGGGCTTTGGCTGGATCTGCCCCTTTGACCTAGGTCACAGCCACGTCACCAGGCTCCTGATTGGTTGTCGCGGCGCGATTTGACGCTGGAGTTCAGATTTTCCAACTCGAGCGGTAGAGGCGAAACACGCGTATGCACAAAATGCAACACAAAAATTTACGCGCGTGGTTTTTTTCGCGAGTCAAACGCGCCCACGCGCTACACTGACGCGCGTTTCAGGCGTTTTGGCGTTTTCGCGACGCAAATCTGCCTCCGAATTTTCGCTGGACGCGCAATCGCGTGTCATCGCGCTCTTTCCATTGACTTTACATGTAAACCTGACGCTCTGGCCGCCTCTATCGCGTTCGGTGTGAACACACCGTAAGACAATCTCTGCTATAGGGATGGGTACCGGTTCTGACATAAACGGTAGTAACCAGACCGAAAAATTTCGGTGCTTTATTTCGGTGCTTTTTTTTTTTCCTGAGATGTCATACACTTTGGATTCCAGCCAATCATTTTACCTTTGCGAGCGTAGTAGGCGGACCCAGGTACGTACGTTCTTTTAGAGCAGAGCTACAGATTAAAAATGCCCAAAGCGAAGCGGTCAAAGTCTGGCTGTACTTCACAGGAAAAGATGCAAACTCAGCAGCCTGCAACAAGTGCTTTAAAGTGATACTGTGCAAAGGAGGTAACTCCTCGAATCTGATGAAACACCTGGCGACGTATAGCATTTTGTTAAAAGCCGAGAAATGCACCGTATTTGATAGCTTGCTGCGAGACCTCACACCGTGCACATCTACTGTGGGTGTGGTGCCTGGTATTGGACCCGGAGTTAGCAACATCCCCCAAAAACCCCAAGAGCAGAGTCCTGGCCCCAGCCCTGCCAGTGTAGCAGAAATGATGACGGATGATGATGGCAGCAGCAGCCGTTCTTCTCTGCGTGAGTAGCTTAATGTTGTTCGTGTGTAATTTCCGTTGAGTAGGCTAACCACGTTATTAAATTAATGCATGTAAGGTGAACTAGCAAACACCGTCGTAGTTACATGCGGCTGTCTTCTTGTTTGATCGCAGATACTCCCTTCACCGTGGCCAAAAAGGCTAAAATGACCAAAGAAAAAGTGGAAAACAGCTAAACATGAGAGGTTTTTGGACAAAGTTTGTTTTTTCCATTTTTTAAGCACTGCTTCCAGCCAGGAGTGATGCCATAAATCCCCTATAGCTGCAGAAAAGGCTAACATTGTTATCTTTTTACAAAAAAACAGCTGAACATGAGAGGTTTTTGGACCAATTTTGTGTTCTCCATTCTTTAAGCACTGGTTCGAGCACCGTTTAAGCACCGGCACCGTTTCAAAAGTACCGGTTTGGTACTGGTATCGGATAAAACCTAAACGATACCCATCCCTACTCTGCTTTATGCATTTCGGAACAGCAGCTTTGAGAAGACTGTTTGCATCATAGATTGTTTAGAAATATTTCTAGAGAAACCGAGTAGATTGCTAGCCAGTGCTCAGTGTTACTCCTCGTACAAGTCACATCACACAGTAAAATATTTGCAATTTTAACTCAAGGTTCTGTTTGTTTCATCTCCTCTGGCTGGGGAGGTCGCACAAGTGATAAGTTTATTACAGAACAAAGTAATTGTTTATCACATTTGCTCCCAGGTGATGTAGTTTTAGCAGACAGGAATTTCCTGGTTAAAGAGTCCATTCAGAGATGCCAAGCAGAATTAAAGATTCCAGCATTTACTCATGGAAAGAAGCAGTTGGATCCTGTTGATTTGGAGAACACCAGATGTCTAGTAGGGCTGCCATAAACTATTATTTTGGTAGTCGACTAGTCACAGATTATTTTTGCGATTAGTCAACTAATCAAATCATACATCCATTGGACGTAAAACATACAGCTTATTGCACCAGCATGCATCTGCACTATCATTAGCTTACAACTTAAAGTGTCTAAGGTATAACAATAACATTTTTAAGTTATCTAAGTGACTTATATATCATGTTTAACCTGAGTAGCGAAAGACGGCGGTGGGTTTGAAAACGATTTGCCGGGAGTCCGGTATTCTCACCGGCTCTAGTGAGCCTTGAACCCCCGGCTAGCTATCGAGCTGGTGGGTAACAGACGTCTCCGAAAACGTCGGAGCGCTTTTGAAAATATGTGGTATCTTGATAAACTGAGCAGATATTTGAGGTTTACACAGCTACATTCTCGCCTGAAAATATGTTAAACGTTTATTTTATGACCCAGAAAGAATAATAAGAGTAAAACTAACTAGCTGCCGCCATTGTTGGAAACTGAGCAGGGCTGCGCTATGAATTCTGGGACACAGCTTGTTCTTCGAGGTTTAACGGCAGCTGTCATCCTTCATCATGCAGTGCTGCCATCTTTTGTTTTAGTCCGTTATTACACTCTTAAATCCTACTACTTATTCCTGCGTCTTTTGGGATCTTACAAAGCTTCAAACAACGCGTCGACTATTAAATTAGTCATCGACAATTTTGATAGTCGACGTAATCGTGACTAGTTGACTAATCGTGGCAGCGCTAATGTCTAGCTTCTCTCAGGATACATATAAAAGAGTAATAGGAGAAAGCTTTCTTACTTGTCCTACAAATATCAGAATAAGAGAATGGCAGATGTCACCTGGGCTCTCTATTTTTTGATCTTCACATCCATCTCAAATGATTTCAACTAACCACTTTTAATATTCCTGACTGACAGATACAGATCAGAATCAGAATCAGAAAAAAAGGTTTATTGCCTTTATCAGTGAACAAAAATCTACAAACTAGCCACTTGCTTCGGTGGTAAGGTGCAATATAAAACACTTAATTATATTAATAACAAAAATAGAATTAATTTGGAATTTTAATTTAGGTTTGATGATCTTCCCCTCTTGTGTGCAGCATTGGGAGAGGTTGTGATACAGTTGGTCTTGCTTAGCTGCAGTCAGAGGTGGGAAAGCTGGGAGGCCAGGATGAGCTTTTGCAGATTTCTCTTTTTTATTTTGTTTAGAGTTGTTAAAAATTATGTCCTTGCATTGCTGATACTCCACTTTCTTTAAAGACTCCTCACTTGGGATGGCCCACTTGCACTTCTTAGATGTAACAGTTATCTCTTCTTTTTTCTCTTTTTTTTACTGACAACCTAAGCTAATGTAAACAACGCGGACCACGCTAACAATGCTAACGTTACGCCGCCTGGGAAATATGACACTTAACTTTCCAGTGATGATGCAGAAATTTTTTTGCTTGAACATTCCACATCTGAATGTTTGTTACAAAGCCAGATTGAGTCCATTTGTAACCCTCCAGGCTTTTGTAAGCTTTTAAAGAGTCCCCCGAGTAGGACGATGGGAAGTTTATAAGGTAGTTATATATTCCGCTGAAATACTTTTGAAAAGCATGCCGGGATCGTTATACGGGTCGGTAATATTTAACCTAGTTTTTTGATATACAGCTCGATGTCATGCGAATTAAAGTGAGATGAATACTCCAATGGCTTGAAAGTTTCTGAAGTGCCGCTTACAGTGATGCTGTTCATCTTGCTGCCAAAATGGTCACCTGATAACTGGTAGTCACGTGGGGTCCAGAGCTTATTTTGGTTCCTGCAACTGGTCCGTCGGGTTATTGTCTCCCCAGAAACACTTCCGTTGTGTTTTTTCCTATTTATGTTTTCTTTTTTCCTATTTCCGTTGTCATTTTTCCTATTCCCGTTGTGTTTGTTGTGCTTTTGCAGCATTTTTCTTAGTGCTGGTGTTTTCTTAAGTTGCAGTCCGTTTGGCCTCTCAGGGCCACCGTAAATTTCAGACGGATCAAGCCTTAATTTAACAAAAAAGTTATCAGTAGTTCTTTTCATCTTTTCTTATTACCCACAGCTACATCCACTTCTGTCAGGCCTAGGGCTACTCACTAGGGCTGGGTATCATCACTGATTTCTATAATCCATTCGATTCCGATTCACAAGGTCCTGATTCGATTTGATTCAATTTTGCCTCAGACAGTAAGAAATATTATAATTCTGATCATTTCTCAGTACTGATACATGTGAGACTTCATCAGAGGTGTAAGCATCACAGCAGATACCTTTGTGTCAAAGTAACTGAGGATAAAACAGAAAAACATGAAAGAGATTTTCCTGGCCTGGCTTTTTATATCAGATAATAGGGCTGGGCCATATCATACCGTTCACGGTAATACCGGTATAATGTCAGGCAACGATAAGAAAATGAAATATCGCAATAGAATATGGGTAAAACGTGCATGCGCGATGCCTTTGTTTTCATACGCAGATGGCGGAAAAAGCATGGCGGCGACGGAGAATGAGAAGGGCAAAAGCAGATCGTTAAACGTCAGATACACAACAAAGCACTATTTTTGGTAGAGCATGCTAGCGGGCCATCATTATTACCATGTTTTTTGGAAAACACGGCACACTTAAAATCAGTCCTTTGATTTTTCTGAAAATCGACAGTGCCCTTTATAATCCCGTGTGCCTTGCGTATGAATTCTGGTTGTGTTTACTGACCTCAAAATGTTTTTATGTGGTACACGGCGCTCGAAAAATCTGTCAAATGTTTTAGTACGGCTTTGCTAAGCTACGAAACCGCACCGCTTGATGGATTGTCGGAGCTTTACGGCTACCGTAGGCAGGCGCCTTGCGGAGTGATACGTACCGTGCTTCAACATAATATTACCGTATTGTGTGTGTATAACCTCTTTTTAAGTTTTGTGGATATTATACATGGTTGTGCTGAGGATATGTCGGCCAATTTCCACTGGAAATGCCTTTTGGTTAAACTAAACAAGGGATTTGCATTTGCACTGTTAAATTTTTATATAACTTTAATACACATAAAAAAACAGCTGCTTGTTTAAGTGAAAATACATTGATGGGGGTTTTTTGCACTAATAAAGTTGTGAAGTTGTAAAGTATTTTGTCTACGTTATCGCAAATTTTCAAATGTATATCGTGATAAATATTTTTGGTCATATCGCCCTGCTCTAGCAGATAACCTTAAAAAATTCTGCAATATTCTGTAAGTTTGCATAATTTTAAGTTTACATTTCTTCAGTATTGACCAGCAGAAATTAGGCTTTCTTATCCGAGGTCATTTTAAAAAAAGACAGCAGCCGACAGTGCTGTAAACAACGGTGGACTGGTGGGTAATAAGCGAATGAATAATGCAGAAAACAGTACAGAGAGAGAGCTGTGCAAGATGTTTGTTTTTATCGTGGTGGAAGCAAAACAGCAAAAGTAAGAAGGAATTAATGACGACATTTATTAAATGTGAAGCGTAGTTTGTAGATTCTTCTTTTGCTGCCGGTTCAGTGAATTTTGGTTGGAGAGAGACAAATCCTGCAGCTCAGAATCTAGCACTAAAAAGACGTAACCACAAAGCGCAGACCCACAGACACATCAGAATCAGTGAGCTGTCGGCTTTTATCCCCAACAGCATATCCGTCCACGTGTTGTGCTTTTACTTGAACAGTTGGTCACACCGGTGCGACCTAGATTCTTTCTTTAGTCGCACCATTGAAAAATTTGGTCACATTTGCGAGCAAATTGGTCATACTCTAGAGCCCTGTGTAAAAAGCAAGGTCCATAAAGACATGAAGGAGCGAACTTGGTGTGGAAGAAGTTAACTGGCCTGCACAGAGTTCTGACCTCAAAAAGAACACCTTTGAGATGATTTATAGCTGAGACTGCAAGCCAGGCTTTCTGGTCCAACAATGGTGTCTGATCTCACAAATGAGCTTCTGAAAGAATGGTCAAAAATTCACATAAACATATTTGTAATCCTTGTGGATTTCCTTTCCAGAAGAGTTGTAGCTTTTATAGCTGCAAAGCGAGGGCTGATATCATATTAGACCCGATTGATTAAAATGGGATATGACACTGAGGCTATATGAGTTCAAACTGGCTGGGCAGCTAATGTGATGTCAGGTGGCAACATCTAGCAGCAATTCCTCATTCCTTCCTTTTTTGTTTACAACTAAAAATAGCTATTCTCTTCTTTACTTCTCGGGATGTCTGGAGCATGCCAGCGTCATCTGGCACCAGATTCAAACTGCTAAGAAAGAACAAAGAGACCTTCACGTGGTCTTTTTAGACCTTGCCAACGCCTTTGGGTCAGTTCCGCACGAGATCTTGTGGATGGCCTTCAACTATTTCAGCGTACCAAACCACATCACAGGACTCAAGATCTACTTTCAAGACTTACAGTTTTGTGTGACAGCTGAGGACACCACCACAGCCTGGCAGCACCTGGGAATTGGGGTTATGGCAGGCTGCACGATTTCCCCTCTGGCATTTATTATGGCAATGGAGTTGGTCATGTGGGCATCTCGGTGGGTAGTGGGAGGTGAGAGACTCAAGAGTGGCTTTCGTCTTCCTCCCATTTGAGCCTACATGGATGACATGACCATAATTACAAAAAACAAAACCATGTACTAGGCGATTGCTACAGAAGCTCCAGGTAAACATCGAATGGGCAAAAATGGAGTTTAAGCCATCTAAATCTCACAGCATCTCCATCATAAAAGGAAAACTGACAGCCGAGCAATTCTATTTCAGTGGAGAACCAATTCCAACAGTCTTAGAGAAGCCCATAAAGAGCCTGGGACGGTGGTATAATGCAGACCTCAATGATTTGTGGCAACTAGAACAACTAAGGCAGAACATGGCTAATGACCTCAAGCGGATTAACAACACTGCACTCCCAGGGAAACTGAAGCTCTGGTGCCTGGGTTTGGGTTATTACCCAGACTACTGTGGCCGTTGACTATGTACGAGGTCTCACTCAATCATGCCAATCGACTAGAGAGGCTAGTGACCTCCTACGTTAAGAAGTGGCTCGGACTTCCCAAATGCCTCAGCAGCGTTGCACTCTATAGCGATGGGATAATGGCATTGCCTATCCATAGCCTGGTAGAGGAGTTTAAATGTGCGAAAGTGAGGCTTGAGATGTCAACACGGACTCCTGGGACCCCATAGTGAGAGGCACTGCTCCCACCCTAGCAACGGGGAGAAAGTGGAACCCGGCCACATCTGTGCTACAGGCCAAATCTGCTCTTCGGCATCGTTACGTGGTGGGTTAGGTCCAACAAGGCAGAGGAGGATTTGGTCTTGGAGCAGTAACACCTCGGTGGCAACAGGGATCTGTAACCGAATGTCGAAAAATGGTGGTGGAGGAGGTGCGACGACAGGAGGAAACAGCCAGACATGCCAGAGCCGTAGCGCTGGCCAAGCAGGGTGGCTGGATGAATTGTGAGAGTGTTGAAAAGTGGACACTTTCATGGAGTGAAATCTGGGGAATGGAGTCTAATAGACTAAGTTTCATCATCCAAGTGACATATGATGTGCTACCCTTCCCCAATAAATCTGCAGCTCTGGTTTGGAAAGGACCCATCCTGTCCCCTGTGTACAGTCCCAGCCACACTCAAGCACATCTTGGTTGGTTGTAGGATTAGCCTTACTCAGGGCAGATACACATGGAGACACAACCAGGTCCTCGGGTGTCTAGCTGAGACACCCGAGGACCAGCCCCTCAACTCCGCACCTCGGACCACTGAAGGTTGCCAGGGATTGGCAGACGCAAGTGGACTTGGATCAGAAGCTAACTTTTCCCACAGAGATCGTAACAACTACTCTGCCACCAGACCTCATCCTTTAGTCTAACTCGCAAAAACTTGCATATGTCATTGAGGTGAGGGTACCATGGGAGGAAGCATTTGAGCGTAAGAAGCTGCGGCATGCCAACTTGGCAGCTGAGGCAAAGGACAGAGGCTGGAAGATTAAGGTGCGCCCAGTGGAAGTGGGGTGCAGGGGCTTTGTTGCCAGTACAACACTAAAACTGCTTAGAGAGATCAGAGGACAGGCACAACAGCAGGCTATAAGAGAACTAGTTAACACTGCTGAGAGGACCGGTCACTGGCTATGGCTAAAAAAGGGCTGACATCACTTGGGCAGCTAAGGCAGTCAGCTAACCGCGATACACATGCCCAGGATTGATTGACCCATGGCGGGCCTGCCTCAACAGGGGGCGTCAAAAGGGTAAAACACAACAGTAGAGGTTTTGCTGGTTGACGGATACAGCTGTCTCAGGGCCTCCTGGGGACTGCGCATTTAACCTCATGGTAGTGAAACTAAAAAAAAAAAAAAAAAAAAAAAAAAGAAACTAAAAGGAGGAATGAAAGAATAGGAAAGAAAAATGTTCCACTCTTCTCCCCTCTGCTTTTCTTCCCTTTTCTGGGAGGCAGTGGGGAGGTGCGATCCGGCGGGGAGATGTGGGAAACCAGATCGGACGCCCCCTTCCGGCTCTCCTCTCTGCTCTCTCCTATCTTATCTGACTTACTTGTCTTATTTCTCTCTATCACCTTTTCTGTCCCTTTGAAGAAATGAGGCTCCAGAAATGTTAAAGAGGTAAGTATTTCTCAGTTGCAGTGAATAGATAGAATAAACTGTAGAAAACTAAACAGCAGAAAGAAGAATAGAAATAACAATTTTAACATAAACCAGTGACACACTCCTGATCAACCCTGGCAGGGCCTCCTTGGATGAGGGTGTCTAGTGATAATGACCGAAACACCCAATGAATCCAAGGTCCACTACTGATGATGTGTCCCAAATTTTAATATGATAATATAGATCAGATCTCTAATCCTTAAACCTAACCAAGGAAAAATGGCAGATTAGCTTGGGTAAAAGAACGAAAGTTGAGGCACACAACGATGTGTGCCGCTGGTAAAGTTTTTATGTTGCTTTTCCTCATAACAGCCATCCCCCAGGATTTTCTCCATTTAAAGCAATGCATTGTCAGGAATTGTAAAATCTAGTCCTTTTACTGAATCAATAAATATTAAATTTAGAGACATTATTGAATAGCCATCACTACCTATTACTGACTACTAAATTTTTTTCCTCTGTCCTAGCTTGATGGCACTGCTGAATTAACAGTGAAGAAACAATGAATTAACAATGAAGAAATGTTCTCGAGCTAGCCCTGGCTTGGGACTTTCCAGATGTCACACAAACCAATAGAAAGTGGCTGTATGAAGGTCTGCTATTCCACGCTGTGAGTACTGACTTACTGTCCCCAATAAATTTAAATTTTAAATAGAAAAGCACTTTAAACCTTCGGATGTGAATAAGTAGATTTTTCATATACATTAAAAAAAATCTCTTTGGAGGCCATTTGAAATGCTTTTAGTAGTACAGTGGATGTTCTTTAAGTAATTAACATTTAATGTGTGTGTCACTTTACGGACTCCACCTTCAGTTTTGGTTTGCTCTCACCGTTGTAGGTCATAACACGAACAAGCCGTCAAGTCAAACAGATGAGGAAAGGGCTTAAGGAGACCATGGTATGGCTGCTTCTGAAAGAAAGATCAGACATCATTCGTCTTTTCTTACCAAGGGAATCAGAGACTGCTCCCTGTTGTGAGGTAAGATCAGGTCACATCTTAAAACATCTGAATAGTAAAGGTATTTGGTTAATTTATGAAGGATGCACTGATTATACTTTGGTAAATTACATACAGTCCAGTGATCTCGGGTCATTAACAAAGTACACTATAGTATAATTTTGTTTTGTTATTTGCTCCATACTGCCTCCATGCAATACATAAAAAACAGAGCGGTGGCACTGTCAGAAGCGCTATAATTGTATGTAGACAAATTTTAGCTTTGTTACCATAAAAATATCTATAACAGCTACAACAGCAATTTGAGTGGGGCAAAAATGTCTGGTACCCTGTATGTAAGTGGTCATCTTTTATGGTATTTCTTCATAAAAGATTCAAAATAATGAATATAGGATGTCATTATAGCTCAAAACAATGTTTCGTTGCAGCCCTCATCAAGTTTTGGAGAGGATGGGAAGTCTTGCCGAGAGAAATGCCTGTGGAAGTGGTCAACAGCAGTCTTCCACCTGTTTTGAAGTACTACGTCTTCCTGCACACTACTGTACCTATGTGTCATTTCTGATGGACATTCAAGTGTGTCTCAACTCTACTGACTCAGGTTTTGGTCTGGTTTAGGATTGATTCCATAACCACATGGTAAGATTAGACCTTTTTTTTTTCTTGCATCACATTAATGTATTCACTGTTCAAAGAAACTGACAATCTAGTGAGTTCTAGTTCCTTTTAATACACTTGACAGTGAAAAATACACACTACAGATAGCATTTATGGCTTTTTTAAAATATAAACTGACAAAGAGTTCAGAAAACAAAATCAGTTGTTCACTGTACATTGGGGGCGATCGTGGCTCAAGAGTTGGCAGTTTGTCTTGTAATCGGAAGGTTGCCGGTACGAGCCCCAGCTTGGACAGTCTCAGTTGTTGTGTACTTGGGCAAGGCACTTCACCTACTGTCTACTGGTGTTGGCCAGAGGGGCCGATGGCGCGATATGGCAGCCTCGCTTCTGTCAGTGTGCACCAGGGCAGCTGTGGCTACAACTGTCGCTTGCCTCCACCAGTGTGTGAATGTGAGAGTGAATGAATAGTGGGATTGTAAAGTGCTTTGAGGGTCTCGAAAAGCGCTATATAAATGCAATCCATTATTATTATTATTATAAATTGCACAGTATGTTTTGTTTATACTTGCTTTGTAGGAAAAATTATTTGCATTATGATGTTACACTACTGTACTGTGCATTGTATTAAATATGCTCAGAGTTGACATGTAGTGTACATCCAACCAAGAAATTAATATCATTAAAGTGACAGCTGTGTAAAACAAATCCTGTTTTATATCCTCTCACTATTTTGTTTTGTTGAAAATGAAATTGGTTATGCTGTTTTGAGTCAGTATTAGCTACAAAGCCATAGAACAGTTTCACAGTAGGCATCCAAAGCTTGACTGAGTGAAACGTTGTTGTTTGGTAGAACAGCAAGCTCTCGTTCATTCAGTGCATTTGGGAGCTGAATCTCAGGAATGGTGATCTCATTTGATGGGCGGTGATTATGTGGTCCTGTACAGTCCACACCATAATCCTCATCAACCTGAAAGAGCATGCACATGTCTTAAATCTAAACTGAAGAGGTGTTTCCTGCAGCTGTTCCTAGATGGACTTATTGAGTCTGTCAGGGCCTATGAGTTGCTTAGGCACTTGCTACCAACTAATTATTCATTCACCCATTCTAAGTCAGGATTGGTTCTCTTCAGGTATAAGAAATTTAACTTTGTTTAAAATATTGCCATCTATACCTGGCAGATGGGATAAAAGGAGAGAATGGCTTGGGAGACATTTCCACTTACAGGAGAAAAATTTGGTACACCAACTTGCACAGTAAAAATAAACGCATCTCCACTATAGATAGCAGAGTTTTACATACAAGAACAAATATGTATCAAATAGTCATGTACATGTGACAAATCTTGTCCCTCCTTTCTGTGCAGCAACCAGAGTTGCAGGGGGGAATGGTTGTTTGCTTTTCTGAGTCCCTGCTGATTCCACGCTTCCTGGAATGACTGAAGATGATGTTGAATGTGATGTAAAGAGCATCTGTGCAGTGGAAAAAAGTCAATTTCTTCACCATGGTTGAGCAGTCCTTGAATCTCCAGCTGGGTGAAGAATGTGTAGAAAAGGTCAAGGACGTTTTCATATAAATCCCTCCACATGCGCTCAATGCTGTAAGACACAGTGAGGGAAATAGTTCATTTATGGTTTTTCAGGTATTTCTATGTCAACAGCCTTTTAAGTCAATTATTAGTGTAGTATTAATGTGCTGTGAAACCAGTCAATTATGCTCTTGGAATTGAAACGATGGTACGAGGCGTGAGTTTCTCAAAATGGGCTCATTGAGTGCAGCACGGATAAGATCTTGGAAAGGCTACGGCTGCTGTGAATACTCAGAATAAGATCTCTGAGTGCAAAATGGATTACATCTCAGAAGGGCTAGCTCGGAATAACATCTCTGAGCGCAAATTGGATCACATCTCGGGGAGGCACACTGTCGTGAGTTTTTCAGAATCGGCTCCTTGAGCACAAGAATGACAACATCACAGAACGCAAGTATGGCGAAGCTCACGGCTCTCCAACGGGAGATTGAGAGACCAGTGTTGGACTGTAGAACTGCTTTGAAATTCATATAAGCTGTTCGCACTAAAGTAAAAGCACCATCACTTCATGCGGATACCTTCTCGGCGCCAGCTGCGGTCTCAAGGCTGGAGCAAGCAAAAACACCCTGATAATGACTGTGTTGTGACTGTTCTTCCCATTCTATGCAAGGCCACCTGGGTTGGCTGGAAGACTGTTTACTTAGCCTGGCAGGGCGAAGGACACTGTCTCAGCTGAACTCTGGACACGCACACACATACATATACACTGATATGCACACACTTATCCCCCCTCCCTTTCCAAACGCCTTCGACGCTTATTCCCTTCCGATGCTGACGGTGGATCAAGGAGACCAGCGCATAGGCTGCAGGCCCGGATGTACTGTCTAAATCGGCTGTCTCTCACCCTTTACCCACCCCTGTTGCTTGTCATGTGTTTCTTTGGTGTATTAAGAGTTTTTTTCATGTGCTATGTGCAGAGGTGTTTTTTTTTTCTGTTCTCAAACTGATCTCCCTGTTGGAGCTCAGTCTGGGGGGAGTTATTTTTTCTCCTTATCTTTCCTCATGTGGTGCTTTTTCCATGTTATACCCCTCTGACCTGTCTTACCCATGTGATGTTTTGTCATGTAATGTAATGTAATGTATGTATGGTCGGACGGTAAGTTGGCGCCGCCATTGCGTGCAATAGGTCGGCAGCCTTATGAAATTTCCCCCTTGTGGGACTAATAAAGGTATATCAATCAATCAATCAATCTTAAAACATTTGTTTTTGTTATATTCTCTCTTATAACTTAACTGGTAAAGTAACAACGCCTTTTTGGTTGTTAGTAACTTACTTTAATAACCATTCCGAGGAAAAACACAGGCATATCAGTGCGCACATACACCACACTTGGTGTTCTCTATTTTGCACAGAAAGTAGTACCACAAAACTATAAACTGATTTTACTAAATACATAACAGTTCCTCCCATCCAGCTTTGATGAACACAATAGGTATCAAACAATCAAAAATATTTTCAGGTAAATGCTGTAAACCTATAATTTAACTTGAACTGCTTTCCTACAAAATTAACTTGAAACCTATAAGTTCAGTCTCTGAGGTGCTCTGCGATTTCTCTCAGGGTAACGTCTGCCTGTTTGGTCAGACTCCATAGTGCTCTGTGTGGGAAGTTCAGGTGTTTGAGCATTGGTAGTTTCACGTAAATCCTGAACCTCAGGTGGTGAAGCGAGGGCAAACTCTTCTGAATCTTGAGGTGTAGATGTGCTCTCAGGTTGCTGTGGAACCATGTGACTTTCCGCATCTAGAATCTGATCAACATGTCTACGCCAGACTAAGTTGGCTCCAACATTTACAGTGTATGTCAGCGGTCCGGTCCGTGACAGAATTGTGCCAGACTGCCATTTCTGACTTGGGTCTCTGTAGTCCCTGGCGAGAACTTTTTGTCCAACATTGAAGAATCTGGTTTTGTTTCTTGTTGCTTCAACCATGGAAGACTGTTTATCTTGGACATCCTTGCGAATGTCTGGTTTCAGCAAATCTAGACGTGATCTCAGATTCCGTCCCATGAAGAGCATTGCAGGTCTGTGTCCAGTTGTTGCATGGGTGGCGTTCCTGTAAGCCAGTAAGAAAGTGTCTTTTTTCTGTTGTAGCGGCTTCCCCACTGTGCGACTGGCTTTCATTGACTGCTTGAAGGACTGAATGAACCGTTCGGCTTGTCCATTTGTTGCAGGATGATGGGGAGCTGAAGTGATGTGTCGTATACCGTTGCTCCGAAGGAAACACTGGAACTCCTCTCCAGTAAACTGACGACCATTGTCGCTTACGAGCTGTTGTGGCAGACCTGTGCGTGCAAACAGTGACCGAAGACTATTGATCGTGCTGGCAGCTGTTGCTTGCTTTACGGGGAAGATTTCTGGCCATTTTGAGTGAGCATCGACCACAACCAGGAACATTTGGTCCATAAATGGGCCAGCATAGTCTATATGAATGCGTTGCCATGGAGCGGATGGCCACTCCCACGCGTGTACAGGTGCTGTTTGAGGCTGACGCAGCGTCTGCTGACAACCAGTGCAGGATTTAGCCATATTCTCTATTTCACAGTCAAGGCCTGGCCACCAAACATAGCTTCTAGCAAGACTTTTCATCTTAACCACACCTAAATGTCCATTGTGCAGTGAGTCCAGTACCTTCGTACGTAGTTTGGGTGGCAGGATGACACGAGTTCCCCACATGACACATCCTTGGCAAACGGATAGTTGGTCTTTGCGGGTGGAGTACGCAGAGAACTGAGTGTCACTGCAGGACGGCCAACCATTCACAGTAAAATCGTATACTTTGGACAAGATTGTGTCTCGGCTCGTTTCTCTTTTCACCTGAGCACTTGTGACAGGTAGGGGTTCCATTTGTGTAACGTGAAACACAGTAGCTGGATCAGTCATTTCTTCAGTGGGTTGCATGTGTGGAAGACGTGAAAGTCCATCTGCATTTCCATGTAGCTTTGTCCCTTTGAACTCAATGGTGTAGGCGTGTGCACCCAGGAACAAAGCCCATCACTGCAAGCGTGCCGCAGCCATGGTTGGAATACCATTCTGAGGGTTAAAGATGGACACCAGCGGTCTGTGGTCTGTGATCAGGGTGAAGTGTCGTCCATATAAATACTGATTAAACTTCTTCACTCCCCACACTAGACTGAGTGCTTCTCTGTCTATCTGCGCATAGTTGCGCACGGCTGCATTTAGGGACCTTGAAGCAAAGGCAACTGGGCGTTCTGATCCATCAGGCATTTTGTGAGATAGCATGGCACCAATGCCATATGGTGAGGCGAAGTGGTAGATTGGAGTCAAAGTGTGTCAGAACCTCCTCTGATGTAATGAGCTGCTTAGCGCCATTAAATGCCTCTTCACAGTTTTTTGTCCATTGCCATTTGACATTTTGTTGCAGCAGAGAGTTCAGCGGGTGCAGGACTGTTGAAAGGTTTGGTAGAAACTTGTGGTAATAATTAACTAAGCCCAAGAATGAGCGTAGCTGACTCACATTTGTAGGTTCGGGTGCCTTCAGGACTGCTTCAACTTTGTCCTTGGTTTTGTGGAGCCCATGTCTGTCGATCTTGTGTCCACAATACTCAATGGCATCCTTAAAGAACTCACATTTGTTTTTGTTTGCTCTCAGTCCATATTTTTCTAGCCTGGCCAGGACTGCTGTTAAGTTAGCCAGATGAGTCTCCTCATCAACACCAGTGACGATTATGTCATCCAGAAAACACTGTGTTCCTGGAATGCCTTGTAGGACCTGATCCATGGCACGTTGCCATACTGCTGGGGCACTGGCGATACCAAATACCAGTCTGTTGTACTGATATAGGCCTTTGTGAGTGTTTATTACCAGATATTTCCTGGATGTCTCTTCTACTTCCATCTGGAGATAAGCCTGAGCAAGGTCAATTTTTGAAAAAAAAAAAAAACACCTGCTACTGCTGCGAATATGTCTTCTATCCGTGGAAGTGGGTACTGATCTATGCGGAGAACTGGGTTCACTGAAACCTTAAAATCACCACGGATCCGCACACTGTCACTTGCTTTCTTGCTTACTGATACTATTGGTGTAGCCCAATCTGACCATTCCACCTTGGTGAGTATTCCTTGCTCTTCCAAGCGTTGGAGCTCTGCTTCGACTTTAGGGCGTAAAGCATAAGGTACAGGGCGTGCCTTGTGGAATCTTGGTTTTGCATTGTCCTCTAGTATGATCTGTGCTTTAATATTTTTCAGGGTGCCGATTCCATCTTTGAACACCTGGGCATGGTTATTAAGGATCTGTTTCAGTCTGTCATCCACAGAATGTGCACTCAGGCCTCGTTCCAGTCTCATTGACTTTATTTCTTTCCAGTTGAGGTGGATGTGTTTCAACCAGTCACGCCCAAATAATGGCACACTTCCATTTTTCAGAACATAAAGTTCCAGGTTGCATTTCTTTTTCTCATATTCCACTTCCACTTTTAATTTTCCCAGAGGAGTTATTCTTTCACCTGTGTACGTTTTCAGTTTCACTGAGGTGTGTTTCAGTTTCAGTTTGGGGAATTTGTCTCTGTAATCTTGATATGAAATCAGTGAGAGAGCAGACCCAGTGTCCAGTTCCATCTGTAACTCAACCCCTTGTATTTTAGGTGTGAGCCATATTGCATCATTATCTTTCTCTTGCATTGTGTACAGCTCCAGGCATGCCAAATCCTCCTCAGAATCATTTGACTCTGTCTCATTTACTTCATGCAGCTTTCTGTCTCTTTTCCACATTTTGTTTTTCTTTTTATCATACTGGTTTGATTTGCACATTTTCTGTATATGCCCCTTTTTGTTACATTGCAGGCATTCTTTCTCTTTAAACCAGCAATTAGCAGCGTCATGTGACTTTTTGCCGCATCTGAAGCACATCTGTAATTTATTATTGCGCTGCGGATGTATTTTATTGACAGAACACGGCTCCGTGCATTTTCCCTGGAGCTCGCCTGCATTTTTTGCTGCTGTCTCCATCGATATCGCTATCTCTAATGCACGGTGCAAAGTGAGGTTATCCTCTGTGAGAAGTTGTTTCTGTGTGCTTTCATTGTTCATGCCGCAGACGAAACGGTCTCTCAGCGCATCTGACAGCCCCTCCCCGAACTGACAGTGTTCCGACAGCCGCCGGAGTTCCGCGATGTACTCCGATGTGGACTCATTCTTTAGTTGATTTCGTTTATGAAATCGGAAACGTTCGGCTATAACCAGTGGCTTCGGTTGGAAATGTTTTTGGAGCACTTCTGTGATCTCCTTGAAACTTTTGTCAGCTGGTTTGGCCGGTGTGATGAGGCTGCGCAACAAGTTGTATGTTTTCGCTCCCATCACACTCAGTAACACAGCAACTTTCCTCTCATCCTAGACTTTGTTAGCCAGACAATACTGTTCAACTCTCTCTACATATGTTGTCCAATCCTCTGTGCCGTTATCAAAAACGTCCATTTGTCCAACGCCTCCTGACATTTTCTCGGTATTTTATAAGCGTCCTTCACTTAAAAGAATTGATGTTACTCACGCCCTCTCTGCAGCGCTTTAGCCAGGCAGGTGAGTTAGCATCCACACGGAGGGTAGTTGTTTTGGCTCTAACCTTGTCGTGTCTTTTGGCCGCTTTTTCCCCCTCTCTGTCGTCCAATGCACATCGGGGATCCGTTTTAATCCTCGTCGCCAGTCTGTTATATTCTCTCTTATAACTTAACTGGTAAAGTAACAACGCCTTTTTGGTTGTTAGTAACTTACTTTAATAACCATTCCGAGGAAAAGCACAGGCATATCAATGCGCACATACACCACACTTGGTGTTCTCTATTTTGCACAGAAAGTAGTACCACAAAACTATAAACTGATTTTACTAAATACATAACAGTTTTATTACAAGTGCATGTTTGAAACGATGTAAGACAGGCCATGAATTTACTTGTCCTTACCGCTGGTTGTGAACACTTCTGCCTGTAATGTCAGAGTTCCTGTTCTCCCCCATTGTCTGCATCATGAAATGCCCCCCCCCCCCTCCCTTGTCTGACCTGGAAAAAAAGTAGAAAAGTTTTGATCTGAGTCAGTGAGAGTAACAATCTGAATATAACTACTGTCCGATGCAGAATTTTTTGGCATACTGTATTTGTTAAACACCTCTTACCGGACTCGTGATGGTATGACATATAGTCTGATTGCTGACAAGAAACCATCAGAAACTGTTGTAGCTTTGTTGTTGATGGCAACTTTAAGGTAGACAATTAACCTAGAAGAACCATCTATTCCACCATGGACAACAAATCTCCTTCTGACAAGGCAGAAATATAAAAAGAAATGTACTGACGACGGCTTGCAGTCTGAATAGATAACGGTCGTGTCCAAATTCATGGGCTGCCTCCTCCTGAGGCCGCATTTGTAGACCGATTACGTCACAGCGACGCGCCGAAGGCTGTCCAAATTCATAGGCTGCTCCGAATGCAGCCGACAAATGGGTCCTCATTTTCTCCGAATTTGAGGATGGGTCTGATGTATCCTTCTTTGCCCACCATATTCCCAGAATTCATAGCGCGGCCCAGCCAAACTCTAGTTTCCGGTAATGGCGGCCGGTACTACGTTTTAAAATTACTCTTATTAATTTTTCTGGGTCACAAAATAAACTTTTAACATATTTTCAGGCGAGAAAGTAGCTGTGTAAACATCAAATATCTGCTCGGTTTATCAAGATATCGCATATTTGGAAAAGTGCTTCGACGTTTTCGGAGACGCCTGCTACCCACTAGCTCGATAGCGAGCCGGGAGCTCGAGGGTCACTGAAGCCGCCGAAAACGGCACAACTCCCGGCACATCATTTTCAGATCACCGCGGACTTTTGCTACTCGGGTTAAACGTAGTATATAAGTATAATCATGAAATATAACCTGAGACAACCTAAAAATGCTATTGTTGGGCTTTTACAGTGTTTTGTTTCTTCGTGAGTAAATCGGTTTGGCTGAGATTAAAGTTATTAGATTAGATTAGATAAAATAAAACTTTATTAATTCCCCGAGTGGGTTCCTCCTTGGTTTTTATACAGCTGACTAAACGTCAAACAGAAAACTGATTAAACAGAAGTGTGAGACGGTCGAGAATTTACTCCAGTGTCCTGTTATATTTTATATAGCAAGGAGCAGACGGCCGAGTTTATTAAACTCCACCGAGACAGCGGTGACGTTAATCAGAAGGCTGGACCGTCCAATTTCACTGCCGTTTACTTCCGGCCTACCCGACCGTCTGAGGACCCGGCCCACTTAGATTGCGAAGGCCCGGTCCTCAGGAGGATGCAGCCCATGAATTTGGACACGACCAACCTTTGCATCACGACCCCTTCTGGATTGACTCATCTCATTGAATCCATCAGTCGAAATCCTGATTAACAAACAGATCATGTCTTAGTACTACCAACTACAAAAAGACTGTATTGTAAACACTGTAATGCATATGTGACAGATCATCATTGCTTCAGGTAAGTATCCAGGTGCTGTACAGATTTACTGAGGAGAGAGAATCGTGTACAGACTGGTTCAAACAGATACATTACTGCATAACAGTGATAAGAACATGCTAGTCATTTTTGATGGAAACATTAAAATCACATCATGGCCACACTGACACATGCTTTCCAGGCTGGAAACTGGTGTTTGGATATTCAAACAATAACAGCTTACTTTGAATGTGTATGCCTCTGGATCGTAGATGTCCCATCATCATTCTGCAGACAGCATTTGGGTGATCACACTAAATGTCCAGCATTTTTGCATCCAAATCCTCATCTACAATAGAAGAATACCTATCAGATTTTCTGCACATAAAACAATTTTTTCATATAACAGCAAATCTCAACACAAAGTTTTCCAATTAATACTGAAAGAACCAAGGACGTAAATGTATTCTTGTTTTAGCTTTACTGAAGACACCAGAGAAAGTATGATATTTATAATGCTACTGAAATAGTCAAAACCATTTCAATAAACTTGTTTTCAGTTTCAGTTTTATTTGTCATATGCAAGTTAGCACAGGGTCAACATCGCAATGAAATGTATTTGACGAGCAGAAGACAGTCACTCAGCAGAATGATACAGTAGAAAAAAAATTAATAAAATAAAATAATGAAAAATAAATAGAAAAATAGTAAAGAGCAAAATATTAATAAGATGTAGTAAAAGAAAAAAAAAGAGATTTACAGTTAACTGACTAATATATATATATATATATATATATATATATATATATATATATATATATATATATATATATATATGTATATATAACTTGCTATTTAACATCAACTTTGTTATGTGTTATCAGAGAACAATCAGCTGCAAACAGCAATAAAACATTCAACTGTGTACTATTTAAAGCACTAATGACCCTCCTGTCTAACAAGAGATGATAAGTAAGTAGACTGTGGAAAGCTGGTGGGTCTACTCTCTGTGTAAAAGGTTCCTACAGGCTCCACTGCCCCCAGTCTCTGAGTTAACACACTCTAACAGCTAACACTCTGCCGGTGTCGTGCTAAATTATGTATCCCCGACAGAATTTGTTTCCCCTGCGTCGGGACCTTGGCACAACATCGGACAGGTTTATTTAAATAAACCAATGACATTTTGACTGATCATTATTTGTATCCTTCTGTAACTGTACACAACTGTACTAAGCTAAAACCTCCAAGGGGGAACAAATTGTGGCAGGATCAGCCTGATATTATTTGTATCCCACTGTAACGTTACTGTATAAAGAGCTAACATCTCCAAAATTTCTGTAGTAGTTAGTCATTATAAGTAGTGTTTATGAACTAAAAATCACGAATCTGGGATACTGTTTGTCCATGATTTCGAAAGGCCAGTGCATGCTCCCAATGCAGGGGGAAACAAATTCTGTCAGGGATAGCTAGTTTGGCACGACACCGAGATTTCAAGACGTGGAGGACCAACATTTGAAGACAGTTCTTCCTCGGCGTATTTCTTCCATAAAATCTTCGACAATGTTGTCATCGATGCTAACATCTTGAAGAGCAATTATCATCCGAAGCATTTCAGAAACATCTAAACAACTCAAAACAGTATCTACTGGTAAATTATCCCTCTCTATCTGATCTGCTAAAATGAGCAGAACTGACTTAAGTTCACACCAGTACGCCATCCTCCGTGACTTTTAACCTAGCCTAGCACGTTGTTGCTAGTTGTTGCAGCTGTCCACGGAGCAGGTATCCTGGAAAACCAGTCAATGGTAAACGATCAGCCAATAGGCGCAAAGGTCCAACCCACTGATACTGATTGACAAAGTCATTCTGCTGAAAAGTCGCATTATGAGATAAATAGACCATCGGGAAAAACAGGATTTTAAAATAAAGACTGACTTTGAAAAAAGGACATTTTGGGATAAAAACGGCTAGAAATAAATAAAATGCCTCAGAAAAATAATGACCATGAAATAATATTTCACAATAATAAGTAAATTTATATAGCAGAATGCAATATATTTCACAATAATGAGCTGTTTTTTCCAAAATGTGTTCCATTATTTCACAATGTCATTCTCATATTACATATGTGTGTCTTATTTATTCACATAGTTATTTATTTCATCATGTCCTATTTATTTATTTAATTTTGAACACTTTGGAGTTCCATAGTCAAAGGGTAGAGTAGACGGGTTTAACTGGGTGTTTTTAATCATTTTTCATGGGTTTCCATGTTTTATCGTTTCTAATCTTTTACTAATATAGTGTTTTATTATTATGGTTTTAGTGCATGCTTTTATTGTAAATATTTCTTGACTTGTTCTGGGGAGATGCCTCCTCTTCCACCGCCCCCCTCCTGATCACTAATGTCACACACCTGAGAGGTCACGACTGCAAGAATGACCAATCAGGGTTCGTAGGCAGACAGCAGCAATTAAACCAGCCACGTCTCTATTTTTTTTTTGAACTCTGATTTGTAAATTCCCTTCTGCACACAGGTGATCTAATATTTCCTGACATGATGTCCCACATAACGTTTGTTCTTCTTTAAAAAAGATCTCCACTATCAATGCTGCTATTTCATCCTTCATTCTAAATCACCACATCATTTTTCAGCATGTTACATTCAGTAGACACATGTCAGTATAAAAGATGAGCGTGGCCAACATAATGTCACTCACTGATTTGTAAAGTCCAGTTTTGAAGCCTTGACTTTGTGTTTTGAAACCAGATGTCATGAGGATGATCAGACTGAAACTGAAGAGACACCCCATTCATTGCTAGTCATTGGCTATATCCTCAACAATCCTCCTTCCTGACTCTAAAAATTATCCTAATTTACAAAATGGACTTGATGTTGTGTTTATGAAACTAACAACTGGACCTAAAATACCACAGAGCAAAGAGCTAAAGCAGTTTTTCATATATGCCTTTGTTAAAACTGAAGTGTCTGTTTAATTGTTGCTGCTGGTTTTAGGCAGGTCAGTATTAGTTTAGTTTTTACACCTGGAAGCTACATATATCTTTTAAAGTGGCTAAGAATATAACATGTAATAACTTTTTAAGGTACCATTTGGGCTACACTTCTGATGAAGAGGAAGAATATGTGGAAGGGGACCCAGCAGAGACAGAAGAATATTTCCAGTCAAAGGATGAAAAATTGATCTGGTCTTTGATTCCTCCCAGTGACAGATGACGCATGTTGACAATAAAGAGAGACAAAAGCCAACCGCACTTTTGACCTGGTTTTACCCAAGTCTATTCAAGAGGTGGTGCTGAACATGACAAACAAGGAGGGGCGACGTGTGTATGGCAACAAGTGGAGAAAGATGGATCGAATCGACCTGCAGGCATATGCGGGTATGCAGATTTTCGCTGGTGTGTACCGCTCCAGTAAAGAAGCTACAGCTAATTTACGGCATGCTGAGTCGTAAGGGCAATTTTCCGTGCTAGCATGACACTCAAGATGTTTCATAAAATCTAAAGAGGGATTCGATTAAATGATAAAGACACCAGAGAAGATTGTCATGCACAACGCAAACTTGCTCCCATACGAGATGTATGGGATAAGTAGGTGTCTCTTCTGCCAATGATGTACAATTTAGTCACTGATGTGACTGTGGATGAGCACCTAGTGTCATTCAAACAGCTGTCCATTGTCGCTGTCCATTCAAACAGCACATCCTAAGCAAACCAGGGAAATATGGAATAAAAATATGGGCAGCATGCGATGCCAGGTCTAGCGATGCATGGAACATGCAAGTATACACTGACAAACCTGCTGTGTAATTGCACTATGATTTGTTATAATAAAGTTTTACACCAGCAGCTGGCAGACTGGTTATGGAGAACCAGCACTTCTGCTCCAGCTCTACCTCTGCAGCAGTTCTTCCTCAACGAGTTGCCCCTACTGGCCCATCACCCAAAAGGAGGTGCAAATTCTGCCCTCGTGAGACTGATCTCAAAACATCAAAAATGTGCCAAAAATGCAAAAATTATGCATACATCTGCAAAAATTAATCCATTGATTTGAAAAAGAAAAAAAATGAAGTGCTTTAAAACTAACATGCCATCTTAACTTTTACATATTACAAAAAGAGTATGGTAATTTGGAAGACATTACAAGGGTTAAACTAATGGATTCAGATATTTGAGTACTTCAGAATTCCCACCTACAAAGTGGTGGCTAGTAGTAGTGTAGTAGTATCAATGGCACCAAGAACTGTAACCCTCTGGTGAGTCTACAGGGACACATTTTCGAACTTGTCTAAGAGATAATTAACTTTCATTCAATTCAGGGTCAACTGATCCAGCCCTAACTATGATCTTTATAACAAAACACAAAAATTTCCAGCCTTATCTTAAAAATAGAGAGGTCTGTTTTGGGAATTCAAACTGGGAACTGACTTTATAGCAAAGGGGCCTGGTAGCTGAAGTCTGTACCTCACAGTCTCAGAGCAAAGTGTTGTGATATTATGATTAATGGAGTCTTATCATTCAGGATTAAAGAGGATTTAACATTACTGTTTACTAATTGGTTAACAATGTCATGGTCTGGGTGAGTAGGTGTATTTTTCTATAGAGCTGGAGCTTTCACTCCTAAACCCTTAATGGTCTGCACCTGTTTGCAATTAGGACTACCTGCATAAAAGACCAGCGCTCTCAATGAGTCCTTGCCAGATCTTCTGCTAGCCTGCATTAGTGTGAGGCCTCCAAGTTGTGCTATGCTTTTGTTGTAAATATTTCTTGACTTACCTCTCCCTTCACCGCCCCCCTCCTGATCACTAATGCGCATGTTAAACACAGCAAAGTGGCAGGCAGAGTTAAGAGCTCTGCCCAGCCGGGGTAAATCCTGATCAATTTCGTTTTAAGAAGAATCTCCGGTGAAATAAAAGAATAGTGACTGCCGCTGCTCCTCTCTCATTTAGTTGGCACCAGAGTGAAGAGGCAGACAGGACTGGCGAGGACGCTGCCAGTTTTTGCCCCTTTTTTGGGGGGGTACTTTTAGTAGATTTTATTTTTGTGGCTGAGGCCACTGGACTTTTTAGCTGTATTGTTTTTATGCTTTTAACTTTATGTTCTCCCTGGCCAGGCGTGTTTTAACTGTCTTTTTCTGAAATAATTTACATTTTACAAATCTTTTATATTTTCTATTGCCTTGGCTCCCCAACTGCTCTGTCCGCTTTTGAAGAGTTTCCCTTCTTAGAATAACACCTGTTGTTCACACGCTCACTCAGATAGGTTCCTGCAACAATGTAGGAGTAAAGATTGTATGACCCAGAGTTGCCATTACCACACCCAATTCTTTTTATATGATTACAGTATGTGCCAGAGGAGAGTAACTAACACACACACACACACACACACACACACACACACACACACACACACACACACACACACACACACACAGTCTGACAGTTTCATAATTTAGAATTGGGGGCTGAAAAAATATTTGAAACATGGATTGTTTTTACACACAGCTGCTGTGGATGACGGCAAAAGTACCATTTCAAATATTTTTACCTACAAGTCAAAATCTTCTAGTAGAGGGAGATGGATGAGGTGACAGAGTGCCTTGCATTAGCTCTCCTCCATCCCTGAGGATGCTCCAGGGCCAAGTGCAGTAGTGGGTGACCAAAGCAAATTTGAATATATTTGTTACTTTGTTCTATTTATTGTTATTTTTAAAAGTTTTAGATTATTGAATGTTAGTTCCCAAATCAGTTATGCATTAAGAAATTTATTTATTTTAATACATTTGTTACGTTGTTCTATTTGTGTTATTTTAAAAAAATTTTATTATGAATAAATTCATTTAAAAAATTGTCACTGAACTCATTTTATTTACAATTGTTTTTAACATGTATGAACATAAAGCCAACTTTAAACAGTTTTTAAATTGATATTTATTAAAAGTAAATAAAAGAAGAAAATTTCTAAAACATGAACATTAGTTAAAGAAGGAAAAAATATCTACAAATATTATATTTTTCACACAGGACCTGTTCCTGGACTTTTTTTTTTTTTTTAATAAACTTTGATAGATTACACAAACATAAAGTCTCTGTCAGTGTTGCTGGATCTGCTGAAGCAAGATCAGACATGGATGGGGTGCTGCAACTGAGACCTGCGGTTTGTCTTTTCTGGTCGGAGAGTGGAGAATCATGCAGGGTGGTCTGCAATGACCTTTAGGGTGCTTCCTCTTACTGGATAAACTTACAATGTTAAATTTAAAAGAAACCTAATTAATTGGATGACCTATATTAGTTTCTACGAATACCTTCATAACTACGAATAAAGATTTCAAACTAATCCCATTTTAGGGTGGAGCTTTTGATTCGGATGAGATGAGAAGCATGCACAACATTATTTCAGTCTCCTACCAGTCCAACAAATCACCAGGCACTTAACCTTCCTTTTGTGTTAGATTTGGCACTGACCCATTTTAGCTTTTAAATACATAAAAGTGCCTTTTAAATTTGTTTATTTCATTAAGGCTTTGTCACTTTGTGGGGAATCTCTATTAAAACAAAAAAAAAAAATCAATTTCACTAAATTATAAAATGCTCTGATAATTATGACCTTTGTGTTGTTGGTATGGTTCAATTAAGACTATAAATTAGTGCCAAAACAGAAATAATAAACACACTGTGAGCACACTAACACTGTGAGAAAGTCGTTCAGAGTGAACTTTGGACATGGCTTCGACATTCAACACAGACGCTATCACAAACAAATCCAGGCACCAATGTCGTTGGTGTTGAATATTTATTTATTTATTTTTTTATATTTGTGTATGCTGTATGCATTTTGTCCGATCCTAAAATGTGTGTTTAGACCAGGAATATTTCACAGCACTGTTATGCATCATTATGAATCACTCAGACTAACATAAAATTTTCAGTTTCTTTCTATTTGAATAAACTCTGGCCATGAGAACCAGTGAGACAAAGGCTATGTCCACACGTACACGGGTATTTTTGAAAATGCAGATTTTCTATGCGTTTGGCCCTTTCATCCACACGTAAACAGCGTTTTGGGTCACTGAAAACTGAGATTTTTAAAAACTCCTGCCAGAGTGGAGATTTTCTCAAAACTCAGTTTTTGCGTTTAAGTATGGTCGAGGAAGACGGAGATTTACTCATGCAACGTCAAAGCTGTGCGCTGTGTTCATTCCTAAGTTGTGAGTCTACACCAACTAAAATACTGTCTTCAATTATTAACATTTGAAATGATGAAAGCACTTGAAAAGTAACACAAAATTAGCTGCCTTTGCAGAAAAACAAAACGTTTTCGGAGGTAATAAGTTTTGTGACGCTTCTAGACTTCTGGTTGGCCAACATTTAATTTTTAGTGTTTACATGTGGATGGAAAAGTAACACAAAATTAGCTGCCTTTCCAGTAAAACACAAACCTTTCAGAAGTACAAAACCCTGTTTACTCTTTCCATCGGCGTAACTTTGTGCTGAACATTGGGGGGAGTCAAGATCTCTAAATAAAAATAAATAAATCTGGGTAAATTCCCAGATGATTAAACATGCAACTATTTTGCTGGTAATACCTGAAATGAGTAGTGAAAATCAACAGCCTATTTATGCAAGATAATTCATAATGTTATTGGCGGGGGGGTTATATTGGTTGGGTCTGATTATTGGGGGGGGGGTCATAACCACCCTGGAAATTACGCCCCCGACTCTTTCCCTCCTGGGCAAGTTTGGCATGTTCTTGACAGCATTTGACTTCAGTTTGTTGTATTTACATGTGGACGGAGATGTTTTTTTTTAAAACTGTACGTGTGGATGGGATTTTTTAAAAATGAAAACAGGTTTCAAAAATACCCGTGTACGTGTGGTAGCCTTAAATAACAGAAACACAAACCATCTCTGTGGTGTAATTATTTTGTGTATTATCATTATTATTATTATTAATTTTTTAAAGAATTTTTTAAAGAATATTCAACATTGCATTTTTCAAAAAATGCCTCTCTGTGCAAAATGGGTTTAAAAACATACAACTGTGGGATACCGTTTGTCCGTGACATGAACAGGGGGAACAAATTGTGGTAGGATCAGCCTGATATTATTTGTATCCCACTGTAACTTTTACAATATAAAGAGCTAGCATCTCCAAAATTTGAGGAGTAGTTAGTCATTATAAGAAGTGTTTTAACTAAAAATCAAGATTGTGGGATACTGTTTGCATGTGATTTGGACAGCCCAGCACATACTCCCCACGCAGGGGAAACTAATTCTGTCGGGGATACCTACTCTGGCACCCACTGTTGTGCAGGTGAAGCCAAAGGCAAGATAATCTTCATCATATTTTCGAATCTTTGGCTTGGAAGGATGTTGGTTTGGAAGCACACCTGGCGGTGCTTCATCTTCTCCTTGTGTTTGTGTGGGAGCTCCATCAAAAACCTGTCCTTTATGTAGAGCTGGGCGATAGAACGATAACGATATGTATTGCGAAATAACTTTTTCTCGATAGAAAAATTAAACTATTGCGATAGGCCTCATCTCTCTTGTCCTCTTAAAAAAAAAAAAAGAAGAACAGCCAATCCAAATTAAGTAGCGCAGAGCCGAACAAATCACATCCGCAGCATCACGTCACGTGACTTGTTACGTACAGCACAAGTGCCAAGCCGCACATGTGTATTTGTTTGGGAAGCAGCCAGCCACCGTGCCGCCCGGGTAATGGAGGAAATGAGTGTGCCGACTTGAGAAAAATCAACCGAGAGCGTGACCAAAGGTTACTGAAGAGAAAACAGATGATGAGAAATTGTCGAACGGAAGGGCCATAGAAGTTCCATAGTGTGAAGGTATTTCGGCTATTTCAAGTCTGCCAAAAAACAGAGTAGCGCGCACTGTAAATTGTGCCGAAAGCAAGTCTGGAAATACAATAAACCGGTGCATGCGCAATCTCTGACTGAAAGCGCTAATTCGTCATTCGGCTTTTGTCAGACTAAAGTAACTGTTAAAACTGTTTGAAAAGCTAAGCTATACAACAAGGAGAGATTGAGAATTTCATTTTAGTTCTCAGTTTATTTGATATTGACAAAAGTTAGTCAATTTTGTCTGTTCTTCTGTAAAACAAACTAAGATTTATTTTTAGAATTAAAATTTTGTTTCTAAGTGGAATTGACAATTTAGTAGCCTGTTTTGTTTGTTCTATTTTGAAACTTAAACGCTTTAGCGGCTGCATTTTGTGTAGTTTGCAATATTTGCCTTTATTTATCTGAAAAAGTCTCATGTTCCTTAAGTACATCTACCCTGTTGAACTTATTATGGGAAATAAATATTTAAATCAAAACAAGCTGCTGATTATTTCACATTTTACGTGTGAGCAATGGCACATTTAAATCTTACAAATATAGTTATTTGGCTTATATCGTGATATATATCGTTATCGCCTGAAATGAAAAAAACATATCATGATATGAAAAAATCTTATATCGCCCAGCTCTACCTTTATGATAGCAGTGTCCAAACATTCTTTTTTTTTATTCATACTGCGCTCTCCTTGCAATGGCTTGGGGCACGTGGGAACCACTGCAATCCGGTCTTTAAGTCTGCTGTCATTAGCCTTGGATGGGCCCAAACTCTGCTGCAGGTCCATAAATCAAACGATCACTGTGGCGTCACTGAGAGTTGAAAAACTGTCTAAATTCTTTCATCTGTAATAAAATGATCCATGTGGCTGCTCTACCAGGTGTAACAATTCAGTTTAACGTCCAGGTATCCGTGAAAACTGAATTTATGATATTTAACGAAGTTAGAAGTTAGCAGGGAGTTAGCTTGCTAGCTTCCATCTAAATACAATATAGCATGTCCTGACTGAGGGATTTCTGAAACAAATTAAAACATACAGCTCTGCTATCACATCCGACATAAATGAAGACAGAAAACTAAACAGCAG
This sequence comes from Pelmatolapia mariae, assembly GCF_036321145.2. Classification (NCBI taxonomy): domain Eukaryota; kingdom Metazoa; phylum Chordata; class Actinopteri; order Cichliformes; family Cichlidae; genus Pelmatolapia; species Pelmatolapia mariae. Next base: position 28,310,381 of record NC_086232.1, on the reverse strand, counting down.
TGATGTTTGTAGGGTTACTGAAGTTTGGCTAATTGGTATATAACGATGTGCTACGTGATCGCTAGCGAAACAACTATGTTAGCATAATATAAACAGTAAAGCTGGAGGATGAACACTATCTTTTTTCCATTCAATACGTGAGGATTCTCCATGGTTAGGGACAAATGCAATCGCATGGCAGGATGCTGTAAACAGACCAAACTTCAGTCAGGAGAACAACTGAGATAATCCATCCACAATATGAGGTTAGTCATTCACATACTGCTGCATGGTCTGGGCTGTAGTTACATCGTAAGGTTTTAGAATGAATAGCGGTAATAAAAACTGAGAGAGGCTGACAGTGATCACTGACTGTTTTTAGGGGCTTTTTGAGATTAAATAGAACAAGATACAGGGCATTAAAACATGTTAAAAACACAAAATCCTTTTTAAATGCAGGGTAGTTTGGGCCCTTAATCTGTGAGCTATTCCATGAGCAAAAAGGAAAGGGAAATGGATTTTAAAATGAGGAGTGGAATCACTATTTTAAATTGTGTTTTAAAATAACATTTTGAAAATCAGTGTTTTAATTTGGAATTCGAAAATGGTTTTTGAAATGAGCTTTTTTTGTTTTTGTTAAATTAACTTTCAAGGACTAAGGACACCCGAATTTTTGATGTGTTCTTAATATAGTTCACATCTTTGTTACGGCTTCATTTTCACCTTAAAATTGATGCTGTTATGTCTTGTAAATGTCCATCCTGTCCACCTCTTCTGTCCTCAGTGGTTTGGTGATAGCCACTCTTGTCAGTCTGTTCTACGTGCTGCTCTTCACGTTTATCATCCCAGTCATGGTGTGGGTGCTTAGCTTTTAGTGTTGGCTGTAAAACCATTATTTTATTCATTTGTTAACCATATTAGGATATTTTTCTATCTTATACAGAGGTTCACGTAATAAACTCTGAAACTAATAAAAGTATAAGGAGGGCTTCAGAATTGAAGGACATTAAAGGACATTTTAACATGTTTGATTTTATTTAAAAATCACAAATTAAAAGTCACATTTTAGCATTTATTTTCACATTTATTTTTGTGAACTTTGAACATTATATCTTTACACAAAACCCCCCAAAATAATTCAAAATTGTTCATCTTTCTTTTTTTAAGTTTATGTTTTTGCAATTTATATATCCTTTACAATTTTTCAATTTTACAAGGCAGCAGGCAGACTAGCATGATTTTTTTTTAAAAAAAAAGGTAATTTCAGCTCTGTTTGCAGTCTTTCATTGGACAAGGCCTTGTATCCAGAATGATCAAACAGTACCCATGATAAACGGATCTATCACAAATGCTGATAAGAATAATGTTCACATATGTATATCATAAAAGATCCTTTAGAATATAAAATTTAATAATACAAAAGTATTTATATTTTAAAAATTAATAAATGCTATACTTTTTTTTTTCACTCATCTGCAGTATCGACCTGTCAAGTCTGTGTCAAATAAATGTTATATATGTGGGAGAGTCTGACGGAGACATAAAATAACTAGCATGAATGAGTAACTTGAATAGTACGATATAGTAGTGCTATTTGTGCTATAACTGTCAATATTAAAGGAGGAGGAGGGGGAACACTGACAAGTTTCCTGTCTTCATTTATTTCATAAGTGATAGCAGAGCTGTACGTTTAAATTTTTTCAGAAATCCCTCAGGCAGAACATGGTATATTATGTTTAACTGGAAACTAGTGAGCTAACTGCATGCTAACTTCTAACTACATTAAATTTGTTTTTACGGATGCCTGGATTTTAAGCTTAATTGTTATACCTGGTAGAGCAGCTACTGCATAAATTTTAATTTAAAAAAATTACATTTATACAAAACCGATGACGACATCGGCATCAGGATTTAGGTTGTGAGACTGTCTGTGTTGAATGGAGAAGTTCACTCTGATGCCTCTATCTTTCTTTCTAAATGGAGGGACAGCAACTGCGTGTGTGTATATGTAAGCGTGTAAAAACTGCAGATAGTCAGATTAACAGCAACAGTATTTTGTCTATATCCATTGTAGAAATTGATCTCAAGTAAACAACAACATGGTACACAGAGTGACATCAAAAAAGGGGCACACTTTTGACGTTGTGTGAGTAAATCTCCGTTTTCCTTGTCCAGACGTAAACACAAAAACTGAGTTTCCGAAAATCTCTACCGTGGCAGGAGTTCTTAAAAATCTGTTTTCAGTGATCGAAAATGCAGTTTATGTGTGGACGAAAGGTGCAAATGCATAGAAAAAGCTGCGTTTTCAAAAATACCTGTGTACATAGCCTTTGTTTCACTGCTGCTGAGTTGTTTTTATTGTTTTCAGTGTTTATTTTACACTTCTTAGGCTACGTCTACACTACTCAGTTTTCCTTGACCAAAAAAGCCGCCTCAATGTGGAGAGGAGGCCAAAACGGAGAGAAAAAGATGTGTTTTCACACAAATGAAGTGTGGACCTAGTCTTAATTTAACATTCACCACATTTTTAATGGTTCAATGTAAATTTTTGCAGCTGTGCCATTGTTTACATCTATGGTTTAAAATTGTACTTTTTTTCTTTAAATTGATAGTTAGAACGTGTTCTTTTATTTTAGCTCTCCCCTTTAATGCACTAATTGTCTTATGCAGTTTCAAACAGCTGGAACAGAGTCTGTTGGGCAGAAACTTGTGAGTTCAACTTTTCTCAACAGTTTTCCACTTATTTAACTTCAAATTTCTTACTCCAATGATAGATTACTAGAGTTTTGAATGAGAATGTATAGGAGTCGGTCACAGTGATCAATCCACAGGGCGTTATGGTAAATGGACTGATTCTTATATAGCGCTTTTCTACTACCCGGAGTACTCAAAGCGCTCTATACAACATGCCTCATTCACCCATTCACACCCACTCGTACAAGCACTTCTATACGCAAGTGCAAACTAACCTGCATTCACACGCATTCACACTCCGATGAACGCATCGGAGGGCAATTTGGGGTTAGTATCTTGACCAAGGATACTTGACATGCAGACTGGGGAAGTCAAGGATCGAACCACCGACCTTCTGGTTAGTGGTTGACCTGCTCTGCCACCTGAGCTACAGCCACCCCAGGTTTTAAAGAAACAATGTATTTACAGGAAAGTGCAATACAATAAACTTTAATACATACACATATGTATACACATGAGCGTTCCGTCTCAAAAGACAAGCAAGGCACGTCAGAGAAAAACCATGCCATGAAAGACTTAAGGTCTTAAGAGGTTGAAAATGTCTCTGCTGATAAGACCAGTGAATTTGGGACGACGGTGGCAAGAAAAAACTCCCTCCTGGAGGAATAAATCTTGGGAGGAACCAGGCTCTCTGGGAGGACCCTTCCTCCTAAGGGCAGTGCTTACTAATATTTGTCCTCCAGTCAGCGATGGTGGGCTGGGACGACTGCTTTTCCTTCTCAGCATGATGATGACCTTAACCTCCTTCCATATCAGCCAATTATCTGATGCAGAGTGCGGACTCTCCTCAGGGTGGACAGAATTACAGATGTAGTGTCCTGAAATCACATTAAGACAAATGAATCAAACTTCTGGAAGTCAACTGATTCAAGCAAACAGTGATTTTGAGTTAGTGCTGTTAGAACATCAAAAGCTTTTGTGTGTGAGTCCTTCACTGAAAAGTAGCAAGTTCTGTTAAATCATTTTCTGTTTGTAACAAGTCAGTTGTTTTACCTGATTCTGTGCCTCCATAATGACTAATGATGCTGACAAGACTGTAACAGCCACCACCCTGAGAAGGAACAAATCCAAAGAGTGTTAGTTTCATAAAGTCTCACATCAGTGCCATAATTAAGCTGATTCTCTGAGATGTTCTGCAGTTTGTTTTTACCTGTTTGGATGACACCGCCAGGTCCCTCTGCAGCCTGACAGGGTCATCCACCTTCTGAAGCTTGTAGGTTTGTGTAAAGCCAAACCTCTTCAGGTGCAAGATGAGAACTCTGGCAGAAAAGAAAAAAAAACAAACAAGGTAGAAAATAAGAATGAGTGTCAAACATAAACAGAAGATGGGACCAAATAATTGCTCAAGAGTTGTCTTAGATAACTCTGACGTTTGATGCGCCACAGTTTGGAAACCAGGTCAGTCGATCAATTCGGATGTGACCCTTAGGCTACGTTCACACTGCAGGCGAAAGCGCATCAAATCCGATTTTTTTGACCCTATGCGACCCATATCCGATCACGGTATGACAGTGTGAATGGCACAAATCCGATATTTTCAAATCTGATCTGGGTCACTTTCGTATGTGGTACTGAATCCGATACATATCCGATGTTTTAGAAAGCAACTGCTGTTTAAACGGTCATGTCGCATGAAATCCGTCTTTTACGTCACTGACACAAGACAGACGCCAATTATCAGCGCCGGAGAAGACATCGCGAATGCTTCCTGGCCATCCAGTGTAGATGTTAGTGAAACTGTTGGGAAGACAACGTGAACATGTTATTTGTACTGTATAATCTGCAGATTCTGACAGAAATCTGCAACTATCCTTTGAAGCACCGCTCCTCTCTAAAACAGCAATAAGGATAATTATTAGGTTATTTACATTATTATGTAAATAACAAAATAACTTAAAGCAAAAATTGGGAAACGCAAAGTCCAAAGTCTTTATATTAAGGGCCATCAGTCAAACAATATTGTTTGCTCTGGGTCTAAACAGAGCGCATTGTGTGTGACGTCTTCTTTTGCGCATGTGGGCCGCTTTGAGCATTCACACTAGAGCGTGTTTGCTGTCGCATTTTATTTGTAGTGTGAACAAGCAGACAAAAAAATCGGATTTGATCAAAAAATCGGAATTGAGCATTAAGACCTGCAGTGTGAACGTAGCCTTACTCACCTTAGCAGTGTATCAAAAGATGACTTCACAAGTTACAAGCTCCGCAAAGCACCCCTCCAACAGCCAAACCCACCTGTTCCCTGATTGGATTGTTAAATTTGTGATTGACATGACATTGACCAATTAGCTGAAAGGAAGAAAAATTGGGTCAAAATTCATACTTGTAAGACAAAACTGACACACAGCCAGGGAAATTTAGTGCAGAATTTTAGATAGTTTTATGTTTTGTATCTGTAACCAGAACTTAACAAAAAAAAAATTGTAAGTTGCGTAAATATATTTTTTACAATCACACAAATTCTCATCTATAGATGCACAAACAAAACATTTTCAGATATTTTGGTTTACGAGGTTACAAAACTCAGTTCACAACTACGCATTTGATTTACAAGTACAAAATATTTATGACCACAATTTGAGCCCATACGACAGTGATCACTGACCTTTTTTGGGGTCTTGTTCAGATTAAGTAGGTAGGATCCAGCATAAAAAAACACCGTTTAATAATTCATAACGCCGTAAAAAACGGCATTTGCCCCGACAGAATCCGGTATTTTATGCCAGAGACTGGCATCTTGAACGCCTCTTCTGAGTGGCGGGAAAAAATGCCGTTTTTACCTGTCTTTGAACGCCGCTTTTTACATCACTCGGCAGAAACTGTGGCAAGCCACCTATGCCAATATTTGGCACTTTTCTAACCCGTTTGGTTAAGAAATGGCATAAAAAATGCTATTTAATAATTCAAAACGCTATTAAAAACTGTGTTTGCCCCGACAGAATGCTGTATTTTACTCCAGCGACTTTGAAGCACCTTGAATGCCCCTTCTGAGTGGTGGAAAAAACACAGTTTTATCCTTTGAACGCCGCTTTTTATGTCTTTCAGCAGAAAACGCTGTTAAAAGATAGATAAAAACGCCGTTCTGTATCAGGTGTGACAACGTTTAAAACGCTGTTTTGTTGAAATTATGCAGGGCACTTCCCATGGTACCCTCATCCCATTACTTTCAAGTCCTTTCACCCAATCAAAGAAGAAGTGCAGACCACACTAATTCATCACAGATTCACCTTGCTGCTAAGTGATTGCCTATTCGGTACCAATACCTGTCAGTTTTTACTTGTATTACAATCCCACTATGCATTTTGATGTGTTTAAAGCATGATCAAACAAGCAAACGACAGAATGCTTTTTCTGAAACAAGTGGAACTGTGTCTGTTACAGCAGCTCTGCTCATTTCTGACCTTCTTTCTTATTTTCCTCTTTACTTCTCTTAACCTTTAACTTACATCTTAGCAATTAGATTTTGCCATCACGGATTACCATTCGTGCTAGTTCTGGTTATTTTTCTCCACTTTTTTCACCTGTGTTTGGATACCCGGCTCTTGGCTCCTTTGTTTACGTTAGGGATCAGCTGTTAGCGCTGCACCCTGCAGTTGTAGCTGCACTACCGGCAGATGCTAACCCGGTCACAGTTAGTACGCTGCCCGGTATGTTGCGGGCGGACAGGATGAGAGACAGCGGTGAGAGGACAAGAGGGGGACTGGCAGTGTTTGTTAAACACAGATGGTGTAACCCTGGGCTAGGAAAGAACAACTCTGCAACAGATACATTGAGCTGTTATTATGTGTGGAGGCAGCATGTGACTCTCTCCACTCTGTGGCATTTATTATTGTGCGATCTACTGTACAATATAAAGCGTCTTGAGGCGACTTTTGTTGTGATTTGGCGCTATATAAATAAAATTGAATTGAATTGAATTGTGTTCAGCAGACTCCAAATGCAATCTCTGAGAGCCCTTTTTTCATATCAGGGGACAATAATCACACATCACTGGACTCCACACTGCCAACCTGCCCCACCATAGGCAATAAAACATTGTACTTACTGTATACGAATGCAGAGGCATACAGTTCATCACACACACACACACACGTACACACACACACATACGTGTGTGTGTGTACGGGTTTCTACTATCCTGGTGGGGACCACAACCTGACATTTACTATCCTGGTGGGGACTTTCTGCACCGTGGGGACCCAAGTCCAGGTCCCCACGGGGTTGAAAGCAATTTTCACACTCAAAATGTGGTTTTAGTGTCAGGGTTACAATTAGGTTTAGGGTAAGGGTCAGGGTTAGGCATTCATTTTTGATGGTTAGGGTAAGCGGCTAGGGAAAGCATTATGTCAATGGGATGTCCCCACGAGGATAGCAAACCCACACACGCACACACACACACACCCCCGCCCATCCTGGTGCACCTTGTCCCTGTGTACGAACCCTTAGTGCGCAGGGAGCCACCAATCATCCACACAGTGCAGAGATGGCTGGAGCATAGCATGATCAAGCTAATACATGACATAAAGATTTTTATGAAACAAGTGGAGTAATACCACTGTATAATAGCACTCAACTTTAAAAAATAATAACAGCGTCTCAGGAATATTTTTGCCCTTTCAACATGCATTTTTTTTTTAAACAAAAACCAGATATGCAATTTGACACCACCGTCACTGGCCTCATTCAGAATGGTGATGAGTCTGCATACCGTCAGTTGAGCGGCTGGTACTTTGATGCAGTCAGCACAAGCTGGAGCTGAACATGCTTAAGACTGTAGAGATGACAGTGGACTTCAGGAGACATCCCTCAACATAGCCCCACGCACGGGCAATCCACGCTCACTCGTCATTTTAACGAGATTAACGCTGACAGCACTACTAGAAATATATGGCAATCCTGTGTTGTGTCATTTTACATCTTCACTGTCAGTAGATTGTGAACATATTTTGATCTGGCTTGTTTTCCTTAACTCAATATACCTGGCACACATTCTACAAAGACTCAACTCCCATCCACTTTTTACTTGAAGCAACTAAAGGGGAGTTAATTTTCTTCTTCTAAGTTAGAGCAATGAAGGTATCTTGAAGTTAGTCACTTAAAATCTCACCTTTTCCCCTGTTTTTTCAGTGATTACAAGTCCATGTGTGATGTTCAGTTAAACTACCCTTCATCCAGTAGTAAAAAAAAACTGTAGAAGCACTGGTGGCTGTTTTTTGGCTAAAAAAACAAAACTGTAGCTTTCCAGCCATCAGCCACTGTCTCTGAAATCATTCCACTACATTTACAGAAATCACTAGAAAGTTTTCATGTCAACCTTTATAAATGTAAAACTAGGTAGGAGACTTTATTTTTGCCCCCCCCCCCCGAACAGTTTTTAACATGATCAGCACTGACACATGTTCACATTCCTCAAATGGAGAACAGGTTATAACCTATCAAGAACAGGTTATAGTCAAAGGTCAGCTGCCAATCTCAGAGTTAACCAACTCTGACTTCAAAGTTAGTCGGAGTTAAACCTGTGCTTTGTTCATGAAAGCAGTTGAACAAATTCAGAGCTTAGCTTTCAAGTCTGAGTTGAGATGGAATCTGAGTTCTCAGTTTGAATTTACCCTCATCTGTTCTCATTGAAACATTTACCTTGACTTAAGCACATACCTGTGTACTGAACAACCCTCATCAATGATCCCAATACCAGCATTTGACAGTAACAGGTGAGCCTCAAAACTATAATTTGTAAATAGACAAGACACCATGAATAGTGACATTACAATACTTCACTTTTGTAAACTTTCGGTTCAAAGTTGTTTTTTTTTACTTAAACAATGCACAACAGCTTTTCAAAAGAACATTTCTATATGAATTAATTGTTATTTTCCTTCCAATACTGGAAAAACTTTCCGAACATAATATTTTGTGCATGGCTTGTTGCATGCATACCACACTCTTGTCTCAACTGAACCATAAATACAACTATATACAGAGAACAGTCACATTTGTAAAAACAAAACTTTTATACTAAGCACTTTACATACATTTCCATACATTTTAAAAATGTACAATTCAGGAGAAGGCAGGGTGTCAGGAGCAATTCCAGTCAGGAACAGTGAGAACAACCCAACTTCCAGAGTTACTGTAAAGTAGTGCAGCATCAGTTCATGTAAATGCACAGCTATGCTGTTCCGAAACCCAGGGATCCTTTTAATGCAGTGTTCATAAATTGTTTCTCATCTGCAACACCTCTTGGAAGATAAAGGCATAAGCTGCACGACGCATCCATGACTCCTGATCATAAAAGTCAATGTTGCAGGACTGTGGGAACCCCAGTGGTGGAAGGAAGTCAGCCCTAGTTACAAAGACCAGCAGATCTTCAAATGTGTGGTCCACTTCTTGCTCTGTTAAAATACATACAACTAGTAAACCGCACAGTGTAGGGTTCATGAAAAAGATAAAACCAATAATTTTGTAAAATAGTTGCTGTACAATGTTTCCTTCCCATTATAATACTTTATCATCTAAAAGGTCAATTTTAAAACTTTTCCTTATGCTCTAAAAAGGCGAGGATTTTGCAGAGTGCTAAGGTTTTATTGCATCCAAGTGTTGTTTATATTTCCTTGTCTCCATTTTGTATTGCGGACACTGTATGTAACATGAGATACCTCAAGTAATACACACAGAAACAACACAAATGTTGGATTCTATGTACACACCTTGAATGGCCATAAGCCACCATTCCCACTGGAAGATGGTGGTTTCCTCTTCTTCGTGTTTGTTACTCCCTGCAGTATGGGCAGAAATCTGTGCCATCAGAAACTGAATTTGAATAAGTTAAATTTGAATTTGAATTGTAACTTGAATAAAAGCTTTTGAAAACTGAATTTGAATTAGTCTAATTTGAAATTGAATTTATGGTTTGAAAATGATCATCACTAAATTGAAATTGAATTTTATATATTGAAAATGAATTCATTTGCTTTGAAACTGCATTTTATCCTTTAAAAATTCAGCTCTCGAATAATTTCAGTTTCACTCTCACCATTCAGTTTCAGTTCTACAATTCAATTTCAGTTCCAAAATTCAGTTTTTTGGAACTTACTTCCGGTTCCGGTTCAAGAGTAAACGAGCGCAGATTAATAGAACTACGTTTTACCAGCGGGCCGAAAGTGTTACTGACGGGAATCTACAGCGTCTTGAGCTGAATTAAGACTTCAGAAGTCATTCGTCATGTCGAATGACCAGCGGATAAACTCTCAGGTTGGTAATAAATGTATTACGTGTATAAGAACAAGCGTCATGTTAACAATTGATAGCCGTACAGTAACTTTTATGCTTATTGTAGCTGTTAGCTAAAAAAGCTAATTTAGCCTAATTTGCCCTGGATTTAGCTTTGACAAACAAATATGATCGACTGTTTCTAGTAGAATTCCAAAGTTGTCATCTTGTACCCTCTCAGAGCCCTGTATGCTTGCAGAGACCCCTACAGTAGGGAAACATGCAAAACAGCGTCCAAACCTTTGTATTTTAGCTTTATTTATGTCTTACACAGCATCCCAACTCTTTAGCTAACTTAATAACTTTAGCTAAAGTGAATAGTTAGTCTAATTCATTAGTGCAGCATTACTGGATCACCTGTTTGAAGTGATATAATATGATATACAACTATCACTGAAGCAGCAAACTTTGTAAATAAACAACACTTCTCATTCTCTAAACGTTTGGCCACAGCTGTAGATTATACTATCAGTGCTTTTTCACTCTTGACAATAATTACATTTCTAAATTCTCTTTGTGCATTTACAGGTAAACAATATCTAATATTTTATCTAAATGACTGCTGTGTCTTTGAAAAGGTGAAGAGCCTGAGGCCGGTGACAGTCCAGTTCTACTCCAAGTACATCCTTACGGTGGCTCACAGGACAAGGCCACATTCCTGTCCTGCCAGAGAGAAGAGAAACTTCAGAGTCTTCATGCAGTTCAACCACACCTGTCATATTCCATATGACAGGGGTCTCAAACTCCAGTCCTCGAGGGATGCATGCAACTTTTCCATGTGTCCCTGGTGCAACACACCTGAATACAATTAGTAGGTCATTAGCAAGAGTATAGAACTTGACTGCATGCTGAGGTGGCAACCCCTAACCCTACCTACTCAAGTAAATTTAAGTAAATATATGTATTTGGAAACATACTTCTAAAATACTTTTATTGCACCATGTTCATTCACTCATGAGCTGCTGTAACGTGAATCAAATGGCTGAATTGCCAACTCAGCATGCATTCAAGTTCTATACTCTTGCTAATGACCTACTAGGTGTGTTGCAACAGGGACACATGGAAAAGTTGCAGGACAGCGGCCCTTGAGGACTGGAGTTTGGTGTTGGTGTTCATGCAGTTTTCTACCCCACAGTTACAGCATGTCTGACTGCCTGTTCAGCATATGCAAAAATATATGAGTTTAAGCATGTGATGACAAAGGCCTTCCATTATGGTGTTTGTCATCACATGTCACAGACATCTGGATGATCATTTGGAATAAACAAAAAACTTGTTACTTCATCTTTTATCTTTATTATTATTATTATTGTTCTTATTTTACATTTTTCATTGTTAGGCATTAGGTTTATTTATAGTAGTCCTTTCCAACTTCTTTCCCTCTTCCATGTTACTGTGTCAGCATCTGTTTGGGGTTGGGAGTGGAACAGAAAGTAAGGAAATCCAAAGTGCCATTAAAACCAGGAGAGGTTCTTATATTTCAGAAGAAGGGATTAATTCAAAAGAAATGACCTCAATGCCATATTTTATTTAGGAACCCTAGAGAGCACTTTGCAAAATAACACATTCTTATAATTTCACCCTCAGATGAGCCAAGCTACGACTGTCAGGGAAGGTGATGTAGGTACAGAGTGGTTAAGTTAATGTCTCTTGTCTAGATGAAGGCACAAGAGGGATCAATGGCAAGGCGTAGAGATTCAGTATCTTCAGTCTTCAGTGGACACTCCATTTCTGGCACAAAACACCTGTAAAAGATGGTCGATTTAGGAGGTGACCCGACAACTTCAGCCTGTCAAACATAGCAATGGAGCAGTATGTTAAAAAAAAAAAATAAGCATGCACTCAGTACCCTAAGAATTATTATGGTAGTTAAACACAGTGATAGTCACATATCATATCACTTCAAACGGAGGTGATCCAGTAATGCTGCACTAATGAATTAGATTAACTATTCACTTTAGCTAAAGTTATTAAGTTAGTTAAAGAGTTGGGATGCTGTGTAAGACATAAATAAAGCTAAAATACAAAGGTTTGGACGCTGTTTTGCATGTTTCCCTACTGTAGGGGTCTCTGCAAGCATACAGGGCTCTGACAGGGTACAAGATGACAACTTTGGATTTCTACTAGAAACAGTCGATCATATTTGTTTGTCAAAGCTAAATCCAGGGCAAACTAGGCTAAATTAGCTTTTTTAGCTAACAGCTACAATAAGCATAAAAGTTACTGTACGGCTATCAATTGTTAACATGACGCTTGTTCTTATACACGTAATACATTTATTACCAACCTGAGAGTTTATCTGCTGGTCATTCGACATGACGAATGACTTCTGAAGTCTTAATTCAGCTCAAGACGCTGTAGATTCCCGTCAGTAACACTTTCGGCCCGCTGGTAAAACGTAGTTCTATTAATCTGCGCTCGTTTACTCTTGAACCGGAACCGGAAGTAAGTTCCAAAAAACTGAATTTTGGAACTGAAATTGAATTGTAGAACTGAAACTGAATGGTGAGAGTGAAACTGAAATTATTCGAGAGCTGAATTTTTAAAGGATAAAATGCAGTTTCAAAGCAAATGAATTCATTTTCAATATATAAAATTCAATTTCAATTTAGTGATGATCATTTTCAAACCATAAATTCAATTTCAAATTAGACTAATTCAAATTCAGTTTTCAAAAGCTTTTATTCAAGTTACAATTCAAATTCAAATTTAACTTATTCAAATTCAGTTTCTGATGGCACAGATTTCTGCCCATACTGCAGGACTCCATGCAATGGTGAAGAGATTCTGGAAGCTGTTCCTCGTAAGTTTATGTCCACCATTTGTAAATACAGGAAGGAACTGCTTCCAGGATCTCTTCACAATTTGTCAGAACTGACCACATGAATCCATGCTGGCAACAAACTGCTGGATCATGCTAGCAATCTAACCACAGATTATGCTGTCAATTTATACCACATTGCAAAACTTTCAAATAAACCAAAAAAGGTTTGTTTTGTTAATTTAACCACCACCTTAACTGCAATACAGATATCAATTCAGCAGATTACTGATTTGTTTAAGTGTTAACTATTCAACTCTGCCAGGTCTTGTGGGGTGCTGCAGTTGGAAACCTTGAAAATCAGGCAGCTTCGTAAATAAATATGTTTAAAGCATTCACCAGATTACTTATATAATTTTGTTTAGGAGGTTCCACTTATGAGTTAAACTATGCATTGTTTTTCATGAAAATTTATTGACACCTCAACATGCACACAACTTTACCTTTTCTATGTTGCGTGTGATGTCTTCGTCCATGAAGACATCTACATTAAAGTTGTCAAGAGACGTCTTCTGGTCACACATCATAAAGAACAGGTGTCTGTTCAAATGGTGAGGGCCTGGCCCATTGTGCGCAATGGACCAAGCAGTCAGTTTTCCAGCTGTATAAAACTTGTTGCTTGACAGCAACTGTTGGCTATAGCTGAACAACAGATTCCCAGGCTTCCCCTCGAAAATCCCAAGGGAATTCTGAGCTTTTACCATAAGTAACCTGCAGGGAAAGGGAGTAAAATATTTGAGCCATATGGGGATATCATGTTTATGACAAAAAACAACAAATGCATGCTTTCCATTACTGTATTGGAGAGATGGCACTTTAAGTTACTGAAAAAATCCCCATCTTGGACCTCCATAATCCTCTGCCATTTCACCCATAAATTCAATATTTGGCAATTTATGCCAGGCAAAATATGATTTCGAGAGTGCCGTGCAGGCACTATGGAGGATTTTCCTCTGTCGAGCTATTGCGGTAAAAGAACAGCTGGTGTCGATATGAGTTTGCTGGAAATCTTTCAGCACTGTAGCAAGGTCCATCTCATCCTGAAGAAGTTAAAAAATAGCAATATGGTCATGACTACATGATGAAACACGTTATACACAGATACAGCAGTTATGGTGGTGTTATTCATTACACTTACATTGGAATCATTTTGTTCAGGGGAAGCCAGCACAGTGTCATCCACTTTGGATACTTCTGAGTCTGCGGAGTCAATGTGAAACTCTTCCCTAAACAGAACACAAATGTGTTTGATTTTTTAATATCATGTACAAATATTGAAATGGAATGACTCATCTGATAATGTGACAAATGTGTCACATTGTTTTAGGTACTGTACAGATACAGCCACTTAAAATGGCCACCTGGTCCTTGATAGGACCACGCCGAAACCTTGGCTGGTCCTTGATTGTAATGATTGTATCCGTTTATGCAATTACACTTAAATGGGTAAATGAAGGGCAAACACTCCTAATGACACCCCCCCCCCCACACACACACACACACACACATAAAACATATTAAGGATTGTACATTAACAGAGAACTGTTGTCAGAACCATACTGAATTTCACCTGAGAAAGACACACACACACACACATGAAGAGAGAGAGAGTATGCATAGTATGCAAACGGCTACCAAACAGCCATCATAATTTGTTATTCAATGAGAACAGGACAAATCAACAATTGACACTGACTAATTAATATTAAAATCTGTAACATAATGTATTGTTTGGAGTTTAGTCTGTTACTGTTAGTATTTTTACCATTTCTTTTTGGAGCAACTGTAACCCACATTATTTCCTTAGGGATTAATAAAGTATTCTGATTCTGATTGTTTCAGGATGACCTGCCATTATCCAATGACACATCTGCTTACCTGTATCTTTTGCTCGTTTCTCCTCCTTTTCTCTTCTTTTCTAAACTGAGCACCTGATGGCTTTGAACTTTTCTTGTCCATCTTCCATTGGCTTTAATTTTGCACTCCAGTATGAACACCCATCCCCCAACCCGAGGATCACCACAACATAACCTAATAGACCTACACCTTCGTTCACAGATTCACTTTGTCTAAGGTTTATTTCTGGGATTTCGCACAACCAGGATTCAAATCATGAATACATAATGGGCTTGGATTTACAACATTATGAATGAAATGTGCTCTATTTGGAAGAAGCCGGCCCCTCCCCTTTCGACAGGCTGTGTGTGAGACTTTAAATCATCAAACTGTAAATTATAAATTTTAAATTGTTATTAATCCCTTTATTCCTATTCCTAAAGTGTAGATTTATTTTCTTACTCTTCTTACATTTATTGTTTGTTTACTTGCACTGCTGTAACTGGAGCTTCGTCGTCTCGTCTCTATATACTGGACTGTATGTAGCAGAGATGACAATAGTGTTTACTTTGACTTCAGCAGCGAACAGGCGCACCGAGAGCTCTCGCGCTCACTTTTCGTGTATAGAAATTACAAGTCTGTGTCTCCTCCCAGCAGCAGGCGCACCTCGCAAACGGAGGGCGCCCTTACTCCCAGCAAATGGGCGATAGAAAACCGATCGGTGCCTATGCCATTCCCAATATGCGCTGGCTTATGTCGGGGCAGCATGAGTACGAGTAATTTTTTTTTTTGCCGATGCCCGTGATGCCGCCCCCCACCACGTTGCCGCCCCGGGCAACCGCCCGTGTCGCCCGTATCAAAAACCGCTACTGTTTATAAGTTAAAGTTGTCACTGAAGTTTTAGCATGTTAGTTAATAAGAACCACCACTTGCCTGTTAACCTCTGGTTCCTGGAGGCCATACCTACTATGGTGAGCTGCAAAACACTGCAGCTCACCAATGGTTGTTCCATTGCAGTGCAAAACACTGCAATGGAACAACCGCATCATATTTCATAGCAGCAAGAGCACCCAAATGCAGGACTAATGCAGATAAAACTAAGGAACTCAAAAGAAAAAAGTCATGAGGCTGCAGGCAGATGGACTAAGTGAACTCTGAACAGTGGGCACGAACAGTATTGCAACAATCTCCAGGAACACAAGAACGCAAAGGAACAAGTTCGCAGACACTGACTAAGAACATGGTGCAGTATGCCTGAAATGAGTGAAAATCAATAACGAAATAACATAACAGTTGAATATTTATCAATATAGATTACACAAAAAGATCCGAAGTATAACACTGATAGAATTAGTTTGTACAATAGTTGTTTTTAAATAACAATTTGTTAAATAGTTTAAGATTCTGTTTATGATGAGGTGGAATTTTAAAGTGCCATTTACCTGATAGCCTCTGACTCCTGTACATCACGCCTGCTATGGTCAGGCGTCTCAGTGTCACGCAGCACACTGCAATATGATAAATATTAATGATGGCAGTGTAATGCATTTATAGTGCTACAGTCCAAAGCCAGCTGTCAAAAAAAAAAACCAACCCACTTACATTGGCATTTCAGGGTGCACTACTTGACCACCAGTTGAGTCCTCACTGGCTTCTGTAATCTACAACATCACAGAAACATTACTACAAAAAAAAAAAATTAAATTAAAAAAATAAATAAAATGGCATAACACAACAAATGAGAAACACTAAGAACAGAGGACTAGTTAGAAAAGACCAAAAAGGATGAATGAAGAACCACACAGAAGATCCCAGATTCTATTTGGGTAGGCAGAACTTAAGTTATTAAAGTACAAGATAGGATAACTAAAACAACGTTAAGGAACCAAAAAAATAATAAACAAGAGAAAGTAAAAAAGCCAAAAAGCAAAAACTCAGGAAACACCAGGGATTAAAAGAAGAAATTGAAAGAAAAAAAAATTCTGACTAGACAAAAATTGTTTTATGAAATAGATAAACATCAGCCCGTATAAAAATTGTTACACCAAAGTTCAAGCTTGCTATCCTGCATTTCTGTTAACAGTGAATCAACTGATGGGGCGCATTATTTATACATAGCTGTCTCGCAAAGTGATCAGATAAATGTTTCAAAACCTTAGAGGCATCACAGCATTTATTATTCTGAACAGTGACATTTTAAAAGATAGCTTAGACAATTTTTGGGTGACTGGAGAGCCACTGAGTTACAGTAATAGTAATAACAATAAATTATGCCATATCAGCCACCTGAGTGAAACATCTGAATACCTTTAAACGGATATAAGGATTTGAGCGACCCAGAAGGTTTTTGGTTCTAATTTCTCTGGGTGTCTCCTCTTCAAGCGGAAGAATGAGCTGCTGTCCATTCACTTTGCAGAACTGCACTGGTATTTCAGGAATATTTGCCCGTAGTGCCTGCCTGAATTCCTTGGCTGGTTGATGGGAACGGCCACCCGAGAGGCAGGAGTGGCAGCTGCCAATAGATTTAAACCAAGTTATCCTGCCATTTTTACTAAAAAGGTCTTCACTGAAAATGGCAAAGGCTAAATTGTCACATTGTAGTGTGTCAACGTAAATTTATTGGTCCAAGGAAATAGATTACCCCTATGAGATCGGGACTCCTTATTACTGACACCAAAAATGTTATCTGGCGATGTCTGGTTCTTCCACCTCTTGGCCTGCGCAGTGGTCCTCCCCTGTGTTGTTGGTGGAAAACTTAACTAAACTTAACGGAAAACTATCATAAGACAAAGAGATCATTAACTTCATCACTAAATTGGACACAAACACACACGCACACAAAACACAACACACCACACAGTCAGGATAAACCACATGAATGTTCAAAAACTAGGTGTTTACTGCATATATTTTTAGATTGTCTGGCAAAGTAAATGAAATGCTCCCCGTGCTTTTCGGGGAGCTGGATCCTACCTGTCATAGAAGGGATATTCCCCCACAGTGGTAGCACAAATATGGGATATGCTACAGTTACAAACTTAAACCTTTATGCATAAAATCACATAAGATGGTTTAAAATCACTATCCTTTGATGTGGTCGATCTTGGAGACATTTCAGTGATTCCTGAGATTAGGGACAAAACAGGTTTGAATTTTCTAAAAAATATTTTTTGATTTTTCAAAAACATATTTACATATAAATGTTACACAAAGTTTTGGCTGTCTCACCATGTTCTGGTACAATCTCCCAGGTGTAACAATTTTTAATAATTTATGATTTTGCTGGAGAAGTGTAAGAAATGTGCATCAGATACATAGAAATGGAAAAATATTAGTGCTGTCAGCGTTAATCTCGTTAAAATGACGTAAACACCATAACTGCATTAACACGGCAAATATCCGTTAGCGAGTTAACGCGGATCGCTGCATGCGAACTTAATTTAAAATATATCTTGAATTAAGATGTTTCAGCTATTTTGACTGTTAGCAGCTTCTCAGTTCTGCTGTTTATGCACATATGTTTTCAAACTAATTATACCATGTTTAAAAGTTAGATTTGTCGTCTTTTTATTATTAGAGATACAGTCATACATATTTTCAGACACTTGGATTTAATCTCCAAAAGAAACAATCATATTTAGAAGCATTCAAATTTAATTTATTTATTCAGAAAATTAAGTATTTTTATTGGAAGATCACGAGGATGCAAAACATATTGTTCTTCAAAAGAGAAAAATAAACAAAAAAATCCACTTTATGGAGTTGACAAGGTGTTGACAGTGGTGACACAAATCTGACCATGGTGACACACTAGTACAAAACAACAAATTATTTCTTTCAAAATGACCATTAAACTTTAACAACTTATGTACTATCGCAAGACCCTTCATAACAGTTCTATTCTATTTTGTAAGTTCTGCATCTCAATAGTTCACCAGCGAGTAGCTGCCTACTACTTCTTGATTCCTCAAAATTAATGTCTAAAGTACTCTGTGGTTCTGTGTTTAGACCCTGCTGGATTTTGTCTGCTTTTTTCCTGCATTCTCTCAAGACTCTGTGCTTGTTTCCAAAACCTTCTCTTCTTCTTCTCTTTTTTCCTCTTTCTTTCAGATCACTGATGTTCTTTATTTTTATTTTTCCCTCTTTTACTCTATTTCTCCATCTTTGCCTTTCCGTTATGAGAAACTCTTCCTTCAACTCATGCTCGCTGTTATTTTTTTCTCTCCTTTTTTGATACTCCCTGTAGCTCGCTACTTGCCACCCAATCATAATATACCATGTCCTGACTGAGATATATCTGAAAAAATTAAAACGTACAGCTCTGCTATCACTTCCAACATAGATGAAGACAGGAAACTAAATAGCAGTGACTTTGTAGGATTACCGAAGTTGGGCTTGCTGAAACCAGCCACCTCCCAGCCCATTGTTCTTCCAGTGGGCTGGTTTTAGGCTATGTCCACACGTACACGGGTATTTTTGAAAACGGAGATTTTCCGTTTTCGTTTTAAAAAATAATCCCGTCCACACGTAAAGGCAGAAATGAAGGAAAACGCTGCTAGGAGCATGCCAAAGCAGCAGGTGGCGCTATATTCCTAACCGTGTAGAAATGTTGGCCAATCAGAAGTCTAGAAGCCTCGGTGGGAAATAGTAAACAAAGCTGGGGCGTAGAAGCAGAACCGAGTGGTATGTGTGGAGGGACAGTAACTGTGTGTGTATATGTAAGCATTTAAACACTGCAGAGAGGACAATTAACAGTAACAGTATTGTAGAAATTCATTTCACCGAAACAACAACGTGGCGCACAGTGTGACGTCAAAACAGGCGCACACCTTTGACGCTGCGTTTTCTCCGTTTTTCTCGTCCACACGTAAATGCAAAAACGGAGTTTTAGAAAATATCCACCCTGCCCGGAGTTTTTAGAAATCTCCGTTTTCAGTGACCGAAAACGCCGTTTACGTGTGGACGAAAGGTGCACGCATAGAAAAATCTGCGTTTTCAAAAATACCCGGGTACGTGTGGACATAGCCTGAGTCATATGCAAATGTACTGTTTATAAGATTGGGGAAATCTGCAGTCAGGATTTAAGTGGTTTAAAGTGGCAGTGTGTAGAGTCCAGTAGCTGTAGTGAGTGTGTGATGGTGTGTGCAGAATGTCAGCAGTTCAAAAGCCTGATGGCTTGTGGGTATTAGCTATCCCTGTGACTGCTAGTGTGGATCTGAATGCTCCTGAACTGCCTGCCGGACGGCAGGAGTGTCAAAAGCTTGTGGCTGGGATCAGAGAGGATACTGGACTAACTGACAATCAAACATCACTGTATTTGCTCTGATTTGTCCTCTCTGCAAACTACAGTATTACACTGAACATTTTCAAGACTTCTGTTTCAGGCACTTATAGCAGGATATCCATCTATGCTTGTATGTCCTGAACTTCTATAGAAGTAAAATCTTACAGTGTTTTAAAATCATTCTAGTTGACCATTATGCAGTTTACAGACCTGAAGTGGATATGTAGGCAGGTATGTACATCACAATAATCTGTCTGTATTTATCTAATAATTCTTGCTTTTATGACATTATTTAGATTATGATGTTAAATCTTTGTGTAGATTGCACATCTCACATGTTTTACAGGCCACCTAATACCGATAAGAATAAGAACATGCATCAAAATATGTATAAGACAAATACATATCAAAAGTCTAATGCCATAATGATCTCTTGCTTTCCCTCTCAGCAGGAGGCACCACACAGCAGATGATTATACTGTAGTTGTGCTTGTCATGATCAGGCTGTGTGTAGGCAGGAATTGGACCGCAAACTCACGGGAAACAGGACTGAACTCAAAATACAGCTTTATTGCTGAAAGAAGGGAAAAGCAATACAAAGTAATACAAAACTAAACTGAGAGATTCTAAAGGAACTGACTCATAAGGAAACACACGGAGGGACACACAGTCATGAGGGAGGACGCGACGCGGAATGGAGGGAGACGGGGACATAAATATACAGAAGGATAACGAGGGACATGGGAACACACGGGGAACACAGCTGACACAGATAATCATAACGAGACAGGGCAGGAGCAAACACAACATGACGCATACTGACGGGAGACTGTCAAAGTAACACAGGAATTACACAGAGGTGCAGACAGGAGGGGAGGAGAGAACACAAGGAGAGCACAGACATAACGGGCTGGGGAAAACATGGAATAAAACGCAAGGAGGAGAAACGAGGCATGGGGGCTCACAGATACATGGAGGGGGACACATGGGGTAAAGTCATGAGGGTAAATCTAATAAGCAACACCTTAACAGAACAACCTAGGGACCCTTGGAATAAACATGGACCTAAAACATAATAACATCAAATGACAACAATACAAGCATTTATTGTCACGCCCACTTCTCATGTTTATTATATATTTTGAGGATAGCACCACGTTGTTATGTGTTTATGTATGTGTGTCAATCTGTGTGTGTTGTTCTCAGAATTTGTTATTTTCTCATCCTTAAGTGCCTTTGTTTAGAGAACATCTAGACATAGCAAATTTCATATCCTTTTTCTAACCACTGGTAAATTCATGTCATTGCCACCTATCACATGATTCTTTGAAATACATGTGATGCTTTTTGTGTGTGTGAGCCATAAAACTGCTTATGTAATTTTTCACAGTTGTACTTTGCAAGTTATTTGCCAAACCAACCGACTCTACACAGCCTTGGTTGGTAAGTTTTTTGTTTCATTTTTTTTATCTAATAGGAGCTTGAACAAAAGCTCTATTAACTAATTAGGTACTAATTTAATAACTCTAATAGATTCGTGTTGCCCTGACATGAGTGGTATCTCTCATCAACAAAATACCACAGCAGGACAATAGGACAACTGGACACTTGAGAAAATTAAGCAATTGTCCAGCCTTATCACATAATTGCTCAAAGGTATAAAAGATAGAAACGTAATATAATGTAGAATGTAGAGTAATACAATTAATCAAGCATATATCTCAGTCGCAACACCACTTGGATAAAAATGTAAAGAGTTGGTCGTAGGTCAAATCACCAAACAAAAATCAAAAGTGAACTTTAAAATTAGATCCTTTTATTAAAATTAAATAAACTAAATTGATAAAATTATTAGAAGTAGTAAAATCTGTTTTCTGTATGTATTATTGTAGGGTCTAGCTTACAATATTATGCTGTATACTTTTTAAGCATAATTGAATGTGTGGTGACCCTTTGTGGAGTCGAACTCAACTTAAATATTTCTTGCAGCTGGTATCAAAAAAAGCACTGCATTCCTGGTTCAGTTTTCATGACTGCGGCATGCATGTTTAGCCAGCATGCAGAATAATTGTCATAATGTACTTTTCAAGTTCGAACATTTAAGACAGGCATGTGGTCATCTTTCTCCCAAAGGGTAGAGAAATCTACAAAAATCTCACTTCATGAAAATGATCTTAAACAGTTTAAAGCTGTGATGACATCCTGTTCCAGCTTTTTTTTTAATTCATCTAAGTGTCTAATTTTGTATTTTTTACAAAGCTAAATAAGTTGGTCTTTGTTACGGCTGCACCCTCCAAGCTTGTTTTTTGGTCTCTGACACCTTTTATCATTTCTTCTCTGTCGTCCTGCTTGCAAACTGAAAATTAGGATTATTTATTAACTTGTGCATGTGGCCTGAAAATATTAGCAGGCAGAGTATATTTTGTTCTCAAGATGTTTTTCTTCCTACTTGATAAATTTTGATTAAAAAGAGGGAATAAATAGTACTGTTGTGAATTTTGGTGAAAAAAAAAGTGTATGGTCCCATACACAGCTGCCAACTGAAAATACTTCACTGTTTTCAAATAATACTTAATTACATGCCTTAAAAGGTTTTTGCCTTTCAAAATAAAAGCCTCTTAATGTGAAACTGACCTTTTCACAACTGTGCCTGTCTCTTTCACGCAGAGAGAGTGTGTGGCTACACATTTTATCTTTAAAAGAAGACTTTATATAAGGTAACATGCTAAGTGATACAAAAGGCGCTGTATTAATAACATTTAATTGAATTTAATTCTATTATATTTTGTTTTCAATTATCATTACTTTTAGCTCCTGATGGTTCCTTTCATCTCCATGTTGCTTTTGTTTATGTCTAACTGAGAGGTACAGACAAGCATGTAAACATATATCTGCATTTGCAAGATCACTACAGCACTAGTGAGAGAGTAGATACCTGGATTCTCAGAGGCCTGTCAGTGTTGAGCAGACTGCCTGTTGAAGGCAGAACAAACAAATGTTCTTTGAAATCAAATTTAACTTCCCCTTTTTTTTTTTCTTTTTTTTTTCTTTTTTACAGAACTCTTAGTTACCACATAGCTGGTTATGTGCATGACTGCATCCTCCCAGCCTGTAACATAGGCACTATAAATTTTGCTGTGTGTGTTGTATACAATAATGTCACACATCTTAAATGACATCAGGGAAATATTAAAAATAAAAGCTTTATTGCAGTTTGTGCACCCACATAACCACTGGTGTGCTTTCACACACCTGGAAAACTTTTATTTCTCTGATTGTGACTGTGAGAAGAACTTTTGGTGTTTTGTCTTTTGACAAGACATCCACATCCCACTACCACACAAAATGTTGTAGGTGTACACTGTGGTTTTAGCTTAGCTGCAGAAGCAGAGGTGGGGCAGAGCATTTCAGAGAGCAGTGCCAGGTTGAGCTAAATGGTACAGCTGCTGCATATCTTCTAATCAGCTATTCCTTTTTACTTAGCAGGCTGAAATTTTGAGACACAGAGACCACAGAGCAGCCACAGCCGTACCAAGCTACACACCTGTCTAAGAAGGAAGTAACCTGAGTTGTCGCTTAGCGTATTGTGGCAGACTGGATTTGAGCAGCACATGGCTTTTGTTTGTATACAACTGCATGTGGGCTTAGGCTGCTCTCAATTAGGATTATTTATTCTGAAAGTCATAAATCCCTGCAGCTGAAGAACTTTGGATATGGACCCAAGATCTCTGGGAGTATCTCAAAAGCATCAGAGTTTTCCACATTAATGCACATGGAACAACAGGGGTAACCTAAGCCTTTCCACAAAGTCATAGTTTTGCTGCCATTTGGAGCACACCAGCTTTAAAGCAAGGAAGAACACACAGAACCTTCATGGTTGTTGTGATGGAGGACATGCAGAAGGGCGATGTGACAGTGGAGGATGGGTGAGATGAAGGCAGATGTCCCACTATGTTGATTCCTAAATGGAGTGGCTGGAAAGAAAAGCTGCTGTGTCATTACTGTCAAGGTGTCCTAGAGTACCTGCATAAAGTAACTACAATATGGCAACACAGATGTTACAGATGGTTCTGAAATCCCCAAAATAGTAAAGAAGTTTTACAGATATTAGGACTTGCTTAAATTGAACATTTCACTCCCCAAATGTTGCAGTGTGAAAGGGAAACATCTCCAAACAATTATGTAATATATATGTAATAATTTGATTTAAATCTACATTATTTACAAAATATTGAGGTAAACTAGGTTATATGTTTTTAAAAAATGTAATTTTTTAAAAAGCAGACATTGTGTCTTTGTTAGTTAAGCACAGAAATGAGATTTTTGTTTTTGTTGCATTCTTCGTTGTCAGATTGCACATGGCAATCTGCTTTTTGCTTTTAAATGGTTTAAATCTGAGTCCTTTTATAGAAGTTATTTACAAACTTGTACCATATTTTTTTCTCATAAACACATTTCCATCAAGATTTAAAAGCTAAACACAACTTCACTATCTAAAACTGAAACCAGTGATTTTATCCTACAAGATGCGCTAATCATCAGTCCAGACCATACATACAGGAAACACTACTCACTGTCTCTTTTGTCTGTGTGTGTGTATATAGAGAGGGAGCATTAGAAGCACGAGCAGTTTATGCTGCCACTGCTGCAGAGATGATGCAACTGTGTTGGGCCCTAGTACTGATTTTTTCTTATTCCACTTCAGGTATGTTCATTTACTTTCCTATTCTGAGGTTTTCATTTTGTTTGCGTCTGCATGAAATAACACTAGCTGAGAGAGGACTTTTTCCCATTTCTTAATTTGTTTCTGGTTTAAATTAATGTCACATTACATTTTGATATGTGTCTAAGAGTGCTTCCAGAACAACTGGTATTCAGCCACTGTTAATGCAGGTGTCTTTGACATGTCTTTAATCAGACTTTGTCTCTTTTATAACAGAAGGCACTATAATCATCACAGAGCCTGGTGAGAGCATCACTTTGAAGTGTTCCTCAGAAGAATGCCCCCAAAACAATGGTCGATATGCTGGAATGTATCTGTATCATAGGTTTACTGAACAGAATGAGGTGTATTTCTATATCAACCATGTAAAGAGCAAAGTCACTGTGCGATCGAGATACAAAGGCAGGATTGAGTCAAATGGAGTTCCAATGAACCACAGCATCATCATGACCAATCTGACTGTGGATGATTCTGGTGTCTACACTTGTGTCTACAAAGAATCAGTAGACAAAAGTGTTGAGTGCAAAGTCTACACAGTTTTTGTAAGAGGTGAGTTTTTTCTTCTATCTAACTCCAAAATCTTGTCCAGTAACTAAAATACTGTAGAGGGGCTAATCACAGTGTACTGTAAATGTACAGTACACAGTTACAAAGTCAAGAGTTGATTTTTACATTAAGAAATACCAACAGTATAGAAAGTTGGTTTATATTTACCTACCTACAGAGTGGTGACATTACACATGGATGTGGTTATTTGGGCTCCAGGAAAGTCAGCTTTTTATAACCCTAAACTCCAATATGTAGTATTTTTGGGTAGTATTTAGGCAGGATAGCACTCTATAAACACCACTGCTGCTGAAAAATATATTTAAGAAAGTTATTGTATCAGCAACAACTGTTTCAGTTTAATACTTTTGCACTTCTGATTCTGTAAAATATAACCTCTTTTTTTTTTTTTAAAAAGTTCACTGTGTAAAATGTTACTAAAAACAGCACACAGGGATTTGCAAATCTCATAAACCCACATTTTATTCATAACAGAATATTTAAACTGAAAATATATACAATTTAAAGAAAGAAAATAGATCAACACATCTACAAAACATTAGGACAGGGTCACGTTTAGCACTGTGCAGCAAGCATACCTACTTTTTTTTTAACAACAGATCAGTTGCTGGACTTTCAGAAGAGTAATGTTGTCCCATTTTTATCTGATAGCACTCTAGCTGCTCAACATTCCAGGGTCTTCCTCGCCATATTTTTCTTTTTCTTTTTATGATGCACCAAATGTTTTCAGTTGGTGAAAGTTTGGCAGGCTGAAGAGCTCGACACTGGCCTTCCCATCTGGCCTTGTCCAGATGGGAACCTACTGTATGTTGCTCTAAAACCTGTATATACCTTTCAACATCGATGGTGCCAGATGTGCAAACTTTCAGTTCCACAGGCACTAATGCACCCCCACTAATGGTCCCTCTCCTCTTTAGTCTGGAAAAGTCTATGTTTTCCAAAAAGTATTTCAAATTTCGGTTCTTTTGTCCACAGAACAGTTTTCAACTTTGTCTCAGTCCATTTTAACCTAACTTTGGCCCAGAGAAGATGTCAGAGTTTCTAGATCACATACACATATGGCTTCTTTGCATGATAAAGCTTTAACCTCCATTTGATGATGGCTCCTGAGCCCATGCAATGATTTCCAAGGCAAAATCTTACCTGTTTTTACTGGACTACCACCTGAAGGCCCAAAGATCACTGGCATCCAATACTGATTCTCTGAATCTTTAGATATTATGTAATACAGATGATGAGCTATTCAGTCTTCATGGTTTTACATTGAGGAACATTATAATTTTTTACCAATTAGAGACCTTCTGCCCATCTTTACTTCTTAGAAACTCTGTCTCTCTACGATGTTCTTTTTGTACTTGGTTATAATACTGACTTCCTGCCAATTAACCTAATTAGCAAGAGGTAAAATGTTCCGGCTGCTCTTTGTTTTTGCTACTATTTAATTTTACAGTCTTTTTTTGCCTTCCACCATCATTTTGAAACAAATTGCTGCCATCAAATGAAAAATTACTTAATATTTTTCATGAAAAAGTAAAATTTCACAATTTAAATATTTGACATGTTTTCTGTGTTTATGAGATTTGCAGATCATTACATTCAGTTTTAATTCACACTTTACACAACTTCTTTGGTCGTATACAAACACAGGGCTCCTGTTTAATGTGTCTTCTATATGTTTCATTACTCCAGTTTGTAAATGATGTGACCTAGTCCACTGTTCTTGTCAAGGTGACATATACAAAAAAATACCAATTTTCTGTTGTCCTTCCTGACTATGAAGGATTTTGTATCAAAAAATGTTGCTGTAAAAGTACAATTAAAGCTGTTATAAATTTGTGGGTTTTTTTCCATACAGAAATAACAAACAAACATAACAGAGAGCTCCAGACGACCGCAGAGAAGAGACGTCTACCTGGTGATAATCGTGAGCATAATACTACCGAGCATCCCAAAGGTCAGTTCGATTCTCTCAACTAACAGCCTGTCTGTTAACTCCCAGTGCTGTTATCAGCCAAGTGAAGTGCACTGCATACAGATGCTTCCATTGCCACAAATTACCTTGCACACTTTAAGAAGCTATGAAAGAAAGAAGTAACAATAACACAGAAAACTATTTTATGTTAAGCTTTACAATTGTGACATCTCTTATTGTTGTGGTCTTCAGTAGGGATGAACTCAACTTACAGTAGATATAAAACACAATAGACCATAATTCACAATTATTGATGTGCCATTTGGGCTTGGTGACACCCTCAACAGTAATGCTGAATAAAAGTAATATAAAAGGCTATTGTTAAAAAACAAAACAAAAAAAAAAACCAGTGACAACACAGATTTTAATTACTTTTAATTACTTTTCCTCTTCCTATATGATATACAAAGAGAAGAGCAATCTTCCTTTTATTTTTAGATGAGCTCTTCAGGAGGTTTTTGGAGAATTCTGTATTACATTGCAAATTTAATGTTAGAACAGTGTAATTAAAGAAGTTCACCAAGATGGTAAATTTCTTGTGCAGCTGAATGAAGGCATCACTTTTGTTCTCCTGTATTTCACACAGAACCATGTCCCAGACAAAAGGCGCTCTTGTCCACTGCAGAGGAGAGACATCTACCTCTGGTGTTAATCATCAGTATTTCCACCATCATCCTGCTGTTCATCATAATCTTAATCCTACTGATGATCCAGAAGGTGAGTTCAGTTCTTTCTACTTAAAGCTTTCTATGTAAGGTACTGTTATGTAATCTAGCCCTGCAGCTATGGTGTGCAGCAGTGGTTATCTTGCGTCTGCAGACATGTAAATGTACACATTTATTAGCCTCACCGCAACCAAGTATGACTGCTGTAAACACTGTAAACGCTCTTGCGCTGACTTGCTGATTATATCAGAAACCACTGAATTATCTGTTTGGATCTTGAAGTGCAGCTGTGAAAGTGCTGCAGCTCCTTGGAAAGTGCATCACACTGTTCACGTCTTTCGCTCTGTTGGCTCAAGATGAAAATAATTTTTCTTTGTTACAAAACTCAACGTTAATGATATGCTAACACACCTGTCCTCTGTAAACTCCACTTCTTAAGAACCCCACTTGGCTTTGTACCCACTGTGAGCACTGTTTTATTGTTTTACCACGTGTCAAATCATTTGTCAAAAATGAAAACTTTCTAGAAGTTAACTGGATGTACTTTTTTGAAATCTGCTTAAACCATCATACTATTTATACAGAAAACTGATACAGTGGTATTTTACTATTGACAGGCGAGAAAAATGAAAAGCCACGAAAGAAAAGCAAGACCTTCCCTGCAAGGATCCAATGATTATGTGTATGAAGTTATGATGAAGACCAACGGGTGCCCAGCAGCAGCTCCAGAGCAGCCAGCACAAAACCCCTATGAGCTTGTTTAGATATGTAGTCGAATATTATTCACTTCTGGGGGGTTTCTTTTTAAGCTGTTGATGGGGTGTTTTTTCTTCTTCTTTTGTTTCACTGTTTTTGGTTGATTTTTGTTTTTGAAGTGATTTAAATCACAATGATGCACTCAAAGTGACCATTCATAGTGTTGCATTGCCTCTGTTCCCTGATTATTTGAGAATTGAGAGGGCATTTGAAAAAAGCATGAATACATATTGTGATATCATAGGGATAGGGTTTGGGTTGTTGCTTGTGAGGACCTAGACGTCAGACAGCCATAATAAACATCAGCATCCTGATTATTGATCTGTTAGTTTAGCACAAATGAACATAAGTGGTGAGTGTTTCTTGTAATGTATTATAACTTGGAGGGTGCATGCGAGGACATGTGAAACACACTTGTGGCCAAAAACCACCGAAGATTGGTGGGAGGGTGGGGATGGGGAGGGGGATGAGTGGTTTATATTTCTACATGCAGATATCTCACATGATTTATTAATGCTGATTTGATAACAGTCGCATATAAATAACGGACGTAATTAGAGTTCTGAAAGTGGAGATGAGACTGGATGATAATGGTTAGACTGTTTATTAGAATGGAAATAACAGACATGTTTTGAAACAGTTGTAGTTTTGTTTGTTTGTTTGTTTCTTGGCTTGAATCCTTTATTATTGTTAATTCCAGACCTTCTCCATAATTTGTGCTCTGTGCTCTGGAATATAACAACAGCAATCTGAGGTATATAATAAAAAAAAACATTCAATGAAAAATATTCAATGAAACACACACACACGCACACACACATGCAAACAGTATAACTGGTTTAAGATCTTTATTGTTCAAAGGGGAGAGTGTACAGTATGTTCTGAATTAAACTCATTTGTCATTGCTGTCAATAAAAACCTGCATTATGTGGTGTTTGCACTTTCATAGAGTGAAATTTGTTTTAATTTAGGGTCTTGTGAGCGTATTTCCTAGGCATTGTTTCCCCACTTTTTCAGGTTTCTCGGCTATTTTCAACAGTGTCTTCTTCATATCACCTGCACTAAGAGGAATGTTTGCTTTGAGAGGAGACTTTGTCAGGAGTTGTACTGGATATTGATAGAGTGGTGAGATTTTCAGTACGAGTCCCAGATGGGTTTAAGGTGAGGGTGGAATTACATCAGGGATTGACTCTGAGCCTCTTCTTGTTTGCAGTAATAGTGGGTAGGTTTACTGATGGGGTTAGGCAGGAGTCTCCATGAACTGATGTTTGCAGGCGACATTGTGAGAGCAGGGAGCAGGTGGATGTGTGCTCTGGAGAGAAGGGGTATAAAAGTCTGTAGAAGGAAGACAGAATACATGTGAATGAGTGGGAGAAAGGTGTAACAACAGAGCTGCAGAAGTATAAGTAGTGAAGGTAGCTGTGTTTAAGTATGTGGTGTGTGCCATTCAAAACAACGGGCAGTGCACAGAGAGATGAAGAAAATAATGCAGGCAGGTTGGAGTGTGTGAAGACCAGTATGAAGGGTAATTTATGACAGAGGGATAGCATGAGGAGTGAATGTGAGACCTGCTATGGTTTGGTTTTACCAACACAAATTTGGCAAACAGTGTAATTTGTGAATATACATTTTAATGGCAGTCCCAGAGTGAAAAAAGAATATGACCAATAAAGGCCACGATCTATTTGAACTCTTAGATTATTCATTCATTCATCAGTTAGTTTTGTTTTATTTATTTAGTCTCCTGCAGAGTAAAAGCCAGTGACATGGCTACTGATAGTCTCACTTTTAACCACAAGAGATTGTAAAACACTTCTGGTAGGATCAGCAGGACCAGCAACACAAATACAGGAAGCCTGGATCAGCTCTGTGGTTAAAAGGTTGCAATCTCTGATCCTATGGGTCTTACCCAGAAGGAAATGCACAATTCAGATGGAGCTGATGTGGGTGGGGGGACTCGCCCAGCTCTAACTACGTTGAAGTCGGCATGTCCTCCCTGCTTCCCCTGATAAGATAAGCAAAACCTGAGTAGCCTTGCAGGTCAAATCCTAACAGTCCCACCTGTTATGACAGCTCCCCTCTAGATTGGTGCACTTCTTAATAACTTGGTCAATTTTAGGGGCCTGGACAGTATTTAAAGGGCTGGAGTAACCTGTAAAAGCTATTTGCACTAATAAGGATAAGTACTCAGATTTTTACCTGCACTGCTTAACAAAAGGTTAAAAAGTGAATATCCACCATTTGGACCTATTACAGGATATTTTATTAAAGCAGTTTGGCAGGAAAAAAAAGCAAAACCAAATGCAAATAAAACTAAATAATAATCAGTTAAATCACTTGAACTATGCTTATCCAATCAACCTACTCTGAGCTAATGCTGATTTTGTTTTGATCGTTTGAAGGAGAAAGGCCTAGAGATCCACTTATTTCTGTGTTCTGTGTTGAGTGGGAATCCAAATGTCCTTGATTCTATAATCCAACACGACAAAAAATGAGTAGAGAAAAAGCCAAAAAAACCATACAAAACCAATTTGAAGGTTCACCGGTTGGGTTTCAGTTGATCCCTCTGGTGTCTCTGCTGGAATTTACAACTGTGGACACCTTAGGTCCAATCTGCAGAACTGCTCATGTTTTAGAATACAAAAGGGAAGAACCCCATATCTCTTCTTCACTTAACTGTTCACCCTTTCCCCCCCTAGTGGACGTCACATCCACTGAGCTGACATCTGACTTCACCCATGCAGACATCCATGTATTTGTCTTTTGATGAAATGAAAAAGTTTCACTTTTCATAGGATGTTGATGCTCCTTATAACTGAGTTAGCTGATAACTTATGACACGTTCATGTTAATATGGTAACTTCAGGTTCCAAAAAACATCTGTCTTGATAGCAGCCAGAATACTGATGGTCAAGCTTCAAAATGCAAAGGCCATAAACAATGTGTGACATCACAGTGACCACCTCCATCATTTCCAACATCAGCCCTTCTAATTTATCAAAACTGGGAATATGCTCAAAAGATAAGCACATAAAGGCATTTTTAACTTTAACCTGTTGGGGGCACCACACACCACCGAGCTCAAAGTTCAGATTGAAATCAGAAGACTGCCAGGGCCTCCAGTTTGTGAACAAAATGTAAAAACTTTATACAGTTATTTTTTTATTATCAGTTTCAACTGTGGTTTTTATGCTATTTCTAAGTAAAAGATCTGATGATGAACATTTGTTTGTACAATGTCAATATTAGATGGAAAGGAATACATCTAAAAGCTTTGTTCAGAAGGGAGTATCTTCTCTTCTGCTACAATTTTCCAGCCTTCTCACTCAGTGATTCCTGGGTGCCGATGAGCCCATCATGAAGAAGCAGTCCTGAGTCTTCCTCTTGGAGGCAGCCGCGGCCTGTAGTGTTTCTTTGTCTAAGTACACAAATGATTTATTTTACAGCTTCTGGTTGGGATAAACCCAGATGCACTTGTTGACCGTGACAGGGTCCTTGACTTACTTGTTGTTACTTACTGTTTTGTCATCTTTCAGGTCATGTTGTTCAAAATATAAAAACTTAGTCTCTCAAATTAGCCCTGCAGCTAATGAAAGGCCTGTTTAGGCCATATTTTTATCATAATGTGGTAAGAGCACTTTTCCTGAGGAACTGCATGCTGGAATTAAGTGTAGGAACGCGGCTGTGGTAATCTTACATATTATTGTGTGTTATAAAGTACAACCAAATACAATGAACATATTTTACTTTAAAACTATTGTTGGTCGTCTTTTCTTTTTAACATGTGACATATTTGAGTCTTCTCAGAGTTATTTATACTTTTGCACTGTCTTTTTTACGTCTTCACATTTCATTTTATAAGCCAATCCAAATCAGTAAAGCTTGTTACAACACATGCAATGATAGGTCACAAGGAGCACATATCACCAATCCATATCAAACCATACAGGAAACACTGCTTACCGTCTCTCCTATCTGTGTGTACATACAGTGTTTGAAAAACAGTGATAAAAGTCAGCATATGCTGTCATTGCTGCAGAGATGATGCTGCTGTTTTGGACCATAGAGATGATTTTTCTGTATTCCAGCTCAGGTATGTCCATTTAATTAAAAAATTTTTTTTAAATATTTTAATATTATTTATATTAATATATATTATATATAATATTATTATAGATTTGCCTGCATCGAGATCAACTGAGAGCAGATCATTTTCTTAGTTTCATTATCTGTCTGTATACAGATACTGTGGATATGTGGCTCTCTGAGTGCTTCCAAAATAAATAAAAATGTTGTCACTGTTAATGCAAATGTATGTGTCTTATATTACACACACTCTTTTTTTTAACAGAGGGGACTATAATTGTCAAAGAGCCTGGTGAGAGCGTGAGAACACTTTGAAGTGTTCAACAGAAGGAAGTCCCCTGAGCAATGATGGATATGCTGGGATGTATCTGTATCATAATTTTACTGAACAGAATGAGGTGTACTTCAATAATAAAATTGTGGAGCGACCAAGACTGAAAGTCAGAATTTGGGTAAATGAAGCTTTCATGAATTACGACATCACCATCACTAATCTGACCGTGGATGATTCTGGTGTTTACACTTGTGTCTACAAAGAATTGCTTGACAGGAGCGTTGACTCCAACGTCTACAGAGTTTTCGTGAGAGGTGAGTGTTTTGTTCTTCTATTTGTTAAAAACTCCACAATCTTGTTGAGTAATTCACAATGCTTCAGAGTTGGCTAATTGCAGTGTACTGTATGCATGCATACAGTCCCATTTCCTTCTTCATGATATGATGCTTATCTTTTTTCTCAGCTAAGAAAGTGAAAAGTGCAGAAATGTCTAAGAATAGGAAGAGCATAGAAACTTCCTTTACGCTTACCTACACAGTGATGATATTAAACCTGAATGTGGTCATTTGGCCTACAAGAAAGTCAGCTTCTCATAACCCTAAACCTAAATCTCACAACACAGTCAGTAATGATCTCCTTTGGAATGGGTTAGGGTCTATAAACCCCATTGCTGATTAAAAAGCATATAAAAAGTTACTGTATTAACACAAGTGTGGCACACCTACCCCTGTAGGTGTAGGACTTTTCATGTTAACATAATCTTTTATTGTTTTATTACTTTTTACAGTTTGCAAAATGATCTAAAAAGAGAATTTCACAGGTGGCATAGATAGAGGTGGATGGTATACACCCTTCTAGCTATTGGTATGTAACATACAACGAGAATAGAAACCTTTTTAGCGCTAGATGAGTTGTTCTTCAGTGCACATTGCATATTTATTGTTACAACATTCTAATAAAAGATGTACCCCAGAGTTATAGTGTAATTACAGGAAAACAACTAATTTGTTATAACCCGTGTCTTGCTATATTTGCACAGGAAATGCATGTACAAACTGAGAAGAGCTCCAGACCACCGCAAAAAAGCGTTATCTACTACTGGTCTTAATCATCAGTAACGGTGTCCTCGGCATGCTGTTAGTCATAACATTCATCATACTCATCGTCCAGAGGGTAAGCTCATGTCCTTCTGCTTAGAATTAAACTTTTCTGGAATAGGGTTTTGAAATCTGTTCAAACTGTCATACTACACACACACACACACAATCACTGCAGTCTTGTTTTACTATTGACAGGTGAAACAATGGAGTAGCTGCAGGGCAATCCACTGATTATGTAATCAAAGTTATACGAACACTGGTGTGCACCCTGCATCAGCTCCAGGGGAGTCATCCCAAAGCCCCCATGGGGTCCTTCGCAGTGCAGTTAAATATTACTTAAAGGATTTTCTTTTTGTTGTTGATGATGTTGTTTTAACAATATAGTAATTTCAATCAAAATAACTCAGACAAAATGTCAAACATTATCATGCTTAAGAGCTAAACAGTCAATTCACTCCATATGCACGGCAATATTTGAATGGGATGGGAGAGAGATGACTACATTAAAGGATTTATAATCCTTTAATTTGTATCTACCTAAAAGTTGTATGACCTCCTCCCCTATCAGAAATTATACACTAGCTCATTTATCTTTATATTAGTACAGCAATTTATTTAATATGCTTATTATTACTGGAAATTACTGTACTTCCCAGGAGGGAGCTCAGACGCTCTGTAATCAGTCATCACTAAGTAATCAGGGATGACTCTGACACTAGCCCAAACCCTTTGCTTTGGGGACAAACAAAAAGATCTGTTTTGAAAAATTTTGGTGCATTGTAATTATAATGATTATTTTGTCACGATCCTGAGTCTTTTGACCCAGCGTTTTGAGTTTTAGTTTATTTCTGTGTTTAAGTCGTTTAGGTTTTCTGAGTTCATCTCTATTATGCCTAGGTTGCCATTACACTTCTTTGTTATTAGACTCCGCTTGTATCTTCAACCCTATATTAAGTCTCCCTGCCCTTCATGTGTTTCATGTCTGCATTTCTTTTGTCGTCAAGTTCATGTAGTCGAGTCGATCTTACGTGCTGCACAATAATGTTTAATATTTAGTATTTACTGTTATATTCCCATAGATCATGGTGATTTTGTTTATTATATTGCTCTCTTTTTCTTCTGCTTGTTTTCTCTTTTTTTCTTTTTTTAACAGGTGATCCAGGTGATTGATATATGTATTTTTTGTCTGCTTATTTTGTTGTTTTTTGTTTTTTGTCCTTTATCCCCATCCCTCTTCTCCGCTGTTTTTCTTTCCCTCTTTCTTTCTCCCCTTTCTTTCCCCCAGTCAAGTCTGTCCCGTATTTAGCAAGTGAAAATAAAATAAAATAAACAATAAAAGGTGAATCAAATGGACCATTACGGCAAGGCTGGGATGGTCCATTTGGTAAAGTAAATCCGTTGGGCATCTTTCTTCGCCTTTAGACAATAATTCTGATGGCAAAAGAGCCAAACGGGACAGGCAAAAAAAAAAAAAAAAAAAAAAGTTCATGTAGTCGTGTCTGCTTTTCATTATGTTTCCTGTTTTATTTTGAAGAGGTCCTGTGTTCCTGTGTTCAGTGTGTTTAGCTTTATGTTTCCCCCGTGATGTCGTTATGTTCATGTGTGTCAGCTGCTTCCCCATGTGTACCCACTTCCCTCATTAGCCTCCTGTGTGTATTTAGTCTGTTTTTTCTCATTCAGTCTTTGTCAGGTCATCTGTTGTTTTCCATGCTATGCTTGTAGGTTTGCATGTTCTACATCTCAGATATTCATGTCCAAGATTATCTGTGTTCATGCTAGGGTCTTTCATGTTGTGCTTTAGTTCACCCAGTTTAGGTTTAGGTTTCAGTTTTGCCCTTTTGTTTGTAGTTTTTTGCCAGCCCTCAATAAACAGCTCACTTTCTATTACATCAAGTTTTGTCTCTTTGCGTATCTGCGTTTGGGCCCACCTGATTACTCTTACAGTCTGTCACAGCGAGACTGTGACAATTTTCTTTGTCCCCTGATTGCCAAAACTTGATACAACATTTATAAAAAAAACAGCAAACAAACAAAAAACATTCTAATATTCCTGTGTTAGGGTCATCACTGGTGATTTCATAGATCTCAGATCACAACAAACCTGAAGAGTCAGATTTTGACTTGTTAGAGTTTAATTAAGTTAAATTCAATTTTATTTATAAAGCACCAAATCACAACAACAGTGGGCTCAAGGTGCTTTATATTGTAAAGTAGATCCTATGATAATACATACAGAGAAAAACCCAACAATCAAATGACCCCCTATGAGCAAGCACTTTGGCGACAGTGGGAAGGAAAAACTCCCTTTTAACAAGAAGAAACCTCCAGCAAAACCAGGCTCAGGGAGGGGCAGCCATCCGCTGCGACTGGTTGGGGTGAAGGATAACAGGATGAAAGACATGCTGTGGAAGAGAGCCAGAGATTAATAACAAGTGTGATTCAGCAGAGAGGTCTATCAACACATAGTGAGTGAGAAAGGTGACTGGAAAGGAAATGTTCAATGCATCATGGGAATCCCCAGCAGTCTACACCTATTGCAGCATGATGATAAGGAAGGATTCAGGGTCACCTGGTCCAGCCCTAACTATATGCTTTGGCAAAAAGGAAAGCTTAAGCCTAATCTTAAAAGTAGAGATAGTGTCTGTCTCCCGAATCCAAACTGGAAGCTGGTTCCATAGAAGAGGGGTCTGACTTGAAAATGCATGGATTTCATGTAAAACTAGATCTTCAGTTTTTTCTCCACTTTGCCCACAAGAGGGCAGAGTTGTCATGGCAGCAAATATACAACATCATAAGCACTCATATAAATGAGTGTAGAAACAGAGATAGTGATAGATAAATATTAACATAAATAGATAAATATAGAGATATAGGTATACATATACATATAAATATAAAAGGACAAGTAAATGTGTGTTTATGTTTCCTTTTTTGGTTTATGCCTGTTAAACATAAAAGAGAAATGTTCGCTTTTAAAATGTCTCAGTTTAGATTTGGTTTAACTCTCATCATCTCAGATCAGCTCTGTGAGAAGGATGTTGCTGTTTTTCACTAATGTATCAATTAATGTACTTAATATACCAAATATTTGGGCACTAGTATTAACCACGTGTTTCCTGCTTTTATAAGTCTTTAATCCAGGAATAAAATCCCAGGGTTTCATGTGGCTAAAATGACCATTTAATCCACATGAATCATTCAGCTAGAGAGGCTTTCTCACTAGCAGACTTTACTGGAAAGCAATATTTATGAGTTAGTGTTCAAGTTAGACAAGGAGGATGAATTCAGTACTTTGTATCAATCCTGGAACCAAACGTAAATGTATCTTCTGGCTCCATTATAGCAGAATTCATGGTTTATACATGAAAATAATTCCTATATGAATGAATAACTAATGATATGAATAGTTTTATTACTTTTTGGGATTCGTAGTAATAGCATGAATTAAAACTATTGTTGATGAACTGAGTTCCCCCTCTTTTGCTTTTTAATGCTTGGCACATTTATGTGTCTTATTTTTTTTTTTATTGAGTTCTTTATACATTTGTAAACCTTTGTTCTATTCGTACACATTTTCAGAGTGTTACATAAAGCTACACGCTGTCTAAATGAGTGAATGTAATGAATGATCTTATCTCACAGGATGCACACATTGATCTACATCAAAAACCATACAGGAAACACTGCTTTTTGTCTGAACTGGTGTGTAAGTATGCGCAGTGTGTGAGAAACAGAGACTTTAT
Source organism: Pelmatolapia mariae (assembly GCF_036321145.2). Lineage (NCBI taxonomy): Eukaryota > Metazoa > Chordata > Actinopteri > Cichliformes > Cichlidae > Pelmatolapia > Pelmatolapia mariae. Next base: position 28,272,555 of record NC_086232.1, on the reverse strand, counting down.
GCTGTTAGTGCTGCAGAGATGATACAACTCTGTTGGGCCATATTATTGATTTGTTATTATTGCTATTCAGGTATGTCCATTTACTTTTCTTGTAATATTTTCTTGTGTTGGTATAGTTCAAGACTGCTTGGAACAATATTTACAAAATCATCAGACAAAGATATTTTTATCCATACTGACTTATTAATGTTGACGTTTTTATATGATATCATATTATATTATATTATATATTTTTACACCCACTAATCAGAGATTTTGTCTCTTTTATAACAGAAGGCACTATAATCATCACAGAGCCTGGTGAGAGCATCACTTTGAAGTGTTCCTCAGAAGAATGCCCCCAAAACAATGGTCGATATGCTGGGACTTATCTGTATCATAGGTTTACTGAACAGAATGAGGTGTATTTCTATATCAACCATGTTAACAGTAAAGTCACTGTGCGATCGAGATACAAAGGCAGGATTGAGTCAAACGGAGCTCCCATGAACCAAAGCATCATCATGACCAATCTGACTGTGGATGATTCTGGTGTCTACACTTGTGTCTACAAAGAATCAGTAGACAAAAGTGTTGAGTGCAAAGTCTACACAGTTTTTGTAAGAGGTGAGTGTTTTCTTCTATCCAACTCCAAAATCTTGTCCAGTAACTAAAATACTGAATAGGGGCTAATCACAGTGTATTGCAAATGTACAGTACACAGTTATATTCAAGAGGTGATTTTTACATTAAGAAATAGCAACAGTATAGAAAGTTGGTTTATATTTACCTACAGAGTGGTGACATTACACATGGATGTGGTTATTTGGGCTCCAGACGAACCCGAAGTGATCAAAATACAAAGACAGAGTTAAGACAGAAGGAGATCCACTGAGCCACGACATCATCATGACCAACCTGACGGTGGATGTTTCTGGTCCCTACACTAGCGTCTACAAAAAATCATTTGAAGAGAGTGTCAAGTGCAAAGTCTATATAGTTTTTGTAAGAGGTGTGGTTTTTCCGCTTCTTAAAAACTCTCTATTTTTATCCTGTAACTTGCATCTCTGTAGAGCTGGCCAAATGCAGCACATTGAATAGATTTGCAAATTTAACAGACAATGTTTTGTCATCTTGAATTTTGTGAACATGAGAAATTGCAGAAATATCCAAGAAAAAGCTATATCATAAAAACTTACTGTAACCTATGCAGTGGCGACATTACACTTGAATGTGATCTCAACTTCTTTATAACACAAAATTTAACTCCAATGGGCCAAAATATATAAATAAAAGGCTCTTACTTTTATTATTGTCTTTCATATTGTTTTAATACTTCTTCCGGTTTCTAAAATGATGTCAAAAAGAAAATATCACTAGTCTACCAGTATTTTTATAATTTATAATGTTCTTCTCTTTCTGGGTTTTTTATAGTTTCTGAGAATTATTTTACAAGCAGAAATTTTGTTGTTGGAAAAGTACAAAATATTGTCATATACAAACTTTTAGGGCAGCTGCAAAATTTGAGACATTTGGTGTAACTTGCATTTTCCTGCATTTTGCACAGGGGTACAGGTAGTGGAGAACTGTTCCTGTGAAACTACACCTATGATACATCCCACGAGTGAGTTCAGTACACGATTATTGGTTTTAAATAGCCAAATTTCTATGATTTTTTGCAGTTGGCTGCAAAATATACAGGAGTTGTGGTTCTAATTTGACATAAAATAGTCCACCCTTACTTTTGTTTTACTGCTTGTCTATATTATATGTACAGTTTAGTTTTAGATTACCTCTCTTCAGGGTTTCAGAGAATTCTGTATTGCATTGCAAAGACTAAAAACAGTACATTTAAAGATGTGCGACAAAAAAAAAAAAAATACAGCAAATTTATTGTGTAGCTGCACTAAAATAACACAGCTTGTATAAGCAAATAACCAATTTTCCTGTATTTTTCACAGGATTTTTCCTAGACAAGATGACCAGCACATCTTGGTGTTGATCATCAGCATCGGTGTCCTCGGCATGCTGTTAATCGTAGTCTTCATCCTATTGATCATTCAAAAGGTGAGTTCAGTTCTGTCTGCTTAAAGGTTTTAAAGTAAGGTCATGCTCTGTAAGCTATCATGTGCAGCAGTGGTTATTTTGTATATCTGCAGATACAGTAAGTTTTCACATTTATCAGAATCACCGCAAATGCGTAGAACTGCTGTAATCATTATAAATCTTCTTGCCCTGAGTTCATGATAACATCTAAAACCGCTGACTGCTCTGTTTGCATCTTGAAGTGCAGCTGCAGAAGTTTGCACGCACACACATATATGTGTGTATATATATATATATGTATATATATATATATATATATGTATGTATATATATATATATATATGTACGTATGTATGTATGTATGTATGTATGTATGTATACAAACTTTTCTGTGGTGTTTTACTACCAACAGGTGAAACAAAAGCGTAGCGGCAAAATAAGACCAAGACGTTCGATGCAAGAATCCAATGACGTGTACGAAGTCATGACCAAGAGTGACCTCTCCCCTGTCTCAGAGCACTCTTCTGAAAGTCCCTATGAGTTTGATTAGCAATGCAGTCAAATGTTATTGGCTCGCTGAAGTCTCATGAAGTCATTTCAATCACAGGTCAAAATGTCAAACATTAATTTGTTGGGGTTTTTTTTTACATTTTTTAAACACTGGTTAATTGAAACCACTTGAATTATTTCAAATCATTCTTAGTATTGATCAGCATTATTTTCACTGTCATATTTCATTGTATAGTATTGGTCTATATTTGAATAATGAAGCACAAGTACTGCATATAGATAAAGGAGTTGTCTATAGATAACTTATACAGTGTGGTAACTTAAAGCTTTTTTGTACTTCTAGGGTACACACAATCTTTTTTCTTTTTCTTTTTTCTTTTGCTTATTTAATAGAAAATAGACTATTGTACTCAAAAATATACACTGATTAGTGTGTAAATACATCTTCCGTCAAATTAATGGATTCTCATGATTAATTAGAATTAATCCATTAAAAACAGATAGGAATGGGTATAGGTTTGCAGCTGAGATGGACATTGTTGCTCTGCTTTTATATATGTGGCCAAAGACCAACCATATACGTAGTACATCAAAACCAGAGGAGAAAGGGACTCATAGAAATTTGCATGCCGGTAAGTTTTTAGTCATGTCTGCACCTTCAGATTTAAGATATACCTATGTTTCACCAAGAAAAGGCTAAGCAAAGACATAGCCAAAGTTAACTTCACTGACTCCTCCAGAGAAAATAGATATAGATGTTTCTTACCTGGCATATTGACAGCTGAGGTAAAACGTGGACTGACAGCCTACCCAGAGTGCAAAAGTTTTTGAGAGGACTCAAGAGTAAAAACATAAAATATTGCAAAATATTCAATTGACACATTTTTTTTATTCTGAGTATTGATATTATTCAGAGTTAAAATATAGTTTGTGCTATTTGTTTCATTGATTTATTTTTTCACAGACCATTTTGGGGTACAGTCTATATTTACTCCCATCTAGCTTTGAAACTTTTACACGCAGTGACTTTAAACCCTATAGAAAATACTATGCTACAGTATCTTTTACCTACACTGCTACAGCATCAAGGTTATCAAACTATTTGTAACTGATTATGAGGCAAATACTTCTGAAGGCTAATGTGTAATAAAGCATCATTCTGATTATTTCATCTGTACAATGTAACAAAGGAATGTAAATTCTATCTAATCTATTTCTTTCACATCTTTTCTAAAAGTGTTATTTAATTCAAATATTTCATATGTCACTCTTTTATCTCCATTTGTCGTCTTTGTTGCCACTAAAAAATTAAATTTGTGATGCTCTTTCCAGTGTCCTTGAGCCTTCCTGTCCAACTTATATTGGACGCATATTCCTGAGCTCCACACCGATTTATAGTTTTTTGTTAACCTAGCTTTGAATAAAGTACATTTGTTTTAAGTAAATCTCTTGCCAGATTCTTACAAGTTTCATGGTAGAACATTATACTGCAGGATTTTATATTAATAAAATGCTTTTATTACTTAAAATTGTATTCAGAATTAGTCCGCATTGCTTTTACTTGTAATAGACGCTTAATTATTTTTAGGCTTATTGGGTTTGACTATGTGGTTCAACCAAAACTCCCCCCTCACCGTTTCAAATGAAAAATGAAACCTGAAAAAAAAAAACTTCTGTTCGTTTGAATACAGCAAAAGCGTTGACCTAATTTCCAAATGTGGTCCTAACACCAGCTGTGACACATCCAACCACAAGAGAGCAGCATTTCACAGCACTGCAACATACCATATCCACGGCTGATTTTAATGTTGGTCTTTCTGAGTAATTGTTTAAACATGACTGCATTTAGACTGGTTTAACTCTACATAAAAAGGAGAAAATGTGAGTTTTGGTATGTCAGAAAGATATGTGTTCATTTTCTTCTTTCTAATGGGAAATATTTCCTTAGCATCACATAAGCCTGTAACGGATACAGCCTACTAGCTTCCTTGGTGCTAAACCTCCACCGTGACAATAACCACTGAAGCAAAGCCGGTTGCTTATTTGTTTTTCGTCAAAGAAAAATAGCTTCTGGATGAACTCCCTTATATCTCTGATGCGTTTGTCACATAGATTTTATATCAGTGTGACTAAGTAAACAAATTTCCCTTGGGGTAAGCAGCCCAACACTGGATAGATCCTGTTATCTCCTCTTTGGATACGTGCGTAAAAGCGCGTCAGTGGACCTCTCCACCCGCCCCCCTCGTGCGCTCACATTTCTTTTAACATGGTCTTGCGGTCTCGAGAATCTCAACATCCCACTAAAGTGCACATCATTGAGCTCAGCGGCATATCTGCATCAGCGCTGCCTGCAGTCACACAGTGTCGTCACGCACTCTTTCTGCAGAACAAGTGCGGGAAAACTGAGGCAACAAAGTCAACTCCAATTTCTTTGGTCGACGTGGTGAGAAGGACGACCGACAGTTGCAGCTTCTCAGCTTTTACTGACGAATACCTGAAGTGCACCAGCAGGAGACGCAGAGCATGAAGAAAGCTCAAAATTCAGGTACAGGTGAGTCACGAAAAAGCATCATTTGAAATATCACGTGCACTAAACTCTTCAAAAAGTAATTACAAGAGTGATTTTTGTGTGTAATTAATGGCACAGACTGGAAAAAAAAGATTTATTATATACTTTTAAAGTTTTGCATATTGTAATACTGCAGTCAAGTACTTAAACGTACATTTCTGATATATCTTAGATAATTGTAGCTTTTCTGACTTTTTCTTTTCCGATAAAGGAAAGGTCTTACATCTTAAATTCTATAGATCCAGGTTATCTTTTTTATAGTTCTTCAACTTCTGAAACTCTGACTTGGAATTTACCACATCTGTTGTTCTGGGCCAATCTGTTTTGTGGCTGAGGTAGCAGCACTCAGGGGAGCACCTCAGGGTCTCCTGGCCTTTACAGTCTGATGTGCATCATCTGTCCTTCCCAGTCTGACCTTCTGAATGGATGCAATGGACCCTTCAGGCTGAGCTGCCTTCCTGGACTCGTCTGTGCGTCTGCAGTAACAATCATTTCTGACGTTTGCTTGCACATGATGTCAGACTACATGGTTTTGTGTAGCCTATATGTGGGACCCTGCCTTGTAAGTGCATGGCACAACATAGTCTGTGCGTGTTATACAACATGTCTCTGGCCTTGCTCAAGCCCCATCTGTGTGTTCACTCTCCTTTAACATTGGGAACTCAGGATGGGCTCTGGGGGGAAAAAATAACATGCTCTAGATTAAACAGATGAAAATATGTGGCACAAGCTGACGCTGTTGGGGCTTGTGTTGAAAACAGGAGACAAGGTCCACACTGTAAGTACTTGGACACTTAACGCTTCAGACTCTGAAAATAAGCAAATTGAAATAAAACAATAGCCAGAACTTTATTTCTGTTTGATGTGTTTACATGGATAAGGAAAGAAATGCAATGAGAAGTCTTCCAACTTCATAGGGCTCAATAATAAATGGACACCCAACAGCTTTAATTATTTTTAAATTAGGGCTTGACTGTTTAGGGAATAAAGTTGTGGGAAAAGTGCATATGGATCTATTCATGGCTGCACCTGCACTAACACAGTATTACTATACAATCGCATTCAGTGACTACTGTGACTGTGTTTTATTTAACAGCTTGTGGTTACACTAGTTTAGTATATGGTGAGATTACTGAAGAGGCGGGCAGAAATAAACAGTGTCCAGTGTTTTTTCAAACACTTACCACAGAAAACAGCCCAGCAGGATTATCACTGCTGAGTGAATAACACGAACATTTTATCTCAAAGGTCTCCATACACTTTGATCATTAGAGTGTCTGGTCTGCTCTCCCTCCAGAAGAAAGAAAACCCATAAGACCTGGCAGCCACACTCACCCCTTTTTAGCTCAAAGCTTGTAACTCCAGCATTTTTTTTATGCAGCATCATGACCTTAAGGTGTCAAATTTTCTCCCAGGCTAGAGCATTTCATGGCTGAACTGAGAGAGAACCCAATTAGTAGTATTAAAAATACATTTCCCCTAATAAATATGCTTTAACAGGAAGTTTTTTTGGTCTTCCTCCTTTTGCATATCTTTTTTGCAAAGTTTTAGTTGAAGTGTAACATTACAGGGAGTGCAGATGTGTGAAGTTGTGCGGATGTATTCTGGAGTGTAGCTATAATCTGGTGCATTAGTTCAAACACCCTAAGATAACAGACCATTGATGTGTAAAATCTTTCATTTTTCGTAATTACTTTATACATACCTTCAAAGCTAAGGTTAAAAAGTCCCACTGAATACGCCTGAAAAATGCCAATGCTTTCAGAAAGAGCAACTTTTGGGAAGTGTCGGAAGGTTCTTGAATTTTCCCGGTACCTGATGCTGAATTTTATACTCTAAGTGGGACCGTTGTGTTGTCCCTGGTCAGGTCACATATAAGATTATGTTAGGTTGTTCTGATTTATTAAAGTCCAGTGAGACTAACAGTCTTTTGGGCTTGTTGAACAGGATGTGCACATGTTGTTCTGTAGTTTCATGTCATGTAAACCTCAATGAACAGTGAGATCCAGCGGAGTCAAAGAAGCACTGTTGTCTTTTTTCTCTTGCTCTTCCTACGCATGAGAGATCCCAGTCAGCTGTGATATATATTGTCATGCTTTTTGAAAACAGCCTAAGCTTGAGTGGACTTTTTTTTTTAATGGTGGATTTTTGCTGAGGGCTGGTTGTGTGTATTTGCTCGACTTGAATAGAAGATTTCACAGAAAAATGCAATGAAGCAGGAGATGTCGACTTGTGGACGAAATACAGGACACAGCTGATAATTAATTTCACATTGCACACATGTTTTTATAGGAATTTTGTTTTGTCTCTCAAAATCTCTACTGCAGTGCTTTGAATGTGATATATCAAAGGACACTGCAATGGGCACAGCTTTATTTTGAGTACACAGTCCTACCTTTTCTTGTATTATAAGGAAATGGGAAATTATTAATGAGTCAACTTTTCTGCAGTGCACCAGCCTGATGATGGCCAGGATTTAGCCTGCTGGATTACATGTAGTGGGAGGCATGGCCCACTCACTACAAGATACAGTAGAGTGAGCTGATTTTTGTTAGTACATGCTATACTTCTAATGTGAGTATTTGTATACCAGCAGTCAGACTTTTAGCAAATGTTTATTAAATGTAACTGTCATGTTAAAATGTTATTTTCCTTAAAAATTTTGTACATAATACAATTTAAGACAGAAGTACTGTCGTTGATCAGAATACCTTACTGTAAATATAATTGGCCTCTATTAAGTCAGTACAGTCAAACAGTTATTAATCTAAAGTTTTTGTTTTTTATTTGTCAGCAACCTAAAACTACTGATAAAGAATTAGGAACTTCCATCTATCCATGAGAACAGGTTGGATTTGGGGACATTATGACTGGATCTAAAGATTAATGAGCTTTAACAGCACAGTTAACATAAAAATAATCATGCAAAAGCATTTTAAACAGACATTATTAACACATTTACATTTAAATACACATTAACTGCACAGCCTAATCGTTTCTGGTGATGAAGGACCCTGGAATGTACTTCTTACCTTTTTTGTTCACTAGCAATTTCTTGGTGTTAAATATATTATCTCTCCCTGCTGGTAATGCAACCTCTGCATGTGTGTCCATTTCACACTTTGGAGAAGCAAAGCGTGAAGTGGACACAGTGGACCAGCGTGTCTATTACTTGGTTTCATGTCAGGTTGGAGAGGGAGCAAACAAACAATTTGGAGAGTCTCCAAACAATCGCAGTGGGATTCATAGTGACACAATTTTCAATGACTGTCATCTAAACATGTCACTTGCACATGGTAACAATAAATTTTCAACATCACGGTCTTTACCCACTGTTAGTGTGATTGTACCACTAGCTAGCTGCTCGCTCCCTTTAGCTTATAGATATTGCTCAGAAGAGAAAATAGTTCCTACGTTAACAGTGCTCTAAGGTTTGCAAATTTTTTAAATTAACTGGGTAAAAAAAAAGTAACAACAATAATAAATTGGATGGATGGACAGATGATTTTTGAAGGAATGCTTCTGCATCTTTCAGATGATTTTATTTTTTTGGCTTGAGCAATGCATGACAAATGTCATCTGATTTCATATTATTAAAGGAAATGCAGACACTTAATCTCCCAAAAACTGGACAACTCACACCAAAAAACACTAGTTGGATATTTAATCATAGGGTGATGTGGTCCTACTGATCTAACAGGGCACTGTAAAAATCAGCAAATATGAATTTTGTGACGGTTGGCTGTAGTACTATCTAACTGGTTTCTTTAAAAATCCATCACACTTTAAATTCCACATCATGCAGCCTCCCACTAAACCACACCAGTAGGTCCCCTAGAGAAAGAGCAGATGAGGGAAGTCAATGCAGCTCTTTATTTCTTCCTAACAATGGCTCTTTAGTGACAGCTAAGCTAGATTCCCTTCAGTCTGAGTCACATATTGGCCTGGACTGCATTCACTACTTCTCCCTGTGATAATAATGCCGCCTTTGGAGACTTTGGTATTCATCGGTATGCGTCTGTTTAATTCACTACCTTAGAGTCAGGCTGCCAAGTTTTCCAGTTCATATAATCCTTATCACTTTAAAACCCCTGCTTGAGCGTTTGACTGCTTTTATCAGTCTTCTTTCATGACTGCCATGTACAAAAGCTCAGTTTTATCCCATAGTGGCGCTCTGAGATAGAAGTTACTCAGCCAAGGTTTTACTCACTGAAAGGTCTGGACTTTTTCCTTCAGATATTAGCCTAAAGCATTCCCACCTACTGCAGGAAGTGTCATTTGATTTTGCTCTGTCTCTTAAGATTTTACATCTCACTTTGTCTCTCTTAATATCTGTAAGTCACATCTGAATAAAGTTAGCTCTCAGCTCAGGAAACCTGAGCCATTCCTCAACAATGCATAGCCTACGTGTTAAAAGCAGATCTAGCTCTTTGTTGCTGATGAATAACCTGATATACCCTTGCATATACCCTTGTGCTTAAGTGTACACGCATGGACACAGACGCACACATGCAAGTATGACATCATTTGCTACTGTGTCAGAGTTTGGCTATAAATAGAGAAGGCGGACGATGACGTTTCAGCTTAACAAAGCCCCCCGTGAATAACATAAGGATGAAAACAGGCCATGTCACTGCTGCTTATCATGATGAGCAGCCAGCCAGTCGTGAAAAATGTTGCTGCATGTTCATTAAAGAAACACCTGATGTTACAAGCAGATGTCATTAGTTAAAGCATGGGATGATCATAATGAGGGCATCCACTGTCCCTTTACATGGTTATTACTTAGTGTATTACAGGGACATTTTTTTACAGTGAGAAAATGTTTCCTCTGAAGTATCAGACAAAATTCCAATGATATAAGGTATCCGTGTCAAAATATTAGCCCGACCCCTTTCACAAAGCAAAAAGACAGAAAGGCATGGATGAGTTGTGGAGGATGATCAATGACCACTTACAATCATCCATTTTTGGCTAGTATCTTTATTTACATCAAACTGAGATGCAGTTTCCATGAACATAAAGTTGAAATCATGTCAGCTCACTTATTAAGCTGCAGAATAACAGAATGCAGTTGCAGTTGCCCAAAAAGCAACTGCTCACAGTCCAGTCCGGTGCTGAAGGTGCTTTTATTTATTGTGGTCCTGGTCTTTGGAACAAGCTGCCTACAGACCTGAGATCAATTATAACTGTGGATATATATTTAAAAACAGACTCAAAACTTTTTATTCACCCAGGCTTACACAATAGGTCCCATTCTTTTGTTTTATTTTGTTGTGTTCACTGCTTTATGGCGTGGTAACCTACATATGTTTTTATGTTTTTAATCTTCTTCAGTTTATATGATGAAATGTGCTACATAAATACACTTTTGAGGCTTTTCTGTGTGATGTTTGTATTTTCTTCGCTTCTCTGTGTGGCTTCTATTGAGTTACTTCAGCTTCCTTCCATTGTCTAAATACATCCATTGGATTAAACTAATTGGTGTGGCCGATTAATGGTATGCCATAGGTGTGAATGACTGTCTGTCTAATGTTGTATTGCCCTGCAACACACTGACAACCTGCCCAGAGTGTACTCCACTTCTTTCCCTATGACAGCTACAATAGGCTCCAGCTAGCCTTTGACCCTCAATTGGGTAAGCTGAGGAAAATGGATGGACAATAAATTCTACCTTTATTATGTGAAAATGATAACATAATAATTTGCTCAAGATCTTCATTCTCATGAAGATCTTGCATCACTTCTTGCTACTGTAGCTGCCATTACTACTATTATAGGTATTATTTGTGACTGTTGTGATTATGTACTTAAATAAAGTGAAATTCCAGAATAGATTGTTAAATGTGTTTAAAAACAGCAACTCCATTACGTCTTTCTCCCACTACAGACCACATATTTTTTGGCCCACTCATATCTGGGTCACAGTAATTTAATAATAACTGAAGTCACTCTTATCCAAAAGTCACACTGTAACTGTATCTGCCTCTAAAATCCAGCATGACTTGGGGTCTGTTAAAAATCTCACTAATCTTTTTTTTTTCTAATCTCTTTAGAAAAGTCAGAAAAATGTTAATGAATTCTCTTTAACCTCGGCTCTGTGCAACACACAGCTTATGTAATTGAAACTCTGTCTTCCTGCATTTATTTGGGACGTACTTCTTTGCCAATCTCCACATGAACACCGCAGAGCTCATGTGTCAGGCACTCGCTCTGTGTGCATCTGTGTGCATGTGCCTATGTGTATCTTTGCCTGTGTGTGATGAGTATGTGTGTGTGCTGTCTGGGTCCGAGTTGTGGATTTAGACATCAGGAGCTTGGCATGCTGATTACAGAGGTCTGAAGCCACAGGGAACCACAGGAACTCTCCTCTCTTTCTCCCTCCTTTTTCTTTCCAGCATTATCCCTCCATCAGTTCAGGCTAATTTGTAGAGATGGAGGTGAAAGCAGGAGGCCTGGGGCTTATGTGGCAGGATTCTGTGCCTTATGATAATCAGCTAAATCACATAGCTTTGCTCCTCTCATCCGTGCTGTCTAAGCTTACCTTATTCATTTACCTAATGCGCAGTTAACCACTGTGGACTGTAAGTTTATAATGCACAATGAGGTATATTACACACTGTAGCAAATGTAGCATTGCTGACAGACTGTTATTGTTAGAGCCTAACAAATCTCATATGGATTTGGGAAGTCAGTATTTCAGGCTGTTTTTATTCTGGCTTCTGTGATAATCAGAACTCAAAAATGAGCTTTTTAAAAAAAGAAGTCCTGCACGGTTAATAACGATGCACAGCGGCTTCGGCTACTGTCTGCAGCATCTACTTAGTGTCCAAATATTTATCAGTTGCTGCAACAGACGCCTTATTTCCTGCAAGGGATCAAGAACTTTTAGGATATCCCATTTTATGCAGACTGCTGCCAGCCCACTATCACATCTAATGATTACCTTATGGTGAATAGGAAATAGCCAGCAGTGTTACCACAACCATGCTGGGATGGACAGACATGCAGACTGCACTACTAGCACTTTTACAGCCTCCGACAGTCCAAATGACCTGAGAATGGGATTTAAATTGTCAGAGAACTGGGAGAGAGGAGCCTGTGTGAGTTATAGCTTAAAGGAATGGGCTTTCCTGTGAACTGGATTTGGCTGGATGGACTGTGTGAGCGTGTTTCGCTGTGCGTAAGTGTGTGTCATGGATTGGTTCACTTCATGACTTTGTCTGGTTCTGACAGAGGATTGCTTGAGTGCATCTCAACAAGGATGTGCCAGCTGCTGAGTCAACATCAGTAATTACTTTGGCTATGCGTTTTGTACTTTGTTATGACTGCTAATATTATGAGCTGTGAAACATCTTCTCGGGCGGAGCCTTAACTGTCTTGAGCTATTGGATGGCTTGCTTTGAAATTATTCACAGACCTTGGAGATACTCAAGGGATGAATCCCACTAAATCTTGGAACCCCCGTGAACTTGTATTTAGCGTCACCACAAGTTCTGTTCAGGTCTGGTTCATAAACACGCTAACATGCTTCAGTAAGCTGGTGGTCATGGTAGACATTATACCTGCAGCACTGCTATATTTAATCACAGCCTCACCGTGCCACTGGTGTGACTGCAAGCTGCTCTTACTTCCAGGCGGTGAGTGGTTTATGCCACAGCTGTTCCACTTTGTTGCCTTCAGTGGCCTCTAATGCATCTACAAACACTTTTGCAGGTCAATCTGTTGCCTTTTCCTTCGTATAATCTCACCAATACAAAGGGTTGCGGTTTAAATAACAGGAAATACTTAGCAATACGACATGATTAATAGCGACTTTGCTGACTTACGGCATCGTCATTAGATCGGGAACTGCTCCGTTTCTCTTCTGTTTGTTCTTGTGTTGTTTCTATAGTTTCCATTGCTGTTCATTCTGTGATTGTGTCGGTCGCACAATGAGCAGTGGGAGCTTGTTTAAAAAGCGGAACCATCTTAAACTCCCAATTTAACACACAGAGCTGTGCACACTCACAAGAGTGGAGGCCATGTAGCTAGCCATAGTGGTTCTCATATCAGTAACACATCAGAGATTTATTTCTTTTTTATCACTTTAGGTCACATTTGTTGTGTTAAATTTCTTTACATCCAAGTTAATTATGATCTGTTTATTCTTCTTGCATTTTTTTAATATGATGAAAACAGCCAGAAGCATGCATAAAAAAATTTAACGACTCCATCATGATTGGATTATAACCACAAAATAAACTCAAATTTTGTTCTTTACCTACAGGAGCTCTAAACATTGTGACTTGCATGTTTTAAAAAGGCGGTTTACAGTTTCTCGTGGCTGATTTCTTAACATGGAATAAGACTGAGAAATGGAGACCGTAGGTGTTTGTATTGCAGATTCAGTCGTGGTTTGAGACCTCTAGTTGCCGCTATATTTTTTCTCATGTTTTCAGTCTTTCACACTAACATTTTGTAAATCTTTCTTTTGAACAACCCCAAATGTCGAAGTGGCTACATGGAAATCTCAAAGGGGGTTTCCCCACAGAGATTTATAAGGTTCATATAAATGAAATGTTTACAATACTTAGACAGTCGTTTATTCTTTTTATTGAATCCAGCCTGACTTGATTCACTTAAGCCAACAGGTCAGCAGTTCAAAATCTGCATGATGATGAATGGGAAGCAGGCTGGGTTGTTCAGCTTCCATACATACCTGACATGTATTATTTCAAACATATCTGATGCATTGAATAGAAAAAAAAAACTTCACCCAGTAGATTGTCTGCAGGGCCGTGCAGCTGGGCCGGGAGTCTACAATCTAACAACCTGGGATAAGATCTTCTCCCGTTCTTTCTTTTTCTAATTCCCAGATTGCTGTAACGATGAGCTCTCGCGGTCTAAAAGTGTCTGAATAGCTCCTGGGCTTTTTGTGATTTAGTTACTTGGAAGGTGGATTGTTATTTTCAGTTCAGTACTGTAGCATCTGAGTTCTTTTCTGTTTACAAAAATGCATTTCCTCGTGGTTTGTATGAGCACATGGGCCCAGTTCTAAATTTGGCTTGTGTAGATGAGTGATGTGAAGTGTTGTGTCTTCCCTGTACATGCCCCAGGTTGTGTGTGTAGGCTGGAGCAGCAGAAGCAGCAGGGGACGTAAATGAGGAGGACAGTGCCTTTCTCTCTCTCTCTCTCTCTCTCTGTGTCTCACTGTGTGTGTGTGGTGGAGATGAAGCAGGGGGAAGATGAGTGCTGCGTAGCTCTGTGGTGAGGTCATCAGACTGTGGCTAACAGCACCACATCACTTTTTGTTATTATTGGTTTTTTTTAGCTCTCCACCATCTCCTGAGTGCAGATGGGATTCTTGAATACTGAACATTTGGAGAAAAGAGAGGATTTGAGCGAGCTGTGCATGTGTGTGTGTGTATGTATGTGCAGTTAGGCATGTCGCTGTCTGTGTTATTACATATGAATATATGTGTTTGCATTGCAGCGTGAATGTGCAGCATAAATTGCAATGTGTTTCTGTATGTCTGCCTGTGTTTTGACAGGTGCTTGTCTGTTTACTTGAAGCCAGATTTATTCTTACGTGTAAATGAGGTGTAACAGCAGAGATGTATTTTTTTTAATCTGGAATCCATACTTATAAACTTTGCTCTGGCTAAAGTGCACTTTCTCTTAAATGTAACAGAACATCATGGTCACAACGGCTACACATGAAGATCACAAACATGATGACTGGTTATTGTGGGCTGAGAGGCTACATGACTCTAAAGACACAAAACAAGTTCAAGACAGACTCAGTTACTCTTCGTCTGAAGCCGATCTCCCCTGGAAGGCTCGTCCGTGCGAACATCATCACTCTCACAAGTAAATTAACAATGTAAATACGATAATTTGGCCTTTTAATAATCATCACATGTAAAGTAAATATGTGACATCTAAAGGTAATAATTCACTTTAGTTTGTAGCACAAGTGTTAGCAGGAACATTCATAATGGCTTTCTTGTTCTGTCCCAGTAAGCCATGCCATTGTTACACTGACCAACCGAGCACAATGCCAAGACCCTGAAACTCAAGCAGCCAAATTAAATCCAACCATCATTCATTTCATTTTAAACTGTTCTCCCCCATCTCCCAGTAAAAATATCTTCCCATGAAAGCACAATGTTGGTAGATTTTCTTTTTACAACTCTTGCATTGCAGTGGCTGTATAACTAGCTGAAAATAAACACTCAACTATAAATCAGTTTTAATTTGCCAAGTTTAGTTTTGTCTGTAGAGTGTGCAGTCTGAGTGTAGATCCATCTAAAAGGTGTTTTTCACTCCTGAAGACACAAGAAGCTTTCAGCTCTCACCTTTTCTCCTCTCTCTTTCCCCTCAATTTGCCTCTTTCACCGCTTCCCCTGCTCGCTCCTCCTCTTCTCATTTCATCTTTTATCTTCTACTCACTGTTTCTTTCTCCTTCATTGTGCATCGCTGCCCCGCAGGCATCCCTTTAGTGTTGGCTTACATGCTGGTGAGCTTTTTTGCCCGACTGTTATATAACTAAATTTAGCATGTTTGAGTCACGTTTTGCCCATAGGTCGGGCTATGCAGTGACGGCTTACATTAATGTGCACCCCAAGGCTCTCCATCCACTCTTAGTCAATGTGTGATAACGTTGCGTTCATCTGGGCAGGGTGTGTGGGGGTTGAGCTTGTCACACATGAGTGAACCAGCGCACGTGCCTTTCTGTGTCTCATGACCATCTGCCTTATTGGGTGAAATTGTAGGCTACATGCTGAATATAGTGTTTGTGTATTTATGTCAATGAAATGACTTAAATTCATAACAGAGGCACATACAGATAATAGAGGCTGATTGTGTGTGTGTGTGTGTGTGTGTGTGTGTGTGTGTGTGTGTGTGTGTGTGTGTGTGTGTGGACGGGTATTAACATCTTCATGGGGACCAAAAATTGGTAGTTTACTATACTTGTGGGGACAAACAGCCCTTGTGGGGACCAAAATCCCGGTCCCCACGAGTTTGAAGGCATTTTTGAGCCTCAAAATGTGGTTTTAGTGTCAGGGTTACAATTAGGTTATGGTTAGGTTTAGGGTAAGGGTCAGGGTTAGGCATTCATTTTTGATGGTTAGGGTTAGGGTAAGGGGCTAGGGAAAGCATTGTGTCAATGAGATGTCCCCACAAGGATATAAATACACACGTGTGTGTGTGTGTGTGTGTGTGTGTGTGTGTGTGTGTGTGTGTGTGTGTGTGTGTGTGTGTGTGTGTGTGTGTGTGTGTGTGTGTGTGATAGGAGTTGAAAGGTATGAATGAGGGAGGCCTCTGTCTGTCTCTGTCTGTCCCCCAAAACTGTCTGATTTTTGTCTTTTACAAGCTCAAAGAAACAAATTTCCCATAAACTACTCACAAATTTTGGTTTGCAGCACCCAAAATAAAGTCTTTTGGTCTGTCACATACATCTAAAATGTTTGGGTTTTGCTATACAAAAGAGATTCTTTCTAGGACTCAAGGCCAGTTTGCTATGTATAGTTAAACAGAAGGCATATGCAAGAGAAACGAGGCCATAAATGTCATGTTTATTCACTGGGAACATGAATTCTCTCAAAACTAACACAGTTAAACCCATTTTTTATGAGCTGTTTGAAGCTAATAATGTCCCTCTTTTAACTTGTAATTTACATTCAAGCAGAAAAAGAACATTTAAAAAAATAAAGCTGAAAGGTCAGTGTCACTTTAAATAAAGATCCAAAGCACTGCTGCGAGTAATCTTCCAGCAACACTTCCCCAAACGAGGTTATGTGAGATAATTAGGATAAGAAATGGTAATTAAACTCATAAATAAAATGATAAAATATCTGAAATGTTATTTTGGGTTTTTTTATCTTTGTTTTCACTTTCATGTTAAAGAAGTAAACTAAGTCATGCAATGTCAATTTATCCTTAAGTTATAATAATTTTATCTTTCCTAACCCTAGCTCCTGCATCCACATCATCGGCACCATTTAAAGGATGTTTCCATGTAAATGTGCACATTCCTGTGTACTAATAGATACCTGCATACACACGAAAACAAAAGTAGCTCTTAATGTAAAACGCGGCATTTAAACACATTTTACAGCATCAAAAACTACATTTCTGTTGTGTTATATGTGAGTGAGTCAACGAATGCATAAGCACATGTTGTGTGTTTGGTGTGGGGTTTTTTTTCTGACCTTGTGATTAACTGCAGCTTTGTAAGTCTGGAAAATCATCGTGGGGCAGAAAGAGCCAGTGGCCAAAACAGACATATCTCTATTTTTAAATGCACACTTTTGTCACAACATCGACTTCCTGCTTGCCATATGGATTCAACACCAGGACGCTCACTCACAATTTGTCTGTGTTTTTATTCCGATTTGGGGTTTAAAAGGTCTCCTCCATCAGAATTTTATCATCATCTAAACTCACCAGACGGGTGGAATTCAGAGCTGGGGTAATTGTTCTCAGCCCTTGAAAAAATGGCTGATCTGAGGCAGACTTTCCAAGGTAAAAACATTGCAATTTATAAATGCATATGGATGTTTAGAAATATAAATGGAAATCTTAATTACAACCAACTTATGAGAAATAAGATTTTACCAGAATCTTCGGCCAGGTGTTTGTATTTAAAGCCCTTTGTGCACTTAGGATATTTTGTGTAAACTTCTATAATCCATGTGTTTTTATTTTTAAAATGTTTATTTTGTTTTATTAACCTTGTTAATGATATATAAAATGATTGTTTTTATTTTAGGTATTATTAAAACTTTAATTATTGCAATTAGCCACAGAGCCTCCCTGGAGCTAAAGCTACTTAAATTGTCACATCGCACCTACACTTGAATTTCCCTAATCTGTTTCTTCTGCTCTGCTTCTCCTCACTTCCCTTTTGCAGATGTCAAATGATGGCCCCCGGGACTACAGAAGAGTGGAAGCTGTGTATTTCTTTGTATGTTAGTGGTGTTTCCTGTTTTAGTCAGGATGATCCACCCCTCTACCATTTGTGTTCATTTCATGTGAAGAAACGTGTTGAAAAATGTGAAATAATGTGAATAATCTTTCCCTTACGAGCCCTGAAATTTGAAACACAGACAAAGCAAAACAAACATTTGGTTACAAAAGACTGAAGATGAAAATGCTCTGGTAAAAGTGCACTCCAAATAGAGAAAATCTTCTCATCATTACAGGAAATACAGTACTGTGCAAAGGCGCCAGACAAAAGGAGCCAGACCGGCTGTAATTTTTTTTGAAGTTGTCTTCTGCAATAATTCTCAAGGTTTTATGAATGTTTTTCTTTGGACATTGGCTGCTTTTTCACTCACTTTCAGTCCATTCTTTGACCATTTTAATGTGTTTTGTTAGTTAGTAACACTCACCTAAAAATCATCTAAGCATAAAAAGGCATCTAACTCAAGAGATGAACCAGTGTTGTATTTATTCATAACCCATTTTAATTACATCTTTAGGCACTTTATTACTATACTGATTGTCACTGTACTTCTTTTGTTACTTGTTATATTGTTATTTGTTATATTTGTTGTAATGACCTGACAGGACCTGAGAAATATATCTGACTCATCAGAAATGAGGGTGACTGTCCAGAAGTAAACATGGTGAAGGCTCTGTCATGGTTTGGGTTCTGCATTGAGATCTTGTCAAAATTGATGGACTGAAAACATTTTGATCTACCATGCAGTACCATCAGGAAAGCTTGGGACTGAAAGCAGCTTCATTTGTCAGCATTACAGTGATCCCAAACTCACTGCCAATGCAGTGAACACATACCTGGATAGAAAAACACACAATGGAGCTCTTTCAGTCGTGAACTTGTGTTCCAAGAGCCAAGAGCTCAACATCGTTGTGGCAGTGTACGATCATCTTGACAAAGTACAGAGCAAAAGGCAGCCAACATCCAAAGAAGAGCTCTGAATGCCCTTCAAGAAGCCCGAAGAACTATTCCTGAAGACTGTTTAAAGAAATTACAACAAAGCCTGTCTAAGAGAGTTCAGGCTATGTTTGAAGAATGGAGGTGGTCATACCAAATATTGAATTTCAAGCTCATTACAATTGTATAAACTCTCTTTTTTCCTTGCATACTTTCCATTATGTTTGCACATGTTTCAGTAAATCGCTGCACGTATTTCCCATTTTCCTAACAAAATATAAAGAGAAGAAGAGTGGCTCAAGACTTTTGGACAGTAATCCTTACATCCTTGCAGTAAGGTTATTTGACCACTTTGTCCAAGGTCTGAATAAAGAGAGATGTTGTCTATCCGCTTGTTTTCATGTATTTTTTTGTGGGTGATACAAAGACTGTTTTAGGTTTATGCTTTCTGCTGACGTTAGCTTTGCAATTTAAAGAAGGGATGTTCCTTCTAAGAAAGAGGAAGTGAGTTGTTGCATGTTAGTCTATTACTCCTCATTCTTTCCCAGACACAAAAACAAAGATGGATGCGTATGAGTTTGTTTTGCCAAGAGAGCAGCTCCCTAAGTGGCCCTTGACCTTGTTGAGCAGCAAGCAGAGGGTCAGGCATGATGTGTGAAGTATGTGTGCATGCTGCTCTGGAGCACCAGTGATTTCTGCTGCTAAATCTGGTTTTGGTTTCACAGAACAATTATGCTTTCAGACTGTGAAATATGTTGTCATTTCCTAAATGCTGAGCTGAAAGACAGACACAGAGGTCAACAAGCTTGTTGGTGGAGATCCTGTAATGACGATTATTAGCAAGTTGCAAAGAAGCCTCATTGAGAGGCTCTTCATTCATGAGTGCCAGGACTGAAGTGTTTTTAGATGAGGTTGGATGAGAAATCTCTTTAATCCACTTAGAGACTCATCTGTGGTTTGAAATGTTGGCCTTGGTGAATGTAGGGTTTGTATATCCTGATAGCATAATTAGTATAGCAATGATGACATGGAAACATGTAGTGTGTGTTCTTGGAATAGTGCAGGGAGTCCTTGTGGACTGTTAAGAGTATTTCTCTTGAAATAAGTGAGTTTATTTTCACATGAGGACCTATGGCCAAGTGGGCTGAAGTTCTATTTCAAAGATACAATACAGCCTCAGTGTCACGGGAGCAGGCGAGATAAAGAGAAAGGAGGACTAGGTTTGGTATCATGGGGATAATATAAAATACTGGAAAAAGAAAAGCGGAGAGAGAAAAAAGGCGACAGTGAAAAAGTGTCCGCTTATGATAAAAGTCTGTGAAATATGTGTGTAGGAGAGAAAAAGAAAATCAGGAGTGAGAGAAAGAAAAGAAAGCAAGAAAGAGGGACTCCATATGACTCGCACATGGCTGTGGTTGTCTGTTCTGTTCACTTGTTATTCTGACAGACTGAAGACATTAAAACTTGGAGGAAGTAAGAGCAAGAGAGACGGAGGGAGGAAGAGGAGGGAGGAGAGAGGGAGGGTTGAAAGAGGGGGACAGGGTGACTAAGTCAGGAGAAAGGGGAAGTCTTCAAGCAGAAAAAAGAGAGGGAAGGAAAGAGAGGAGAGAAAAGCGAGAGGGTTGCATGTGGCTATCTGAGGTAGCCATTGAGTTATGGAGCGAGACAGAATAGCTGGTAAGTTAAATGTTTTGTTCAGCATAGCTGATACTCAACGGCTTTGCTCTGGAGAGCGCTTCTTTTCTTTTTGTTAAACTTCAGATGGAAGCAGCTTCTTAGCAGTACGGCAGCATTCAGCTATAGCCACCCTACTTGCGTTTGCCTTGCTTGATCTGTTGCGGTGGGAGCCGCTGCTTAGAGACCTGTGTCTGTGTGTGTTTGTGTGTCTGTGTGTGTTTGTGTGTGTTTGTGTGTGTGTGTCCATCTACAGGTCAACTTTAACCTTCTGATCTACGTCTCATAGATGTTGCATGAGCTACAAGCCTTCAACTTTTCTTCTTTGTTTATCATTGATTGAGTGCACAGCCACAGGTACAGTAGGCTGTAAAGTGCTCAGACTATTTCTATCAGCTCTCACACGCAAAGAGCCAGTGAGTAAACCTCATGTGATGAGCTGTCAAATATGACTTCCAAGAAAGAGAAATCTTCCGGTTGCTGCTGAACTGAAGCTGCCAGCTTTGGGTACAGTTGATCCACATACACAGGCCATCAGTAGATAGACAGAGCTGAGTCTTCTTGCTGTCATCACAGCATTTTAAGCTGCACAGCCCAGTTGTCAGATTAGTTCCAGCTGGCACATGCAGCTTATTTTAAGTTGAGGGGGATAGGAAGCAGAGCTAATATTCCTGCTAATATGATTTAGTTCTGGAAAGAAAACTCTTTAAACTTTCTTGCACTTAGTTCTCTTCTATTCAGGAACTCTTTCCCAAAAATGATCGATTCCTAATAACTCTTTTTAAATGTATAGATTTGTTAGTGCTGACGGAGATTAAGCAGTGTTTCTGTTCCGGAGCTAAATCTCTAATCTGACTTATTGAGCTTTTTTTAATAATTAAATCCTGGCATCAAGATGAGCAACAGTCTCTTTAATTCAGTTTTTATTAAGGTGTTTGAGCTCAGTGAGTCGCATTATGCATAGACACACATGGCACACCTATCTTTGTTTCCACTTGATGGCACTGTTGCAGTGTCATTTTATCTCCTGCACTGTAGTCACCATTTCTCTCAGTTTTGTGAAATTTCCCTTGTGGATGATTCATATTTTACAGATGAAGTGATTCTTATGGGAGGTTGATGAATTTAGTAAAGACTGTCACAATAACTGGGAGGCGGTCATGGGCGGTGTATTCGAGATATGAGGTGACAGAGCATTGTTTTGCCAACAAGAAAACATTGTAGTTAGATATGACTTCACCCTGGTCCATGCAAGACTTCCTCTTATTTAAGGAAGTCTTGCATGGCTGTTTCCTGGTTTTCCGTCTGTGCTGTATGGTTTAGTTTGGACCTGTTGTCTTGACAGCTGCCCCAGCCCTTACACCACCCATCGCTGATCCTCTCAGCCTCTGTTTTGTAAATGGTAAGAGCTAAGACTGTGATTGCTTAAAAGTGCAAAAATAATTCTTGTGTGCATCTGTAACACAACCATCTTGACTCGGTGTCTTCTGCGTTCCTTTTCTTCATCTGTTCGGGATTGAAGTAATATGTTCAATATGAGATGTCATCTACCATGGCTGTCCTGTATGGTGAACACATTGACTTGTTGCTTTGAAAATACAACTAAAGGAAAATAAAACAAAGCCTACGACTTAACATAAGAGATGTGTCAAGTTGCTTTATGTGTTGGCATTTAAACTGGAAGGAAATAGCCATCATGACTGTTGCGATTACATTAATTGCAGTATTTTGTGGCCTGTTTAGCATCAAATGACAATAATTCAGTGGATGTAAAAAGGATATTAAATAGGACAGTTAAAGCCCTCTTTGATAGTTTTAAAAAGACAAGTTGATACACTTCCTTTGGGAAATAAGGCAATAAACATCTCCTCACATTTGTTAAGATGAAGAAGTTTCATCAAGTTTTTGTCTCGACACGTCTTAGTATGATGCATTATATAAACTCT
This sequence comes from Pelmatolapia mariae, assembly GCF_036321145.2. NCBI lineage: Eukaryota > Metazoa > Chordata > Actinopteri > Cichliformes > Cichlidae > Pelmatolapia > Pelmatolapia mariae. The sequence goes on along the minus strand of NC_086232.1, from coordinate 28,249,943 downwards.
AAACAAAAAGTTAGTCTGGTCAGGTTTCCGTTCAGGTCTTTGTTAACACAGTGATGACCCAGCAAGTTCATCCAAAGCTCAGACTGTGCAATGCTCAGTAGAGTCCAAGCTGCATCTCAGACTCTGCAGACCTCAGTTAGCATGTTAAATGTTAAAGTTCATGACAGTACAGTTAGAAAAAGACTGAACAAGTATGACTTGTTTGGAAGGTTCCCAGGAGAAAGCCTCTTCTCACTAAGGACATCAGGAAAGCACAGCTTAGGGTTTGGAAAGTTGCTACTGAACAAACCACACTACTTGTGTTCTTCTTAGAAGTGGAGATGTCTGGCCATAGTGCACGGCCCTATGTTTGGTAAAAACCAAACATAGCATATCAGCACAAACACATCATACCAATTGTCAAGCACAGTGGTGGAAGAGTGATGATTTGAGCTTGTTTTGCAGCCACGGGATCAGGGTACCTTACAGTCAGTGAGTCGACCATGAGACCACATCAGTCCGATAGATAAAGCTTAGGTCATACAACGGGCCAATGATCCCAAGCACAAATCTACAACAGAATGGCTGAAAATTTTTTGAAAAATTGAGGTGTTGCTATGGCCCTGTCAAATTCCAGACATCAGCGTGATAGAAATGCTGTGGTGGGACCTTAAGAGAGCTGTGCATAAATACATACTTGAAACGTCAATGAACTGAAGCAACACTGTAAAGAAGAGCGGGCCAGAGTTCTTCCACAATGATGTAAGAGACTGATAAAGTTGTACAGAAAAGGATTACTTCAACTTATATCTGCTAAACGAGCTTCTACAAGCTACTGAATCATGGGGTGTGCTTTTTCTCTCTGTTTTCACAAGACTGTATCTATCTTTTAAAATGCAGTCCGCTTTTTTTTGCAACTTTTTGGTTTATGTGAATACGACGTTTGCTTTTCTACTCGAAGTTATTATATTTTAAAATGCGTCTTAGGTGTCTAATTATGTTTGTGGCTATTCATATTCGTAAACATCAGCACGCAACGTTTAGCATTATTTTTTAATTTTAGCCTTCAGCTGAATCTGAGCACACAGTCTGCAACTTCTGTCTTTAATTAACTGTTCACTCTTTTAGCACATGAATATGGGGTTGTAGAAGTGCTGTTGTGGTGTATCCACTCTGAGCCCTGTATACCCTCACCCTAAAAGACACGTGCACATAACCCCACCCACATCCACAAATACATATGAACCCAGAGTTGAAGGAAATCAAGGAAATCACTCAGCTCACCATGTTCCATAAAAAAGGTGTACAGGACATCCTCTATGAGTGAACGCCTCGCAGTTCTCCTCCCGCTGCTCTCCCAGTATCTCACCTCATATTGTTTCTTTTATTATTACTTAGTAATGATAAATGAGGGAGCCATGAAAACAGTGCATAGAGTAAAGGAAACTGATAGGGAAGCTCCACCTTCACTCCTCCTGAGAGAGGATTTCTGACAGGTGATGTTATTCAACATGATGGAAACATGGGTTATTATAGGGGTGAGAAAACAGAGATAAACAAACTCCTCTGAAAAGTTCATTCGGGTACGAACAACTGTACAATAGTGGTAAAGTGTCAAAATATGAACATAGAGATAGCTGTGTATGGGGAACTTGTGGGAACATTTCATGGACAAAATACTCAGGCTTGCTTTTCATCCCTCATGATGTATGTCTCACCCAAAAACTGTGTATATGAACTCTTTAAAGAGACTTTTAAAGAAAGGAGAATAATATTTTTCCCAATTTGATTAAATATTAATGTGGAAGTAGTCTGGTAACTTCCATGTGACCCTTTGGTCAGACTATATATCTGTGTCAAAATGCCATTCGGGCTTAGGAGGCCAATTACTTACACAGGGACTAACATCCAAGCCTGCAGACCACGACAGCCTCCTGCCACTATAAATTGTCCACGCAAATTTTAAGCCAATTTATCTTACTACGATGGAGACAACATGAATCATTTTATGTTCTCAATAGTTTTTCCAGTGAACAGTTGTAGTTTAAAGCAAGGCCTTATGTGCCAGTGCTACTCTAGGTGACTGCAAAATGTGTAACTTTGATCCAGGCCTAATGTCAAATCTATATAGAAAACAAAGTGATTAAATTATTTATTTTTTCCTAAGAGTATCTGTGATTTTGCTATGTTAGAAATGTGCTACATCTCCAACACTTCAAAGTAAAAATTGTATTTGGATTCTTTGATGCATTAATTATAATATAAATGTGCAATTAAATGCAATGTCTCTGGAAAATCCCATCAAGGTGATCTCAGCGTGAATCATTAAATCCCATTCAAACTCCACTCATGAAAACATTAAACTGCTCTGGGAATAACGCATTGCTTAATGGGTTGAACACTCGCGCACAGGTAAAAGACACAAAGCAAACAGTTCTGGTGTCTTTCACTGCCAAAGAGACAGGACGCTGAATGATTCTGGCTCGGTTTATTACAGAGCTCTTTCAGGGGCACGGACCCACAGACACTCACAAACAAACCTGTGCCTGCTGTTACAGTCAGTTTATACAAAGGCACATTTTCATGTAATGTTACTCACAGATTTGTCACTCCAGATGTCACTCTGGATTTTTGAGCTCATGCTGTTGGCCTGTCTGGATTGTGTATCCATGTTTGGATAAATGCACACAAGCTTAAATGAGGTGTGTGTTTCACAAGCCGTGTGTCTTTTAGTGCAACTGCTGCAGAATCATGTAGCATATGGTCCATAGTGCAGCACAATCCACAGTCAGCATACAGAGAGAGCCCACACACGCACACTATAAAGACCTGAACACACAGCTTAATCATTGCTTTGCTCTGTCCTTTATTAAGGTGGACTTAAAGCTCAAAACGTGAAAATAAATGTTAATATTTTACTGTTGGATTTGGAATACACTGCATGTGCTGTGCTCTGTTTTTTGTCCTGAGACACCTTCACAGCAGTTGTATGAAGTAATGACACTGCACCACAAACACACAGTGTTATTCTGTGTTACTGTTGACCTCTCGGGTGTTAGGGTTAGGGGCCACTGGGTGGGCTTGGCACCCAGTGCACCTTAAAATGGAGCTTTTCATTCAGATAGGATTCCGCGAATGCTTCTTATAAGCTATAAATGTGCCACGCAACACTTAAGCCTCTTTGTCCATTCTTGTGGTGAAAGACGCCATTTAATTTGTGATATCTAATGTGTGACACTGAAGTGGGAAATACCAGCTTCCTGTGGTTTATTCTTTAGTTTTGGGTTTCCTTTGAATGCCAGTTGGGAATCATCTGCTACATCAATGCTTATGACCTCTACCATTAGTGTGGAAACTGTAAAACTAACCCAGAATCGGAGTGTATTTGCCACAATTCTCATTTGAAGTCATTCCTGTCTCCAAACAGGAAGTTGTGATAAGCTGCTCACTCATGACCAATCATCAATTATCGTGATAGCATCACTGCTGCATTGACTCCACAGTAGATTCTCGCATAAGAAATCCAGTAGGACGTCCCACAGGGAGACAGTGGAAGTGGTTAAGTAAACGCATGGCTAACTTTGATATTTCACCACTTTGGGTTGTTTTGTCAGCACCTTTTCAACACGATTTCTCTATCGCTACAAACATCAGTCACCAAATTGGTTAGAGCAGCCTCAAGGACGAGCAATGTAACCATATCTACCACATCAAAAAGCAGGCTTTTCATCAGTGTCACTGCCAGAAGAAGTGCAGTAGTGCTATATTACCTGTGTCCATGGAGCTTGAATTGCCATGTTTCTCCTGATAACACAGTCACACAGGGCGGGCTGGTGCACAAATCACTTGCTGATTGACCAGAGGCGCCATTGTATATCCCTAATGTCAACTTTCTCCAGGAAGTCTCTCAGGTTTTCGTGTCACAGGAAAGCAGCTACTCCTGAAGTGACTGCACTCTAATTAACATGTCAGCCAGTTTTAGAGGTTGTTTACCCAAAACTGAAACCTCAAAGGCTCACTTTAACTGTAGTCCCGCTCTAGCTGTGCCAGAATGAAGGTATTCTTTATGAAGGTGATCATAACAGCCACAGTTGTAACAAAGATGTCTGATCTGAGTTTAATTTGGTTTTTGACATGCTGTCCACTTTGGCTCTCAGAGCTGTTCAGAGGCTGACTGAGGAAATCAGAGCTCAGGTTGGTTGGTTGGAAAGGGTCTCAGAGTGTGACGTCTGTTGTCTACATGAGTGTGCATGTATGAGTGTGTGGGGGGCAGGGGAAACACACGTACACAGGACATTCGGGAGAGGGGTGGGTGTGTAACTACAGGGAGGAGGAGAAGGGAGGAGGCTTGCCTTTTCTCTCTCTCTCTGAAGTCTGAATGCAGCAACATAGAGAAGTTGGTGGGAAGTCAGAGAGAAACAGCTGATACTTTAAGAGAAACTTGTGGGCTCCGACTTGTTTCACACTGATTCTATTTTTGAGTTTGTTCAGAAGCAACAAACTTTCTTTAGAAGTTGAAAGAAAAGGTTTCTGCCTGAAAAAATGTCTGATTCTGGAGTCAACCCACACTTGGAGGGAATTATTTCAGATTTTGAAGGTTTGTTATGTATTTTTCTGCATTTCTTCCACTCCATCTGTAAGACATTTTCATTGGCTAAAGGCTAATATTGATCAATGTTTATATCCAGGTGGTGTTAATGTATATTGTGCATTTCTTAGTTTCAAATATGTTTCTGTGGGTGGAGGCACTTGTGCATGTATTTTAAAAAAAACATAGTGCTGGATGGATGCTAGCTTCCTGTACCTTTTGTCTGTTATTGATTATACTGAGGTTACAGCAATAACAGAAAGAAACGCGGTATTGAGATGACACAATACCATCACCGGAAAGCCTTCAGCTGTAAACACTAAAAGGGAGACAGTGAAAACCTCAGCAGTAAGAACTAACATCTGTCTAACCCCTCATAAAAAAACTCACAACTCTGTCTCTGTTTGTCAAGCCGGTGTGGAACTAGCACTGATTGCCTTTGTCCTCCTTTTCCTCTGCTATTCTGTCTTTCTTCCTTCCTCCTTGCTTGTTTCTTTCCTGTTCCTCCTCCTCTCAGTTCCTACAGCTGCTGTTTGGCCTGATGCTTACCATCAGACGTCATGGGCTGATGCTGACTTCTGTATCCTTGAGATTGACCAGATTATTGAAATTACACTTGTGTTTGGATTGTTTAAGTAAAGCAACTTCTACCCAGTAATCTGGTTTACAGTGATTTGATACAGCTTTGCACGATTGTGTTCTAAAGAATTCTATGGATGGGGATAATATCCATAGATTAAAAGAATATAAGGCGGTATAACTGTTTCATGCTTATTGTGTGTTGTGTCCCGGCACTCTTTCAGAGGTATTTACATATGAGCTTGTTTTGGTCACATTCAGCTAAGGATTTTTTTCTTTAAAACACTTTTTCAATTTATATTAGAAAAGTCTCATCCACTGAATTGAATGCACTGATGCAGAAATTAGATAGACACTGGCAGCAGATGCTTTGCATTGGGGCCTCTGTGGATTAGGCTTGTTAGGACGCATCCCATGGATGCTTGATCAGATTGGGATCTGTGGAGTTTGGAGGATGGGTCATGCCTGGGTGTTTCTCGTTTCCCTTCTTGAGCCTTTTTTGCTGTTTCACAAGCTGCATTATCTTGCTGATGGAGACCACTGCCTCTGGGGAGTGTCATTACCATGGCAGGGTGTGCTAGGTCTGTAACAGCTTTTAGATTGATGAAACGCCTCAAAGTAACATCCAGATGAATGTGAACTTTGCATTGGTGGTTTTAATGTTGTGGCCATTCAATGTGTTATTACACTGACTACATTTTCCATTCAGGGTAGAGAAAGCTATACAGAGAGGTGCACAGCAAACACTTGACTGAGTAAATCCCCATTTTACCCCACATCATTATGCTTTCCAGTACATTGCACTGCACTATATCTCACACTGAGGAGGAAATGGGTACCGAAAGGAAAAGGCAATTTAATTGGTGAACACACTGAAGATGTAATAATTCCTCTTCGGATAGACACAATAATGGAATATGGGTGATTGAAACCACCATAGAAACTACACACTGAAACAATATTATTTCTTTCTAAAAGGAAGAGAACATATCTGTCTAACCTTAGGAACAAGTCCATATTTATATATTCACAGAGACTTTTGAACAGTGGGCCTCTCATGTTTCTTCCAGCCTAAACTGAGCCAAGACATTTAGGCACATTATCTGCTTACAGGTGCAACATTTTTGTCCCACGTGACATGCGTAGACAGAGAGGAAATTAACATTGAAATGAACAGAGTGTCTGTGTGTGGCACATTTTCCAAACTTGGCAGAGAGGCAAGTGTGTTATTAAGTTGGTATGAGTGGATTATGTGCATATATGCAACACATTCTTTACCGTTCTCTGTGGTCCTGTTCATTCTGAGGCAGACATATTACAGTGCAGGTGCTAAGTTATTGCTAATATGCCGGTTAGATAGAGCAGAGATTTCTTTAAGTATTGTATGCATGTATTCTCTGACCTGTAAGGAATTAGATTCCAGCCCCTTATTAGTGAGTCTGTGTTTGCTGCTTGTGACATCATCACACCCAGAGGCTAGAGATACAGCTGACAGCGCTGGATCGTCACATCCTTTATCTGTTAGTTTACTGGCAGATTCAGTGTACCTCCTTCGTTTAAAGAATTCTTTTTTTGCTGAGGCATCTTCTAATGTGTGTTGTGTGATTCAGCTTGCAAAAAGTTCTCCATTTGAACATCATCATTTCTACTTTGAGGTCACTAAGCTCCAGTGAATCACATGTTTAATCTGCATTTTGTCAACCACTTTCTCTCCCCCTCACTCCCTTTATATCAGGACTTTAAGCCCAATCAGTTTGTTATCCGTTGGTAAGTGGAATGCAACAACTTTCTTTATACCTTCACTGATCACTGATGTAAATCTGTTTATTCATGTGGAATACAGTTAACCAGTGGATGATCAAAGTACAAGAATAAGGATTTATCTCTCAGGTTACAGCCTTGAGAACCTAAAGCCAAGACTCCAATCAGTTTGGAAAGTGTGAGCATTAAAAAATCTAACAGGTGAAATTGCCTCTTGGTTCTGATTAGAGCTCAGATCTTGGTTTTAAGCATCTGCTTCATCAACATTATGGCAAAAAATAAAAATGCAAATTTTGATCATTTCCCCACTCTCGCTTCTCCTCTCATGTCTTTCCACTTTACCACAACACCTATAACATTCCCAGAATTTCATTTTCCTCGGCCAGACCAGTGCAGACCAGTGCAGTAAATCTGACACAGTGAGATGTACTGCTCCCGGGCACCATTAGCTAACCCAACACCATCAGTGGGCAGCTGAAGGAAGTGTGTGTTTGACAGTTTAGCATTAAGGTTTTGTCTTACCAAGCAGAATAGCATAGTGTGAAATTCTATCGTTTATTGTTTGGCCTTGTCCTGTCAGTTAAAGCCTTGGTCATGTTTTTCCTTGCCTGACCACATCGATATATATTCAGTGGCTACTGACATCAGATAAACTGCACTGTGTATAAAATGGTCTTAAATAACCAGTGTGTAACAGACAGCAACTGTCTTAATCACTTGACTTATGACTCTGAGGCTAGAATTACTGGACCCAAATGTGAGTTCAAGGCTATGTAAAATGAAGTACACCCTTTATTAATCAAAATACTGATGTCCTGTTTTGTTTATGTTGCTGTTGTTCTTTGCACTGCAAAATATGCAGTATATATGCAATATACTTTTATATGCGTTTACCATCTAAAAGGAGGTTACCACAATACTCAAACGAATGAAATGTTTGCAGGTGTGCTGTAAAACTACGCCTTTTATTTGACAGTCCTTTATTTGTAATTTTCCCAGTTTTGTCATCTTAGTTTAAAAAAAACATAATTTTCTAATCTGCTCCTGTTTATGGTGTTAATTTGCTGTTAAAGCAGTTTGCTGTTAATGCAAACTAAGCACTTTACCCATCTGTTCCACATTAAATGCCTTACAGCAGTTCAGATGCATAATCCCTTCCCTTTCCCAGCGGACTTTTATGGGGCTACATACATAACAAGTGGTGAAGTTCATTAACAGGAACTGAACATCAATCAATTAAAAAAAAAAAAAATCATCAGTGTTTTTAATCACTGAAATAAGAACCAGTCATCTCTAAAACCTGCCAGCACCATTTGCAATATATTTCATGTTGTAAGATTTTTGTCAGTTATATTATTATATTTCCAGTCTTACGACCTTTGCAATCTTATTGCAGCAATGTAATAATGTGTAAATTCATCCCTTAACAAATGATGTGCACCTTTGACATACCAAATCAGTGTGGACAGCCCTCACTCGCAGCTCATGCCAGTAATAGAAGCGCTTACAGTTTTGTTTTGGCTTCTCCCACTTTCTAGTGTTCTGCCTTTCCCTCCATTCTTTTGTGTTTGTTTTCCTCCCTCAAAGCCCTGACTATCTCTTATTAGTCCATCTGCACTGAGATGATACCGAATGTTTGCGTTCATTTGTTGGGATGTCCTTGAGAGTAAGTGATGACACTGATGATAAAGAGACAGCGTGGCTAGGCACCTGGGCTGCATATAGGATAAATGACTGTGAACAGCTGCTTCTGTTTTTGTATGTGTTTTGTTTTGGGGAGTTTTATAGTGGTAATCCTGAGATACATTGTCTGAGCTGCATTATCTTCCCACAGGAGATAGTGTGAGATACTGGAACACTGGGCAGTGATAGGTAGTGGAGGGACGTGGGGAGATGAGGCCTCTGGCTCCTGTTAATGAGTTTCCTCTGGGGTAGACTGGACCTCTCATTTCTTGCTCATAGTCTGGGAATGCTCTTTCACAGGGAACTATGCTCTTTCATCCATCTGTCAGTCCTGCAGAAATACTATTTCTATTGCTATATGATCCTGTACTTAGGATATTCTTTCTTCCTCTTTTTTCTTTGGCTAAACAAGAAAACAGAACGAGGTACGACAGACTTTATGAATAAGAATATAAGAGTTGACTGATGACTGAATGAAAAATGCCCCTGAATGCCCTTTTCCACTCTCTTTATTCCTAGAAAAAAAAGCACAGAAAGATTAAAATACACTTGTGCTCTTAAATTATGTACACTTGGCTGCACGGCCTCTAAATACAAACAACCTGAGAGCAAAGCACTCAAATCCTTTGCTCCAGTCACGTGCCTGAAGGCATATAATCACAAAGCAGCCAAGACCAGAAATACTAATCTGCAATCACTTAACAGGTCACTGGAAAACATTTTGGTTCAGCTCTCTGATTTTGGTCAGACTTGTGAATATATCCCCCAGGTTTCGCTTCTCACACTTGCAACTTCTCCAAAGTTAAACAAAAGTCTACAGCAAGTGTCAAGAAAAGTTAAGAGTGTGCACGGGTGTCTGAAGTCCTGACTGCAGAGGAGGTTAAATAGAAAGCCTCACTGATTAGACTCATGCATGTATCACAGCCTCTTCGCTTCCTGTGAAATGTGCAGACTGATTTTGGCAGACCGACTCATTTTCTGGTCAGAGTTGAAAGTAGCCATAACCTTGGACTCCCTCTTAGGAATCATCAAAAACAAGACAGCAGGCGTAAGAAGGGCATAGTTCGGTTGCAGTGTGGGTTTGGACACCATTTACAGATTGCATATTCAAGTAATAGACTGTAAAGTTGGATATTGAACTTCAGGCAATAAGAAACAGAATTGTGAGAAAGAATATTGTTAAAGTGTTTATTAGTAGTTGTTAATGGTCTTTTGTCAACATTTCAACTTTTCTTAGTAAAACAGATGTTTTCCACACATAACACAGGCGTTGCACAGCTACATTATATGCAGTGACTTCAGGTTTTATCTGCCTAATGGCTAAGACAACATTTATAAAAACCAGTCTTCTACACAGTAATAGTGCCAAGGATGAAAGGTAACTGTACCTCAAGGTCCAGATGAGTGGTGTACAGGGAGGTGCGGGGAGTTAAAGGGATTTGTAAGACAAATCACCACGAACTCCAAGATGTGAGATCAGATTTATTTATTCCCGCGGTGCATGGGAATTTCCTTGGTGTGTCCAACTAACACAAAACGAAAACAAGAAACAAATTTTTCTTAGACAGCAAATTGTATCAAATGTCCACCATGCTGCTAGGAGGCATCTCATGGCAGTAAATCAGATTAGGGATGCCGGCTGATGTGCGCGGGGAGACAGCTTTGATGTGATTGTGTTGAGTTCCACAGAGTTTTGAGAGCAGTGAAGCTGCAGCTCTGTGTCCTCCCCGTGTGTGTAGTTGCTTAAAAATAAACATGTATACATTCCCTCAACACATACTTACATGTCTTTACAAGCATTTTGAACAAAACTCCAAATAGTTGCATAAAGACATAGGCACACTTGGGAACACCGCAAGCCACAAACAGATCAAATAATCAGCACTGTGTTTTGGATTGTAAGAAACTAGAGATGCTCTTAAAGGGTGTGCGTGAGTGGACTAGTCTTACTAGTATATCATTATGGTGCCAGCGCCTGGCCACTGGCTTGGCACAGCAACTCTGAGAGTCAAATTCAAGTTGACTCTCAGCCAGCACAGTCTTACCAGAGGGTGATTCCATCCTTCAGTGTCTTCTTGGACAGTGCAGTTATTTTCTCACATCACAACTAACCTTGGGGAACTATGTGCCTTTATCTGTGTGTTGACTTTGCTCAAAAACAGGGAGTCTTGGGACTTTTTTTGCCCAGATGCTTGGCAGTCGATGTTTGACTGATTGCGTGCGCTATAACATGCCGTGAAACGCTTCGAGTGACTCTGTGTGAAAGCCTAGAATTTTATATTGTAGCGTACCACACACATAGCAAGCAAGGTCGTGACAAAGAAAGGCATGGACTGGCTTAAACATGTCAGTCCATACGGCAGCGAAAAACTTGCTGCTGGTGATTGAGAATGAAATTAGATACAGTATACAGCTTAATTACTAGCGCATGCTGTTTCTCTCGAGTGCCACCAAAATTGTTTCTACAGCTTCTCCACCCTCAAACCCCAGGCGCTTTACTACTTGGGTGCTGTTCATAATGCCTTTAGAAACACAGTTAACTTTTTATATTTCTCACTTAATTGGTTTGACCTTTTTGATGACTTTTTTATGACTTTGTTCCTGCTACTTGTAAACGTCATCGTTTATAAGCGAAAGATGTACTTGATTTATTTAAGAAATTGTACCAGCAAATTAACAAGCTTTCAACACGTTCTGTTTTATGTGAAAAGTAACCAAGTATGTTTAAGTACAAGTTAGAGATACTGCTTGCATGCATTTGTGAAGCAGAAGAGTGTTTTTCCTCTTTTTTACTTCATTAAAAATTCCACACTTGTTACAGTGACCTGTGATATGAATATGAATATGATTTAAACTATTTTGATGCCAGACAGCAGTAAAAGAGCAAACTGCTACTTATGAATTGAAGCATTTCTATAGGAATAACAATAGCTTAGTTATGTTGTCTATACATTTCTGAAGATTGTTTTTGTACTTATGTACTACTATTTGCTTACTTTAATTACATATGTAGTGGGTAACACTTTTACCAATATAGACCAATACTTTTCTGTTATTTAATCTGTGTTTTAACTAGATTTTGTGTTGTTATTAATCAGCGCCTTAATTTTTTATAATATTTTATTGTGAATCCACCGACTTTTTGCTTTTTTGCTAAATCACTTGTAAAGCACTTTGTAACTGCTTGCGTGCACTTGAATGACTGTATGAATAAAATGCTGTCTTGGTCTCCTTCATGCAGCCCTGAAGAGGTCCTTTGAGGTAGAGGATGTTGACACTTCATCTCACTCTTCACCCGGCTCCCGCCGGACAACCAACTCACCTCACCGTAACGCCATGTCTCCCACCAGCATCTACTATCGTGACCTCGGTTCTGCCACCCCGGCCACTAACAACAACAACCTCAACTATACCCAGCCCCGCTCTATCATGGGTGGAGGAGGTTCCAAGACTCCGGAGCCTGTGTCCCGCCGTTCTGAACTCTCCATCGACATCTCTTCCTCCAGCAAGCAGGTCGATAATGTCACCAGCCCTGCTTCCACACGCTTTGTGAGCAACAGCGCCCTGAAACGCCCAGAAGTCCTGGGGCACTCCAAGACGCCCGAGACAAGCCACAAGAGGGAGGTGACTTTTGCCAAGACGCCAACCGACTCCCCGGTCACACGCCGCAATGAGAGCAGCATGAACAACAACGGGACCAGCCGAGCCCCTGAGCAAAATCACACCCGCAAGTTTGAGCCCCCTAGTCCAGGGGATATCCGTAAACCTGATATCAGCATCACTAAAGCACCTCCCGAGAACAATGGCCACCATCCAGCAGTGCACCACCCACACCACCCCAACCCTCACCACAACACCATCGTCACCACTTTCCGCTGCTCCTCGCCTAACCATGGACGCAAATCCCCCAACCCTGACAGTAAGTCTGCTTTCACCATATATCAGTCCAACCCACGCTTATTCCACTCATATTTTTCCTTCTAGTCATGCCCTGAAATTATGTCTGCTGAACTCTTTTTGAAAAAACACATCTGAAACACAGTAACTTTATGGTATCTCCATGAGATTTGTTAGGTTATTTGTTAGCCTCTCATCTGCTGCTTGTATCATACACCCTTAAGGCTGTTGTTTCAGATGGACGCTGTTGGTTGTTGTTGATTTGGAAAATTCTCTTTAACAAACTGCTCAGATTTGTTAACATGCTGTCTACTCATGCATTCTAACGTCTTTAGTAAAGTGGTGCTTTGGTGCATTGATATAGTTCACCAGCTTGTGTAATTGCTTTAGCATTGACTTACCATATTGATGTGGGAATATCATCAGTGGAAAAGAGATTAAAAGGATTATAAAAGACTGTCTTAAAGTCAAATAAAACCAATTACATTTTCTCATGTGATGAGAAAGCAGCAACTTTTCACTCCTGGCTGAGAGTTTATATTTGAAAATCCCCCGGTGAGAAATGTTGTCACATTTTCCAGATTGCATTTTATTTGATCTCTGATGTTATTGGACTTCCATTTGGACTTTATTTTTTCCTGCTCCCTTCTGCACTCACACTGCACACTGCTCCATTCTGCACAGTGACCCAAGTATCAGATCTCTAACCAAGGAAAAAGCAGCAGTAAGAGCAGCTGGTTTGATTAATCTGATGTCTGCGTGTCTGTCAGTAATACAAGGAAACTTATCTTTGGAGGCCTGTTTCTGGGTAGAAACAGTAGACTGGGCTGTCTGTATTTGTAGTTATCCATGTCTCTCCTGAATAGCGTATCAGAGCCAGGGTAGTTTTGTGATATGATGAAAGCCTGACCTTTATAGTAATTATGGCAGCTAAATAGTATTTGTCTTAAATACAAGGTAAAATAGATGAAGTAAGACCATAGCGATAAAAGAAATGATTTTATCCCACACGACTGTGTAGTATTTTTGAGGAGCCGCTTGAAGCTCAAATGACTGATCATGATACACAATATAATTTTTGGTTATGTTTATGCTCAGGTAAATGTGGTATTTGACAAACTTAAAACACCATCTTTATGTATTGGGTCTCTCTATGGTAGAGCATCACTTCCTGTTCATGTTACAACTCGCAGTTGTGTTTTTTGCAAAGCCAATTTAATTAAAAACCTATAGATAGCATCTCAAAACATTTATTCTTTTCATCTAGACATAGTGTTTTCTGAAAACTCTACATCCAGCTACATGCCTTGTGCTATGCTATGTGCCTTGCACCAACTCAGTGTAGAGCAGCTACCTGAATGCTGCTCCCACAGAGCTCCATTGTCTTTTTAATATTTTTACTTCTTCACTTAGTACAATTCTAGATACAGTAGCTCCTCTGAAAAAGAAAGCCTTAAGTCATACTTGGCTCCCTGGTATAACTCTCAAATCCACACCTTAAAGCAGATAACTCGTAAGCTGGAGAGGAAATGGTGCCTCGCTAATTTAAAAGATCATAATTTGGCCTGGAAAGCCCTCTGTAAAGCTAGAATATCTTCACTGATTGAAGGAAATAAGAACAACCCTAGGTTTCTCTTGAGCACTGTAGCTGGGCTGGCAAAGGTCAGCTGGCTGTAGTTAAACCGTTACTAAAAAAGCCATTACTTGACCCAACTGTCTTAGGTAATTATAGGCCAATCTCCAACATGCCTTTTATCTCAAAAATTCTTAAAAGAGTAGTTATAAAGAAGCTAAATGATCATCTGCGGAGCAACGGTTTTAATTGAAGAGTTTCCTTCAGGTTTCAGAGCATAGATTTTATTGATATGCAGATGACACCCAACTTTATCTTTCCATAAAGTAAGATAACACACACCAATTAGTAAAACAAGAGGAACGTCTTAAAGACATAAAGACCTGGACTTTCTGCTTCTAAATTCAGATAAAACTGAGGTTTTTGTACTCATCCTTAAAAATCTTAAAATGCAGTTTCCAACCAGATTCTCACTCTGGATGGCATTACACTGGGCTCCAGTAACACTGTGAGAAACCTTGGAGTCATTTTTAACCAGGATATGTCCTTCAATACACATATTAAACAAATATGTAAGACTGTTTTCTTCCATTTGCGCAATATCTCTAAAATTAGGAACATCCTGTCTCTGAGTGATACTGCAAAACTAGTTCATGCATTTATTACTTCTAGGCTGGACTACAGTAATTCGTTATTATCACGATCTCCTAAAAACTTCCTGAAAAGCCTCAAGTTGATACAAAATGCTGCAGCAGGAGTGCTGACAGGGACTAGAAAGAGAGAGCATATTTCTCCTGCTTTGGCTTCCCTTCATTGGCTTCCTGTTAAATCCAGAATTGAATTCAAAATCCTGCTCCTCACATACAAGGTCTTAAATAATCAGGCCCCATCTTATCTTAATGACCTTGTAGTACCATATCACCCTATTAGAGCACTTCGCTCTCAGACTGCAGGCTTACTTGTTGTTCCTAGAGTATTTAAGAAGCAGAATGGGAGGCAGAGCCTTCAGCTTTCAGGCCCCTCTTCTTTTGTACCAGCTTCTAGTTTGGATTCGGGAGACAGATACTATCTCTACTTTTAAGATTAGGCTTAAAACTTTCCTTTTTAATAAAGCATATAGTCAGCGTTGGATCATGTGACCCTGAATCCTTCCTTAGTTATGCTGCAATAGGCGTAGGCTGCTGGGGGTTTCCCATGATGCATTGAGTGTTTCTTCTTCAGTCACCCTTTCACTCCCTATGTGTTTGTACATCTCTCTGCTTCTCTTCCACAGCATGTCTTTGTCCTGTCTTCCTCCTCTCCATCCCTCCTTAAGCCTGGTTCTGCTAGAAGTTTCTTCCTGTTAAAAGGGAGTTTTTCCTTCCCACTGTCACCAAAGCGCTTGCTCATAGGAGGTCATATGATTCTTGGGGTTTTCCTCTTTTTTTCTTTGTATTATTGTAGGTTCATTTCCTTACTATATAAAGTGTTTTGAGGCAACTGTTGTTATGATTTGACTGAATTGAATACTGAATACTGACTGAATACCTTTGAGCTCTTTCAGCATAAGTGGCAGAAGTAAACATAAAGAATAAACCTTTTCTTCTGTACCTATGAGTAACTGATGATACTAAATTGGGCATTAGTGTGAAGGTCTGTTTCTCTGTATTAACACTGGGAGAGCCCGGCAACCTGTTCAGTGATGGATACAAATATGGATAAGGAATGTATGAATGGGTAGCTTTGTGGAGTTTTTGGTATAAAACTTAAACGTGACATTTTCTTTTTATTTCCTTGGAGTGTAGATTATTTGGTTCTGCAAATTAATTTGCAAATGGCTTTCAAAGATCATCATTAGCATTAATTTGCAAATTTACTATAAATCTCTCTCGCAGATTCAGGTGATGATTAAGTATTTTAATCACTGGGAGTAACTACTGTCACGTCACACTGTTTTCACAGTGTCATTTATTAAATTGTTATTATAGAAAAACTGGATTATGGCCACAGACTCTACAGCCATCTGCTTTATTTGTTAAGTTTTTGGCTGTACCTTTAGCCACGAATGCCAATTAAATGGCTATTAGCTTGCATCATTCCAAAGCTAGTATAAAAATGCAAAACTATGCTGTACTGGATATATCAGCTTATTGCGTTTATCAACATTGCCAAGTATTTTGCAATTATCACTTGATGAAACATAATGTGTGTGTTTTCCTGCTGATTTTAGACATTTAATTTTATATTTACCTGGTTTGAAATATTACACTAGTTTTACCATGAAAAACTGCACTTTATCATTTGGCAGATTTTTTGTTGTTCAAAAGTGTCCCAGTGCGCCCATGTGCCTGTGCTGTAAGTATGTCACGTTGTACTTATAGTCTTTTTTTATTGCATGTTACTATAAATCTCTTGACGGTGTGCTGAGAGTTTTAAACGGTTCTCTTCGAGATTATGTGAGTTGTAGCCACTTATTTGTCCACAGGGAGGGGCCCAAATAGGGGTCTAAATGAGGGGTGACCTGCCTGGAGGGCCCTATGGCTGTGAATGGGCCCGCCCTCTTCTGCAGAAACGCAAAAGAGAACTGTGGCAAAAACACATCTGCAAAGTTACGCTTATAAATGCACTACTGTCACAGATTTGAAATTTCTGAAGTGTATCTGCCTCATAGATAACAGGGAAAGTTATTTGCAACACTACAATTAATGATTATGATTTGATTATTTTTTCCATATGACTTTTTTAAAGTGTTTTGGTTGACTTTGTTAAATGCCCTGATTTCCGGCTTATTCAGTTTTTCCAGAAAAATGACATTACACATCATATGAGTGCATATGCACACACGCACGTGCGCACACACACACACACACACACACACATAGTGTACGCTGTGCTTGCTTCCTTCCGTGTTCTCTCAGTGTGATTGTTTCCCCTGCAGCTGACCTCACAGCAGAGCACTTCCTCTCACAGGGGTCATGTGATCTAAGTTAGTCAGCTTCCTCGACAACATCCACTTTGATGTGAGCATTAAGGGGAATGAAATACGCCAGGATGTTTAGGTAAAAGGTCAGCATGAAAAGAAATGTGCACGCACATCCACTGCTGTGTGACCTACAATCACTGGTAGATCAATGAATAGCACATACGTCATCTGAGGAGGGTTAAGTCAACAGAGGTCGCACAATTCTGTCAAATTTTATTATACTGCACCAAATCATAGCAACAGATGTCATCTCAGGCAACTGTACATACTAAGTTCATTATGGTGTTTTAGCTAGGGACGTGGACGGCTGTTCTACTCCCAACAGATGCACAAAGACTCAAATGCACATTTGGACTTGACATTAACACTTGTTGGAGTTTTCTTATATTTATCTGTAAGCCACTGTCTTCAGTTTATTCACCCTTTTAGTCTGTTAGGTTCCATAAAAAGTTTATTGTTAAAAAACTGTTTCATTACAGAATTCTAGTCAAAATTTTGCTGATAATAACCAAGGGGTTGAGCTGAACTGGGAGAGACATGTCTATCTTGTATAATGTGGTGAAATATTAAAAGACCTCAATATTGTGCTTGATTCAGCTGTGATATATGGCAATCTTAAGTACTTGAAGCAGAAAGAAGCAGATTTTTTTAAGTAACAGCTTTAAACTGATCCAGCACATCTAAGAAATGTAACAACAAAGCTTCACTTCAGGCCAGAGGCATTCTGATGGGTATCTGGTCCACTCGTTATCTTGACAGTCAGGCCTGCTATTCATCAGTTCATTGCAGAAGGAGCCGTAATATCTCTGGACAGAAATGCTTGAACCACCTGTAGTCAGAATTTTTTTAGCACTTTTTTCTGACACATTTTTCAACTTTAATACAATTTCTTCTTGCCGGCGAAGCTTTCATTTTAAGATCAAACATGGACTTTTATAGTAACTCATTAGAGTGGCTGACCATAAATAGTGTCTTTATCTGTGGGATGATGGGACTGGTATAGGTTATCATTGGGGAAGGGTCACATCCAGTAACCTCATTTGCTCACTTCTTTAGTATTTTGTTGTGATAAGGGTGAAGAGGACATTCAGAACATCAGAAAGTGTCTTTTCATCACCTGTTTTTTTTTTTTTTTTTTTACTGTAACACACTAAAAATACAATTGGAAAGGAAACCAAGGCTATGGCTTTGAAAGTAAATGTGTATTTAATGGGTGTTACTGAGGAGTCGCTTCATGTAGTGCCATTGTGTCCTGTCTTCCTGTTGTGATGGTACGGAACAAAAGAGATATCCTCATTTCGGCTGGACAGAATGCTTTATTGCTGTGCTGAGATATGCCTGCCTATTGCCTTAATAGATTCCTATTATTATTGACATTTCTCTTCATAATTAAAATGTAGTCACTGTGAAAGAAAGACCAAGTGAGGCCATTTGTCTTTAGTTTGGACTGACCTTCTAAAAGTGAGGAGGAGGCGTCCACAGAGGGTGGAGGGCGATTTGTCTCTGCTTGTCCATAGGTCAAAAAAGGCCACACACGCACACACACATGCACACACAAACAAGCATGCTTTCTTAATCTCTCTTTTTGTGTGTATGCGTGTTTTTGTTGTCTCTCATCGACACACACACATGCAAACAGGCACCCTCCGGCAGAGGCACATGCGGGGTCAATCCTCTCCCAGTGTAATTACTCTGGACTGATCCCAGACCATCACTCAGTGTGACCCTTCGGCTAATTGCCAAGGAAAAAAATGAGAGCGGGGGGGGGGGAGGGTTCACCTATGCGCATGTGAGGAGGAGCTGTTCCTTACTGGGAATAAAATCCTACTTAAGTTTGGTTGTTCTTTCATTAATGCCGAGAATCATTTTGTTTGAATTGTTTGAAAATCCTCTCTTCTGTTTGATTATAATAATATTTTTTTAGATAGAAGTACAATTTTGCCAAATAATTCAAGATCCTTGATCATGATGATGAGAAATTTGTGGCTTAAAATGACGCTCTTACGCTGAAGGGGAGACTCTTCATGTCTGTGTCTTTGGCTGTGCTGCAAATTAATGAGCACTTTTGCTCATGTGAAGTCAGCGAGCCTCGAGTTTACATCTATTTTTTCAGTTCAAAAATGGCCTGCAGTGACAGCAGTGACAAGCGTCAGTTCCTATTATCTTGTGTATGACTTTCACTGTCGCTGTGCTTCCCTAACAAGCCACCAGGAGGCAGTGTGTGATTAGTAAATCTTGAGTCTGGGTGGCAGGTAAAATAAAGCTGTGTTTCATGCTTTTTCAGACAGTTTAATTTTCAAATGAAAAATGTTATCATACAACTGCGCTTTCTCTCATGGCTGGAGCTTAATGAAGAAAAAAGCTCCGGGGTCAGAAATTTGAACCACGCTGGTGCAGAAAAGAGATGTCAGGTTTTTCCATTCATATGTTATGAATGTTTTTAATACACCAATATATCAGTAGGATAGACATTTTTTCAATAAACTGCTTTGCAGTTCTTTGAAGTGCGCAGACACTAAAAAGACTTGACATGAAATGTTTTCCTTATTTGCAATGAACATCTTACACTGGAAGGTGGAGCTGAATAATGGGAATGGGACAGCCCTTCTGCCCCAGATAAATAGTCACACATACACACGCACACACACAGAGACACAGACACACACAGTTCCCCTCTCACCCAGAAAAGGCTTTCGGAAGTTAAAGTTTACACTGAGCATCTGGGGGAAGTCAAGGGTTAAAGAAGTTTCCCACCACTGCAGAAAGACCTCTGTCCTGTTAAGTCATTATGCCAAATCCCCAAACTGCTGTAAACACCCCCTTCTCCATTCAGTTACCCCTGCATGCTGTGAACCCGAACATGTTCACATAGCTCTCCTTCACTTATATTTTAAAGCATATGTATACCCAAGCATATACTATTTTGCATATATTAAACTCATCTGACTAGGAAATTAACTTTTGGCAAAACATTAACAGCTCAGCTTTAGACTTTCACACACGCACACACATCACAAAGAAGCAGCGACCTTGCCGTAAGAGAAAAAGACAGATAGTAGGATATGGGCCATCAGAGCCTAATGAAGGAAGGCAAGATAGCATTTAGTCTGTTGACATTATCTTCATTTATCTGGCCTTCGGGCGTATGATTCTTCCTTGTTATTTATCTAGATATGGGGCTAGTGATTCATTTGTCTAGGAAAAGCTGATGGGAAAATCATACCTCTTATCTTGGTCATGAAATTAAAGAGGAGGTTAAAATGGAATATGACATGCTATTATCAGCCATTGTTTTGTTTTTTCAGTAAAACTTTGATAAATTTAAAGAGCTGATCTTCAGATATCTTCAGATGGTGAAACTGAGCATTAAATCCATTATCATCATATCAAAAACATTTACAAACAAACCTAAAAAGTGACCAGAATGATGATGAATTGCATAATCATGATAGTAAGCAGCATTACACGTATTTAACTCCAATTCTAAAGTTGACAAAAACAGTTTTTTTCCACTTTTAAATCTCGTGAGCTCGTTTGGTTAACACCTCTTGCTCACTCAAGCCGTGTTTCATGGATCTGTGTGAGTCGGGGTAAAATACATTTCAGATATTGATTGTTTAGAGTCGTTTCAGTGCAGAAAAAAAGTTCATGTGTTTGTCTCCACATTTTCTACTAATGATGTTTTATCCACTTGTTGGCTGATAGGGGGCTGTTTTGTGCATGGACAGACAGATGGCCTTTTGCATCCCAGACTTACCATCTGCTGAAACGAGTAAAGCGGAGGGACTGGTCTGTTAGTATGTCTGAAGTGAATGTGCATGGAAAAGAACCCAAAAATAAAGATGAGATTGTGCAGTCTTGTCCCTCATTGTGCACCAACAACAGGTGATTATCTTAAATTACTTAAAGACAGCACAGTTATAAAAATGTGATCTTGCATTGCAAAGCACTTGGTACTAAAAGAAAGAAAAAATAATAAGTGTTTCCTCGCTACCTCTGTGCACCACGATTTACTGTTTATCAATATAATTTCATAATTTCTCCATAAATAAGTATAAGTTGTGATATTACAGGCCCATTAGTTGTTGTGTCTGTGGGCTTGTAGGCGATGCTGAACTGTGCAGACTCTGCACATGTGAAATTTAAAAGTATAAAATTTCAGTGTCAGTAAATGACATTTCATAACAGAGAATGAAGTTTAGAAAAAAAACTGAAGCGCTGTATAACTTTTTATATTAATAATCTTCATCGCCTCTTTTGCACTCTTACCTTTTCACCCTGCTGATTAATGTGTTAGATTAGCTTTGTAAGCCTGATTCAGACATGCTGCGCTGCTGACTGATTGGTTCTCAGTTCAGAAAGGGCAAGCATCATTACTGATGCTCAAGTCTTTACTTTCCAATAATCAGCACAGACTCTAAAAGCAGTGATCTGGATCTTTTGCTATAAATGGGATTTACAATGATAGTTTAGGGATTTAGATAATATGCCTGCAGCTTTGTGGTTTTCAGTGCAATTACCTTGTTTGAAGAACCCCGTCATCTGTTGAGAAAAGAAATGTACCAATTGAGCTTGAAGGAACTTTGGGTGAACTTTCACGTCCAGCCTCGATGGTGTGAAGGATTTGGTAATGGTACACAGCCAACTGTAGTCATCAGCATCACTCAGTGGAAGAGCGGGCAGATGAGGGTGGAAAACGCAACTGCACAGAGAAATGACAAGTTTCCTCAGATTCATTTGTCTCTCATGCACCATCAAACTGAGGTTCAATGTTCAGTGGAAGCCTTATGTGGTATTTTTGTCCTGTCGACAAACGAATGCTGACACCAGTTACAGAAGAAGGATATTTATAATGTCAGAAGCTGAACTTCATTTTCCGCCTCTATCTGCTTCCATGTCTGTGCACATCCCAGGTTTCTGTTTAGATTTAATTAGCATCATAACATAGTTAGATGTTTCTTGAAGACATGCCGTGACCGCACAAACAGTTTAATCACAGAGCTCCTTCCGTCCTGTTTTCATTTTTAGAATTGAGTCATCCCCAATCCTGGCCCCCGCAGACCTAGCAGGGGGCTAGGGATTCCCCAGAAGGCCAGTTCTCTGTAGTTTTTCTGTTTAGTGGTCAGCAGGGAAGACTAGAGGACATTGTGAGAGATCACACACTGGCTTGTATGGACTAGAAGAGGCTGCTAGTTTGGTTAACTCCTGGTCTTTTACTTGTGGAAGTAAGAAAGAGGTGCAGAAGGAAAAGTGCTTTGAGGAGATATGACTTCTACTTGCAGTGAGATGTACAACAACCACAAGACAGAACCCCTGTGTGAGTATCTGTTCAGTCATTGTCTTTTTTGTATCTGCGGGAGAGCTTGGCTGTTTTGGACTATCTCCTTACAGAGGCAGAATAACTGCCTGGTTTCCATTAAGGCCAATCACGGAAAAGGATGAACAATGAATCCTCCTCAGATGGGGATGCAGGGAAATTGGTGCAGGAAAAGAGTTTTTTTAAACATTTTTTCAATTCACATTTTTGCAAACATCAGTGTTTTAATGTCTTATGAGACACCATTCTGCACTTCCTCTTACAATATTGGTTTCATTCCTATGAATTGGAAAAACATGTTGTTCTTACCAGAATGGTGATGTGGTTACATTTTAAAGGAAACATCTTTATAGAAGAATGAGTGGGATTTTTTTTTTAAATATGGTAATTGAAAGTGGAAGAGGCTTCTACTTCTCTTTGTCTTTTTAACTCGTCTCTGTATTAAGCAGTCCAGCTGGGAATGCTTTAGTGGCTTTTTAAGAGAAACAGTAAACCACAAGCAGACACATCTCTTTAAACAACTGCTCAGACCACAAATCACTTTATCTTCAATGGTTCATCATTGTTAAAAACAAAAAGAAAGAAAGAAAGAACGAAGCACATTCTTTTCTAGTTTGGTACAGTAAAAAGCTAATAAAATACAAGCATGAGCATACATCATAGTAGCCTTGAGATAAATTGTCCAAGCTGCAGGCTGAAGAAAAAAACCTGGAGCAGTGAAATATTTTACTGTCAACATGTGAAGTAGCTGGAGATATATTTGCAGATTAATCCAGCAGAACTGTTAATGTATGTTCGGCGATTTTAACCAGAAGTTGAGTCTTGCGAGAACACTTTTGAGTGTCCTCGCTCATCACACATGCTGTCTCCATTTGCACCACAGGAGAGCAGAGCAACCACAGCAAAAAACACAACAGGAAGTCTCCAGCAGACCCAGCTATCTTCCCCATAGATATCTAGGCCAAGACAGATGTTCTTCTTCTTTCCCCTTCTCTGTCTTGTTCCTTACTTTCCCAACCACCCCCACCCGCTACTTCTCCTGCTGCTATCTCTCTTCTCTGCCTCCTCTTTCCCTCCCGGGCTTCCTTCCCTTTGCTTTCTGCTCTCTCTCTCTCTCCTCGGCTCCCCAACCTCTCCTGGGGAGGATGTGTCACTGAGTCCGCTGAGTCATGGAAGCGACTCTTTTAATCAGCTCAATATGTGCTCTGCCCTGATTGGGTGGCCTTCAGAAATCAGCTTTGGCCTTAAGGCGAAGCTCGTATTCCCCTCAGCCATCCCTACATACTAGCATTAGGTTACCACAGGTTTTAATGGCTTGATGTATTTGAGCTGAAATTAAAGTGAAAGAGGAAACTCCTTAGATTTATTTATTTAGATTTACAGTGAAGCAGTGACACGTGGATCAGGCCACAGATAGCACTGTGTAACTGAAGTAGAGGTGATTGTTTCCATGGGATATTTTGGTCGTCTGAATCACTTGTTTGTTGTGCAGATATGAGTCATAGCATTTTAACATGGGATGCATACTACACTCTAAATATACACTGATAAATAAAGAAATGTATCTGTAATGCACAAACACACATATTGCACCCCCGCCTGCTTTTTCTGAAATTTGTCTTTTAGGCTCTTTGCAGCACTAATAAACCATCAGACCTCTCCTTTGATGTTTGTTTCCTCCAAGAGGAAATGGGAACTTCAGACACTGGTGTGTCGCAAGGTTCATACTGACAACATTGTTTATTGTCTGGTGACAACTGAAGGGAAAATATCTTCTTTGATAAAACAGAAATTTGTCAAAAAGCGTGTCACCCAAAAAGGCATGGGGGACAGTGAAAACATTTATCATTTTGGGGTTTTTTTTCCCTTTGGTAGCAAAAGTTCATTAGATTTATATTCATAATTGAATCTGATGACAGCTGTGATAAAAGCCCAGGACATAGCCTAAACTGAACCTTGGAACTGCTGCATATAGCTAAAAGTTGTTAGATGCTTTAGTCATATAGATCACAGGAGAATTAACCATAAATGATGTCTCAAAGTTATGCTGGTGTTCTAGATACAGACATCAGATAACATGGTTGATCCGGTCTTGTGGTAAAGCTAATCTTTTATCATGGTCCGAGTGAAGGAAGTGAATGTAAACTTTCTGAGCAGTTGCTCAGTATTAAATCAATTTGCTGTTTCTATGTTTGAGATTTCTTAATATGTGTATCTTAAAAACTCGTAGCTTGTATATGCAAACTGATAACAGCAGTGAATATGTTTGGGTACCTGATACCCACAACACCCCATATTACACGTTTGCTTTGGTTTCATATTCACAACAAAACCACTGCCAAGAGTCAGATTCAGCTCCATTTTTGACAGGAAGGAAGTATTTCTGCTGAATGTTATGAAAACCTCTGTCAGACCTTCAGCCTGCATGCTGATGGAAAAAAAAAAGCAGAGCCAAGTCAACAAAGGAACAAATTAATCACGCTCTTCTTCCAGTAAGTTAAGATGAAATCCACTTTGTAGCAGAAATCTTTCTTTGTCTTTATTCATAAAAATCTGTTCTCAGACAACAGCTCCTCGCACGCTGACTGCACTATTAGTATTTCTCAGTCGGAGGGATGGATTTGATCAATGTGAACCTCTGTGTTGTGGGAGAGGAGGGACACAGGAAGCAGGAGCACAAGGCCTACAGATTTCCAAGGAACATTTGGGATTTGGAAATACTTTCTGCTGTTTCGCAGCCAATGCTTACTTCAGTGCAGCTTCACACAAGTACAGTCTAGTTCTTACACGACTATTTCATACACTGAGCGGTGCTGGGTTACCACAGCAAAATAAAAACAGCATGTGTAACGGGGGAACATCCAGGACATACGTTTTCTGTTGGAAAATCAAGTAGTTTGGCATCACTGGAAATAACCGTATTGAGTTTTTGGTTGCAGGTTATAGCTGCAAAGACTTCTCTTACGTCTACCAATTAAGAGTGTACCTAAAGCCCATTGAGGCAAAGCTAAAGCCCAGCTGGCTAAGCATAGCAACTGAAAAGAGAAGGAAACAACCAAAGTTAATCATTCCTTGAGTCTTTATGTTAACCGCCTTGGACCACAGGAAGCCACTATACCTGGTCAACACATAACCCTCCAAAACAACACTCACTAATTGTTTGGTAAGCTTTACTGGGGGTGGGGGCGTTCTTACAAACTATGAGCTTATTTCCTTGTTTCCAGTTTTTAAAGGAAAACCGAAGCTGAAAAGGGAATGGTGTATAAAACAAGTAGATCCTTTTACAGCATTTTTCACAAAATATTCCTTTATATAGTTTTATTTTTATAAACTCTGAAATGTTCTGAATTAGTCATGGTTTTGGTCATGAGTCAGCTACAGCTGGAGGGAGGAGGATGCATGTTGGTGTGTGTGTGTGCTGCCTATTATTTCAGAAAGAGGAGCAATGCGTTGAGGACTGAAGGAAAGACCAAATGCTGTTAGTGTGCACACACAGATAATCTGTTACACTTCTTGCTGTGAAGCAAAGCAGATGGGGGTGGTGGAGAGCATATGGGCACACATAAGGACAGGGAAGTAGGTATTGCCTGTTGTATTGTGCAAACACACACTCTTCTTTTGTAATTTCCCTTTCCCATAAAGACATAAAACTTTATCTATAATAAATGTGGTTTAGGATAGCTCGCTATATCCACAATATTCTTCATTCACTTTCTTTGAATGAGGGGTGTGACTGCCGAATGCCTTCTTAGCCACTTGGGATGGCAGTCACATGACCACGTGTGGGCGTGGCCGGGAGGAGAAGCGGCAGCCTGGCCTCTACAGCTGAATCTGTGATTGAGAGGAAGAAAGAGAGAAGGAGAGGAAAGGGTTGGGTGAGTTGTGGATTTTTATGTTTACCGTGTACTTTTCTGTTTCGCAGTAACAGTGGGGAATGGTTTTAGAAAAAGCATAAAAGGGGGCAGGCTGTAAGAGGGAGGGAGAGGGAAACAAAAGGGCGGTGTGTGGGGAGGGGGTAAATGTGTCCTCTGGGGCTGTTTGGTGTCAGAGTTAGTTTGCTAGGTGCTTCATGTGTGCTCAGCAGAAAGTAAAGTTTTGAAGCTGGGAGTAGATTAGATGTTTGGGTTTTTTGTCAGGAGATCTGTACAGCTAGCCAAATTTAGTGTGAATACCTTAATTTTTCTCCCTTTCCCACTCTTCTTCTTCTTTCCTATTGTTCAACCATCGGGAAGAGTTTGGGGGGTCAGCATTGCTACTCTTCCCCCTCCTTACTTTCCCTCCTCCTCCCACCCTCTCCCTTTCTTTCTTGCTTTCCCTCCCCATTGTGTCCTCAACTCTGAAGCATGCATGGGTAGTCAGCCTCGCATAAAGAGGCAGAGTGATTGACCAATCAGGGTAGCCCGTATTCCTCTTTAAGTTGCATGTCTCCAGGGTTCTCTGTAGTAAGGATCCCTTCTTTTAGCCTCAGCTCTCCTCACATCAGAGTTTCAAGGCTCTGTTTGATCCAGTGCAGTGGATTAGCCAAGCACCGATGGACCTAAGCTGTTGTGATGTGATTTAATTTTGCCAATCCCTTGTGTCTTCTCTCCAGAGAGTTTGTTGCCAAGTTCGGCTAAAGGTGAAGAGTCAAACAGGTCATGTTGTGAGTTTGAGATTTGCCTTGAGACTTTCTCAGGGAAGGACTTATCTCTTCCTCTAACTCCTGTCAGTTGCTTCAAGCGGGAAGAAAATTGTGCAAGGATGTGATTAGTCACTTTAGCTGTGATAGCTGTTGAAATCCGCACAATATCTCATACTTTTGGTGTCTCAGATGGTCTTCTCTTACCCATTTTTTAGTACAGTAGCTGAACAGTTGCTTTGTTGGATACAATGCCCTTGAATCCCACTCATCTCATAGCTAATGTAGCACACACAAAAAAGACTGCAGATGGATCTTTCCGCTCCATTTGCTCTCTTGTTGTGTGTTATTGGAAATGTTCTTGTTAACCAACACGAACCAGCTGCATTTCATCTTAATGTCTGATAAGTAAAGAGATGCATTCATCCTTGCGTATTGAGTCTGCATGAATAAATGCATGCATTTTGTGTTGCTACCCTAAAGTCACTGTAGCGCCACAATAGAACATTATTGAATTAGGAAATTAATTTAAATGTGTTTTTCCCACAGCAGTCGGGCTGTTGTCAGAGCTACGGCTTATCACACAATACATTTGATATTACTTACTCCTAATGCCTCACATCTGATTTACATGAAGCATTATTACAAAATCCTTTGGTTAAAGTCAGTCATCCATTGTTTACATGCTACTAATCAGATTACTGTAGCTGGATAATAATAAGTAATTCAATCACAAGAGATAAACAGTTCATTACGATTGTTTGGGGCTAGCAGCGCAAAATAAATGCAGGGGGTTACTTCCCCTTCTGTAATTAAGTCTTGCATTATTGTGAGCTTTGGCAGATGGATCATTTTCAGAGACTTATTGTTGTTTTGCGAAAACATAAAGACTTCAAACCTGATCCTTTAAAGGTATAAATCCACCCCTGTGGACACATAACCCACTGCTGGTGTCATTTTTGACATTCAACACACTTTTGGTGTTCTTGACCAAAGAATTTTCCCTGAAGGAAGAAGAGCTGAGTGGAGAGGAGTAGTGTGAACTTGTTTTACTATTAAGAAACAGGCTGACAATATGTTTTCACACATTAGCGTGCACACCTTTTACCCACGTGTTAAAAGCTTGCTTGTCTTTCTTGTTCGCCATTGTGAAGTTTTTATTTATTCTTGTCTTTGTCAGTTGGTGGTAGGAAATAACCCTTTGTAAAATGCACGAGTCATAAATGTCACATTTTGTTTAAAAAATGGCTTGTTTATCTGCCCACAGCTGACATTTTCTGTCTGTACGTATATCAGTGCCTGGAGGAAGTCAGACATGTCACGTCCTGTCAGAGGTGACAGTTTGGGGGCCTGCCGACACTGGGTGGGTGGAGGGGGGAGAGTGGATTATTATTTGTGGTGGTCTGCTCTACAGAACTGCACCAGTCTATAATATTATGCTCTGCTGTGGCATCTTGACTCTAAACTCGTAATAGAAAATGATACAATTTGGTCTTTGGCTTGCACACAGATACCTCATGGTTCTTTAAATTAGAATCAATTTTTAGCTTTTGATCGCTCTGAAGTCTTGACTTGTAGCTTGTCTATATAGTTGCATTGGAAAAGGTCAGTTAATAGAGACCCGATTAGCTGGATGTTTTTCTGAACAAATAAAGGGTACAACAAAACTGTCTTTAAGTGCAGAAGCCATTTGTGCACAGCGTGTTGCTTCTCATTTCCCCCAATTAAGTGCTGCACATTGATATATGCAAACAAGCCAGCCCCTTTCCCACTTGATGCTTAGTGGTTGCTTGATTTATTCCTTTATGGTCTTTGTTTGTCCTTTGCCCTATCCTACTTCCCTTATTGCAGCTGTGGATGGTTCTGTGGTGAGACCCTCCTAGTTCCCCTTCCATGTTTCTCAGAAACGCCCGGGCTTCTGAGTTACAGCTGTGGTCTCTCAGTCTGCTGAGCGCTGCCCAGAACAGCGGGCTCTCACAGTGGTACACAGCACCACAGTGTCTGCCCTGCTGCGCTGGGCTTTGTATTCTCATATTGTTTTTCAGCTTGTCACTGATATTGTTTCATTTGGTTCATGTTTCTTTTCCTTTTTTCTTTTCTTGACTCGCCCTTCACCTAAAGGGTCCTCCATTTACAGCTTTTTCTGGTCATCCACTCTCACTCTTTCAATCTTTGTGAGGTATTTTGGTAAAGGTCCTTAACAGACGTTTACGAGTGACAAGCATATCAACACCATCTGCTTTTGCTCCACATCGGGACAGCGGCTGCATTCTCAGTGGGCTGTCATGTTACAAGACTGAAAGATGAAGTGGGCCAGTAGCTTTCTCCAGACCTTTTCTCGAGTTCTTATTTCAGTTTTGTGTCAGCTCTGTCCTTGACTGACCTCACAAAATCACACCATTTTACGGAGAAAGGAGAACCTTTAAAAGTGGATCTGTTAGGTTGTTTTTTTTTTTCCCCCAAATCTCCGTACATTCCCTTTTTTAAATCATTTTGTGATCTTTAACAATGAGCAGGGGAGCCATGTTGGCCAAAACATCAGGCTTCAGATTGCTCGAAACATTCTGTTTCAGACAGTTTTTTCTACTCCTGGATCATTATTATGCCACTGAGACATGATACAGCAGCCTCTCAGACTTGCTTTTGAAACCTTCAGTTAATTAGAAGAAAGTATGGCAAAAGAGCTAAAACAGCTTGTTTCAGGCACAGTATGAACTGAGGGGCTGCAAAAAGGCCCAGCAGATAAATAAAGATCATTTTGAAATAAGAATCATGCAAAGCCAGTCTACTGGAATTCAAGAATGCAAAGGATAATAGGTCCCCTTTTAATCATTGTGTTCCTGTGGTTTGAACTTACAGATTGGGGGGGATTGTGTCTGAGGGATTTCCTCTGTCAGGGATACACATGAGAGCCCAGTGAGAGGCTCCACTATCCTTCCAACTTTGAGCTGTCAGCCTCGCTCTGTCACTGCCTTCTGTAAACATGTCATCATGTTATCTCCATCAAACAGAACACAGGGAAGGATTAAGCTAGGGGCCTGTGCTGCTAAAAGCGCACATGCGCTTCACATACAAGTCAGCTTCACCAGGCAAAACCTGTCATAGGCTTTCATAAGGATTTAAGAAGGACTTGTGGATTGAGCGTTTACAATATGGATAAGATGATACAAACACCACTTGGAAGTAGACCTTGAAGGAAAAAGGAAATGTGAGCTAGTGCTGTGAAGAAGAATTTGTAGCATTCCCACACGATACGCAGTCGTGTTATTTAGACTAGTCGACTTTATAGCTTTTGTGTGTTTAAACTTCAGACCTGTGTTTGGCGTATGTTATCATTATGACTGGAGTCCTTCACAAGAATACGTTCACACTTGTGTGATTTAGGTGATTCAGTCTTGTCACATTTCTTTGAAGACAATGTTGTACGCCCTTGTAGCAGGAGTTGATGCTAATATAGGCATATATTTGAAGTGTAAATGCAATATTGTATGCTCTTTTTGTTTTGTTTTTTAATTGTGTTATTTTGTCTCTGTGTCACAGTTTCTGTAGGCTACTTTTGTCTGATATTGCATGCAACTAAAGTTATTGGTGAAAATGGTTAAAAAAAAACCCAGCAGCTTTGAGTAGCACTGGGTCTTAATGCAATTTTGCCTGAAGATGAAAATCTTTTTAAATTCTTTAACTGATATTTGGCATAGAAACATTCCATTAAATTATTAGAGGATGCTAAATTGTGCATATATTAACCCTGTATTCATGTAACACTTCTATTACTGTGTACTCTTGTGGCTTCCTTCTTCTCTCTGGTCTATCTATTGCACTCTAGACAGCAGCTGGCATAAAATTTAACGATCTCTTCCTCTCGAGAGTGAGACGCCACCTCTGGAAATGTCATTTCTGGTTTAAGAAGAGAGGAAGAAAAGAGGACAGCAACAGAAAAACACAAACACACACACATGGGAAAGGAAAGGATCAGGGGATTCGACCCATGGGAACCATGACTTTTAAAAACATAACAGAGCATTCAGAAAGCAGATGGTGTTAAAAAGCTGTGTGAGTGCGACAACAAACCTGATCTGCCTTTTACCCAGGGTTCACCTCCCCTCAGGAGGGACTGGACAGCTTTTGAACACACGAAGAAAAAGGAGAATCACAAACTGTAATGCACATTTACCCTCATTATTAAGATTAGTTGAATGAAAGTGGCCTTATCAGTGATTTAAGTATGAGAGCTAATCAAGACCTCCCAGAGAATTTTGTTTTCATCAACAGACATTAAACGCTTCACTTAGATTAAAGAATCTGACTCTTTAACAACTAACTTTCAGGGAGGTAATCAATATCTGAAAATGTAAAGTTCAGTAGATTTTTAAAAACTCAAGTGAGTCCAAGACATAAACCAAGTCTTGTGTTTGTGTTTTATTATAACAGAGATGCTGCTTATTAACATTGCTGCATGTAAACAAAAATTCAACCAATGCAATATATGTAGGACTTCTAGCCACAAGTAATTTGCAGACCATGTCCTTGGTTATTTTGGCATTCTGATGAGCCTCAGTGCAACAAAGTTAAATACTCTCTGACTGCTTCAGAGGATACTAGCAAAAGGTTTTTCATAATTCTGTCTTTCTATGAGGCTAGAAACATTTGTAGCTTTGTAGTTGCACTTTAAACCATTTATCTGATGAACTGTTTGAATTCAGAAAAAAAAGAAAATTATGGCCAGCTATAAAATCCTCAGATACTGGGTTAAGCAGCATATGGCTGTTCCCGGGGCCCAGGTTTGAGTGCATCTTGACCATTTGCTGCTCTCTCCCCAACCCACACTCTTATTTTCTACTCTACTGTCATCTCAAAAATAAAGGCTAAAAAGCCTCACAGTAAGTCTTTAGGGGGTGCTGTAAAATCCTCAAAATGCACAATTTCCTTATGAGGAGTGTCAGTCATCGACCACAGCGTTTAAACAGTTTGGCTCATTTGCGCTAATTACATGCTGTACATGCACTGATTCATTTTACTCATTTCTTCTATCTCTCCTTCACCTCCTGCTTCCTTTTCCCTCTGCAGCATTGTCAGGGTCTTGGCTGTAGTCGAACAATAACAGAGAAAAACTTTCATGTAATTTAAAGCAGGGCTGAAAAGTGGTGATGTGGCGTCCGCGGATCGATGGAAACTGAATTTCTTTGGTTTGAGGAGGCTTTTCGAGAAGACAATAAAGGCTTTGTTTCTTGGGAAGGCATGTTCAAGTTTCACTTGGTGAATATTAAATGTAGAGTTGGATATGATATGCCTGATGGGATTTTAATGAAGGGCTTGGGAGGGAGTGTTGAGTTATGTGTGAATGTGGAATGGGAAGGGGATTCTCTGTTACAGCCAAACAGAATATTATATCTGACTGAAGAGTAATACTGTGTGTTAGTTTTCCAGGAAGGTTATATTACAATACAGCGGGTTTGGTGTCCGGGATAGCGCTTTTTGATCTGTCAGCTGTATTTCTACATAGTATGCATGTTTTGAAATCTCAAAGTGGTCTATCTTTCTACTCTTACAATATAAGAATTGCTGCCTGAAAGCCGTTCTGTGTTTTTGTCTACAAAAATCTGCTGGTGTTGAAGATAAACGGCAATCATTTCTGTTCTGTAAGTCCTGGATGTTGAGCTCTCCTCACTTTCACTCCCTCCACAGTCCTCTGAGGACATTACCTGATGGAGATTGTTTGGAAATTAAAATGTCTTTAATCTGCCCCCTGACTGGTACGAAGTCTGAGTAATGCCCATATGGGGCCATGTAAGAATAGGCAGATAACTTTCCAGTTAATTACCAGTGAGCGAGGGGTTGTCACGCGTCCTTGATAATGCACCTTCACCTAAACCACCCAGCTAAGGCAAACTATCAGCAGCCGTGTGCTACATGTGACAAAGGGCAACTGCATGAAATTCAACAACTTGGTTCTCCCGGAATAGTTCATATTTCTTGTATGAAATAAATTTAAGTCAGAGACAGTTTATTTCAGGCTTTGTGAAAGCTTTTTTATATAGTAGATGCAGATAATTATCTTTTTTAAACTGAGATGTTCTGTAGCACTGTCACCTAAATCTAAGAGGTTTTCAGATTTGACTCTCCTGATCGGTACGGGCCTTTATGTACAAAGTTTGCAAGCTGTCTCTGTAATTGCATGGGCTTCCTCCATGTACTCCAGTTTCCTGCACCAGCTCATAGACATGCACGTTAAATCAGTCAGTGATTCTAACTTGGTTGTTGATTTAAGGCAAAAGAAGTCTATAGACCAAAGCACTTTATGAATGTATGGTTAAATATGACTTGTCGTTTCAGGCTGGAAAAGCACGATCTACATGTCAGTCCATTTCTATTACATAAGGTATCAAATGGGATAGCTGTGGAAAATGATAAGAAATAATAGTTCATTAAACAATAGTTGATTTATTCAGCGGTACATTTCTATAAGATTGAAAGAGTTCAAAAAAGAAAAGTCAGAATGGGGGCAGATAAGGCCTAAATATCCTTTGCAGTATCTGCATGCACAGAACTCTCTGTAAGGCTAAAATATCCCCGATGACGTGACTAACAACCTCGGGATTACTTTCATAGACTTGACAAGGTTAAATTCAGAGAAATGGAGGATACTGTACAAGTGCTAAGTGATATTTCTTGTGGCAAATTAATTGATCCTCATGAGTACAGTTTGCTGGTGTATGCCTTTAAGCTGTACAAACCGTTTCAGTGCGGATGTAAATGCTGTGGTTTGTCTGCTGTGAGGCCCTCTGTGACAAACAGGAAATCTTTTAGAAAACGTGCACAACTGAAACTCGTTTTAATAGAGCAATTCTTTTGTAGCATGCAACTCCTATTAAATAAAGACACATTTCGCTATTAAGACAACATAAAATATGTTTGTGAGGAAAACTGTGTCGACTTCTAAAGAGCAAGAACAAACACAGCAAGATGGCATCTTGAGACGAGTACAAATGAACGTCAGCTTCCCATAAAGTGCCCTCATTTGAAAATAACTAACAAGAGATTGGAGTAATCTCTTTGATGGGATCTATCCATTCATGCAGTGAAAAGGCTTGAACTCCTCTCCATTCATTAAACAAAGCTCTGAAATCAGTTAATCCCAAAGTGCTGCTTTTTCATATTATGAGGCAAAACATCCTCTGTCTAGTGTTTTTTTTTTTTTCTTTTGTCCTCTTCAAAGTGATCTTAAGACAGAATATTTTTGCAGATTAATAAACCTGTTTTCATTTGAAGGAAGATTCAAGGCAAGTAAAATAAATGTAGTGTGCTTTATCAGTATAGGTGCTCAGCTGAGGCTCCTTGATGCTCCGTTGTAGTCCTCTGCACTTTCCCATCAATTGCTTGCATCTCACAGTTTGATATGTTGTTCCATTATCATGACTCCGCTGAGTCTCTCATTTAGAAGCAGTCTTTATTCAACGGCTGTGGCAGCCAAATCATGATCTGAGTCACAGCCTTTGTTTCTGTTCATTTATGAATGAGGTTTGGCGATAAATATGTTTTGCCACTAGCAAGCGTTATTGGTGCTTTTCTTGTGGAACTTTACAGGATTATAATCAAGATCTGATGAAGAAATGGTTTTGGCAGAATTGTCTCTTATGTACGTGAAGACCATAAATAATTCTTAGTAAAGTAGATGCCCGCTAGTGGTCAGTTAATGCATAGCTCAGCGATTAATTATATTAATCAAATAGCTGTGGGTTAGCTCAGAGATTAAAAATGAAAGTTCTTGGTTCTCCTTGGAAAAGGAGAAGTGCATACTGAAACCTGCTGTTTCAGTATGCTTGACAGCAGAGAGCTTTCAGGCACTCTCCTGGTATTGATACTTGTTCTCCTTTTTCCCTACGTGTATCACACATTTGCCTGTTTTTACAGGATTTCAGTACCCTGGCTTGTTTGCCCCACCTAGCTGGTGGCTGTCCATTATTAGAAAGCAGACTTATAACGTAGTAGGTGGTCTGGGGCTGGCATGGTCAGGGTGACCAGAAGGCAGTTTGGCAAATGCTCTGGATATCATCATTAAAGCGATCTTGCATTCTGTCATTCAAGAAGCTACTGTTGCATTCACGTTTGATGTAATTGTGCATAGTTAGCCAAACAACAATTTGTAAACCTGTACAAATATTCTGAAACACAGGCTAAAGAAATACCAATCCAAAAACCTTACTGTATCATGTCCAACAGACAGCAGTTATGTGTTGGGTTTCCTGAGGACAGCTGTGCTGCTCGAAATCACACTGTGCAGTATTGCCAGAAGTTTTACATTACAGCATGGGTTAAACTCCTGAATTGTTGTGGTGGATGGATTTTTCCCCCCATAGAATTGAAAAAGAAATAGCATTTTGACTTCATTTGAGTGATTTCTCAAGAGAAATGAATTGTTTAGTGATCACTTATTAGCTGATGATTGATTTGTTGAATTTTAGCCAAGCCACATGGGTAGTTCGTCCACTAAACATTTGGCCATCAGAGTCTGAAAGTCAGAGGTCTGATGGATACCACAGAGACTGCTGAAGGTGCAATAACCTTACTTGTGGTCCAAAATTGTGGCTCTTTGTCTCGCTCAGAGAAGAAGCGGTCATCGAGTTCAGACGTACTCAGTATTGTGCAAGTGTGTAGAAGGTTGAAATTATATGTTATGTTAGTAGACATTGAGTTCAGGTTTATGTATATCGCACAAGCTCACACAAGCTTCTCAGGGTGCTTTGTAATATAAATTGAAGACCCCATATTTGAGACAGAACCAATGATGGCCAAATACTCCCCACTGAGCAAGAACTTGGAGAAGGCGGGGTGGAAGAAGTCAGTTTTAACAGGAAGAAACCTGCAGCAGGCTCAGGAAGGGGCAGCCGTCTGCTACACCGGTTAGTTGGTTGCTAAGTGGAAGAAGGTAGAAAAAAAGATGACACAGAGAGACCATGAACAATAAACAACACAAACTATGGGACAATGTAGACAGATGTTAATGACATGCATAAGTGACGCATGTATGCGCGGGGAGTCGACAAAAGTGAGTGGAGAATGGGACGTCCCCCAGCAGCCGAGCCTATAGCAGCATAACTAAGGTTATGGTGGTTAAGGGCCAAGCCTAACTGTAAGCTTTATCAAAAAGGAAAGTTGTCAAGGTAGTCTGTAAGCACTGCAGCCATTCCTGTTTGAAAACTCTTATTTACCTTCATACCTTCTCGTCATGCATGTAGTTTACCTACTTTTTGTTTTATATCTATTAAAATAACTGGGTATCAGTGAACATGTGTGCACTGTTTTTGTAATCTTGGCTAAGGGAAGCATGCATGAGTTGTAAATTAGAAAAGTCTGTGGTTTTCAGGCTTGTGCTGACTAATGGTGTCCACTTGAGAGTGGACACCCACAATCTTGTGAGTCTTTGACTTTTAGCCTCTGTGGGTAAATCTCTGTTTTCTGTGCCTGTAAACAACCAGCATGGTATCTGTATAAAAACAAAACGCTCACAATTAAAATGTTTTTGTCCATACCCAGGAAGAGAGAAACTCTGAGCAGGGAGCAGTATCAGAAAGTCCATTGTCATAACTGCTTTATTTATATTTATAGTGTTAAAAGGCATGATGCTGCAGAAAGCATTTTATGGGCAAGCTGTTGTTTTAGCGTGCCTCATATAAAGATAAAGCCAGGATGGCTGTCTCAGATTCAGTTTCAGGTACACGTCTGTGGTTTGTAGTGTCTTTGACTGCAGACCTCACGCAGGCATCACCACAAGCTGTCACAGTACAGGAAATGATGTCTCCTCCTACCATAGGATGAGTGAGTCTTGCTGTTGCTGCAAGCGCATACTAGTACGGTTGGTAGGGTTGAACTGTTTTTTTATTTTGCCTGTTGCAGCAGTGCCTTGGCACACAGCCTTCGCCTTCAATTGATCCGCCTTAAAGTGAGGTAAGCTGTGATTTATATTTGGTCGCTTCTTCCACCGAGGTCTGTTTCTTTTGTCTTCCTTATTAGTTTATCTTTACTGCAAAACACAGCTGCATTGTTTGACTGTGGCTGCAACTTCCACATCATTATTTTCTGAAAAACGTCAACAGCTTTTGTGCACTGGGTTGCTAGCGTGAGGTAGTTTCTGGAAAGTTTCTTGTTCTTCTATAATGTCTCATTTACACAGTAACTTGTAAAAGGGGGTTGGTGCTATGAATTTTGAGTCTGGTATCCTGTTTCACACAGGAAGTCAACCTCTCAGATGAGTATCGCGTATGATTTGCACTCCTAACTTGGTGTTCACTGCAGTTAATAAGGTTTCACTTGGATTTATGTTGCTTGTTCAAATGTACTAAATTTAAATGTTAACTTCATAAACTAATGTGCTCAAATATCAAGCTTTGGGGATAAACACCAACAAAATACACTAATTCCCCCCCCCTCTTTGTGTCCCTTAGGGTCAGAGGTCAATCTGAGCCATAGCAACATGTCTGAAGCCACCAAGCCCCAACCTCAAGCTAAGGGGGAGAAGACCCCGATCAGCGACACCAGCTATGTGGGCATCGATGCCATCCTGGAGCAAATGAGGAGGAAGGCCATGAAACAAGGCTTTGAGTTCAATGTCATGGTTGTGGGTGAGTAAGACACACAACATTACCCAGTGAAAACCTGTGCTGTTGACTCTAACCTTGTCCTGTCAAATTAAATGGAGAAGTGGGGGATGCTAAAGATGCTAAATTATGGCATATAAAAAAGATAATTACAGTGAGTAAAGGTGGTCGCTTTCGTACAAATCTGTGGAATGATGTAAAGGCCTAATTCTAAATGTTTTCCTCCCATCTAGTCTGACCTCACACTTTAATGTTTATTATGCCTTCATGTTAGATTTGAATATAACTATATAACCAGTTTAAACTAGCACAGATGTGTCCAAGAGGGCTTGAAGCTGTAATTGCTCCCAAATGTGGTGTGTTTGCAACAGATATTGTCCCAGTCCCGATTTCAGCAAAGAAAAAAAAGGGGGGGAATCACATGGGAATCATTTAAAACTTTTCAGTTTGTGCAGCAACAACTCAAAATGCAGAACAAAGCAACGAAAGAAGAGTTGTGGTTCAAGTAACGCATGAGTCAGCATTTAACTGAGACGCAACACACATCAGGATCACACATATCGCCAGTTAAAAGAGGACATGCTTGGTTTGCTTGCTGTCGATTCAGAAAATCACTTTTTATATCTATTACGAGGCTGCCGTAAAGAGCAAAGACATGACGAACCGTGCGTGTTTGATAGTGTGGTTCTACTTCCCTTGTTCTGGTAAAAGTCAGCTAACGTGGCGACTTCCTCAACAAGCTCTCTTTTTGAGTGTCCACAGTTTATCAGACAAACACTCTCACTTGAGAGGATAAACTTAGGCTGTCAGGCTGAGTAATTGCTATAATGATGGCGATTACTCTGACAAGCTGAAGCACACACTCCGTGTGAGACTTCACGTCCTCAGAAAGCAGCTACGCACCTCCAGTTAAGCCTCACCAACAAAGTGTCAGTACATCTATCCAATCCTGCACCTGTGTGCATGCATGCATACAAGAGAAACAAACCTATGCTAATGTTGCTTATAAAGAAAGGAATGTTATCAAGCTACATAACAATCAGAGATTTTATCTTTTATATTTGTTGGTACTGGCCTGTTGGAAGTAACTGTAAAAATCTGATTTGAGGCCCTTTGGGGCTATGTTTAGTACACGCTGTAAGGTGGCATGTCAGTGCAGCTTCATGGAACTGGATCATAGCATGGCATAGTTACTGTTTATTGCATTGAGTGTGAAGTGAGAGTGTCAGATTTATATTGAGAGCATGATGGTGGAACATGACTCACCGAACGTTTATTTTCAGAGTAAACACAAAAAGTTCCCGAGTGAAACAGCAGCGTGTTTCAATCTCTGTGAGACTTGCATCCCTGCTTACACATTTGTGTTGTCGCAGGAAAACTGCAGATTTCTACCCAACATTGACATGTATTTGCTTGCAGTGCCCCAAATGCATCAAGGATAAATGGAAATTAACTGATATATTCTATCGCTGTTAAATAACGCTCACCAGGAAAAGAAGAGGCAAGTTTCAACCGGCACGAGGCGTCTGATTGCCAAAGGGAGCTTTAAAGTACATCACTATAGCAACGTATCAAGTTCCTCTGGCAATGTGTTAGCAAACACCTAGCACATGATTGGCATCTACTTCTTACTTTCAGATCAGTGCTGGCCTGCCGTTGGGTTCTGACTGTTTTGACAGCAGGGTGTGCATCATTTTGGTGATAATTGTGAGACTGTCTTCAGCTCTTGCTCAAGGCCATGAAACGCAGTAGGAATCTGGCTACCGTGTGTATTCAGATTACTACTGTTTTTTTGTTGTTGTTGTTGTTGTTGTTTTTTTCTGTAGTTGTGATCGACTATGTTTGCCTGAACTTTGTTAGATTCCTTTTAGTTAACGTTAAGAGATAATCTATTCCCATTCTAATAAAGTTCCTGCTGGCTAACAGATTTGCTATTTGAGTGGCTAGTTGAAATGTAAAAGGTTAACTGGTGTTGGTCTTGTCCCTTGTGGTCTTGTGGTATTCAGAGAATGCATTTGACCCTAATTTCTCCCCTCAGCTACCTAGTCCTGGCCAATGTGTCTAAGTGTGTATGTCAGTAGAAGAAGGAAAGAAAATGTGACCATGTGCTTGTGGGTGAATGCATACAGCAGGGTAGACTGCATGTGAAGTGTGTGCTAAAGAGGCAGTGTGTTTATGTAAGGTGAGAGAGAGAGGCGGTAAAGGCCACCAAGAGGGGTCACAGAGGGCCTGGCAGCTTGGCGACTCTCCATATGCCCTATCAGATGCCCACAGAGTCCACATTTAGGACAGGAAATATGGGACATGGCACACAGAGTTGGTCTGCGTGCAGTGACCCGTTTATCCGTTTACTCATGTTTCAGAATGATGCCAGTATCAAATCAAGATTTTCACTTTCACCTTGTATTATTTTTGTCCAGTCAAAGGAAACCAGCTCGTTGTTGTTTCTGCACAAGCACGATGTTTCCATTGACTAAACAAGCAATGAATAGCATCACAATACTGTACTGTAAGTTACACGGTAAAATCAAAGTCACCTTTAACTTCATAGACTCGCCATATTGGCATCCTCTGTCCACAAGTTCAACATATTTAATATCTGACAATCGTGTATGTCATGGTTTTAAATAATGAGGTCATCAGGCATACAGCTTTTGTTTAGGCCAGTCAGAGTAAAGTTGAGCTACAGGAAAGGGAGCTACAGCAACTGTGAATTATGCAAATTTACCTCAGAGTCTTTAGAGTAAAAATGTAGAAGTGGAAATGAGCAGATTGACTAAACTTTAAATTCATTTGGAAGTCAAAAAAAGAAACGTAGCCGAACGGGTCTGGATACCATACCTTGCAGGTGCAGATTTTTTGAGGCTATTAGATGTCGGAGTATAACTCTTGTACTGATTAATAAATACTAAATGTAATGTATTGACAAGTATGATAACTATGCACTGTGCAAGGGGAAATGGCACTAATATTTTAATTTAATTTAAAATGTGCATTTTTATTCATGGTTTCAACAGCAGTGGACCTTTTTTTTAAATTCAGTAAGAAAAATGACACCTTAATATTGTATAATAAGTATATATGCACTTTCTACTTAGTTTCCACCCACCCTATCTCACTAAGACCATATTCAGTAGAAATATATAATGCTGCAGACGCAATGTAGGAGGATTCAGCCCCTAGTGGGTGATGTATCTTGTGTATGTCTGCATCTCTGTGTGTGGTCTGTACAATACTGTGGTCCCATTAGCTTCCAAAGGTGGCTCTTCTGGGGGCTATAACGAGGCTCCCAATGCAACTACACACCCACTACACAACCCATGCAGAAGAGCGTAAGGTCCTGTTATAAAATGTAGTTTTCCCCACTTTGAGGTTTTAAAAAAGAGAAGCTGAATTGCGCTTTTGTCTTCAGAGGGATTTCCCTTGTGACTGCCTAAGATGGATGTTTTCCTACTTTTACTAAATGTTGCATGTTCGTCTGTGTTTTTCGGATCAGGGCAAAGCGGCCTGGGAAAGTCTACTCTGATGAACACGCTGTTCAAATCCAAGGTGAGCCGTAAGTCTGTGCAGCCCAACGTGGAGGAGAGGATCCCCAAGACAGTCGAGATCAAGTCCGTCAGTCACGGTATGTCGTGTTTTGTAGCCTACCACCTGATGCTGCACATATCGTATTAATAATATGAAATATGGGCTTTCCGTCTAATCTGTCATTATAAATATATAAACGGTACATCTTTCTTGCAAAGGTAAAGTGTTCTAAATTACACTAATCACTTTTTCTTTATGTAGATGTTGAAGAGAAAGGAGTTAGGATGAAGCTAACAGTTATTGACACTCCTGGCTTTGGGGATCAAATCAACAATGAAAACTGGTGAGCCCAGACTTGATCTACCGGCCTACAATCACTTCCTGTACTTATTCAATTTGTCTCAAAGCTGAAATTCAATTTCTTTCTATTTTTTAACACTTTTTCCATTTTATTTTGTTTAATCAAGGCGGTGGATTTCATGTTATTATTTTATAAGTTAAGTAAAGTGTTGAGGAAATGTGATTCAGTTTTTGTGTAAATAAAATATGCATGATTTAATTAGAAGTTATAATGTCTTAAAAGTGTCTTTAGCTTTACAGGAACATTTGTCTCCCTGGAGGCAATGCTGCATGTTATAATATCGCTGTATCACCGAAAAGGAAAAACAAATTTCCGTAGTTTTGTCTTTACAAATTTCTTTGGAGCTTTTAAGTTAATGTTGCAGAACAAAAGGAGTCATTGTAGCTGAATAACTGTTTACAAGAGGTTTTGAGGTAATAGTTTCTTTCCTTAATTTTCTTTGTTACAGCTGGCAACCCATCATGAAGTTCATCAATGACCAGTATGAAGCCTACCTGCAAGAGGAAATCAACATTAACA
The DNA here is from genome assembly GCF_036321145.2 of Pelmatolapia mariae. Classification (NCBI taxonomy): domain Eukaryota; kingdom Metazoa; phylum Chordata; class Actinopteri; order Cichliformes; family Cichlidae; genus Pelmatolapia; species Pelmatolapia mariae. The sequence continues at coordinate 28,207,983 of NC_086232.1, read as the reverse complement.
GGAAGAAAAGGATCCCAGACTCCAGGGTGCACTGCTGCATATACTTCATACCTCCCACTGGCCACTGGTAAGAGCCTGTATTAAAGTGACACAAGCTCAACATCCTACTCCTTTTTTCTCACCACAACTACAGAGGGTCTTCAGGGGACCTCCCCCGACCTATTGTCTCTTTCTAGCTCTTTAACCACATCTCTTTCCTGGTCTTTTTCATCTCACTCTCTAATGACCACATGTGGAACTCGTTCTCTCCTCAAAGACACATAACAGTCACTCGAAGGGTCACATTTCACAAAGGAACTGAACTCTGCAGCTTCCACTGTATTCCTTTTATTCTGATCCGTCTCTCTCTTAAATACCTCTCGGCTTTATCATCTGTGACTGAATAGAGAGATGTGATATCAAGCAGTTGATGATGAAATCCAGTGTGACAGTGGTCAGAGACGAGCGTGTTTCAGTGAGCCGCCATATTTGCAAAAGACGTGGTTGGAGGCTAAAGCAGAAACAAAATGGTGTGAATGATTCTAACATACCAAAGTGTGGACCAAAACAGTGCAGGTGTCTCATTTAGCAACTAATGCTGTGTCCTTGTGTTACCTCAGGAGCAAGAAAGATACTGTCTCTTGAGTGTGTGTGATTGATAAAGCCACCTTGGCTTTAAAATATTGTACATATGTGAATTAAAACACTCAAAGCCTTAATGCACACCAACTATAAACACACATTAACTGGCCTTCTTACCACAGATCCAACCCAGTCGCATATTTCTGTGCACCAATAACTCAACAGTTGTCCACTTAAATGTTTTTCAAGGATCGAGGGATGACATGTGTGAGCCCCACAGTTTGACAGACCCCCTCATCATCTGCTCATGTCACCACAGCTGTTGCTTCAGCGAGTGTGTGTACGTGTGTACCCTTGTTCATGTAAAGCAGGGCGCAGGGAGTGGACTCAAGTGGGCAGTGGGCATGCTGAAACTTGCACGGGTGCGCATATGTGGATACCCTGAATGTGTTTGTGGATAATTATGCTTACAGCTGCAGAGTTCAGTCCACCCTCTTCTATTGTGACTGTGCATTGCTTCTCTTAGTGCTTAAATCCTCCACCGTCATCTTTATAATCATAGTATTGCTGCAGGTCAGATACTGCTCATAAGCAGAGGTGCCCGCTTTGCAAAACTTTGCAAAAACTGTTTGAAAATTCACACCTTTTTTCTTAATCAAAAGTTATAAACATCTGTCAGGAAGTGATCTTCCTTACAGCTACCCAGAGAGTTGTATGCAAGAATAAAGGAGACATCTGCTGGGGCTACCGTTGGGGTATGGCACGGTGTAAAGAGTTCCTGTTTCATACGTACATGTAAGGATACTTACAAACCTACAGCAGATCTTTGCAGTTGTTTTTTTTTTTTTTTTAAACTTAGTAGAAGTGATTCACAAATAAAATAAGAACATAAGTCCCTGAAAGAATCACAAAACTCTTACCCTATTATACTCTGTTTGCTTATTTTCTCATTTTAAATTCTCACAGTAATGTTAGCTGAAGGTTTTTTAAATGAGGCCTGTTAACAATTACCCAGACACAATGCCAAAGGCTTCTGGATGCCTGCGCCATGTGACCAAGAATGACAGGAAGCAAAATGACGACAGATTGAGCTCTCGTAAGCCTCTATCGTTGGAGATGTGCATTTCGGTTGCTACTGTGGTTTCGGATCGAAGAGCAGCGCTCAGTGAAGCAAGACACAGCCTTGGCATCAGAAGCCATTTCCGATAATGGCAGCATCAGCCACATTATTTACACTCCGGGCAGTATTGTTGTTACTTCACTTAACATGTTGTCACGAGAAAACAAAGACTCCGCTTTGGCTCTCATCAACTCAGAACTGGTTTTCTGACCCGTTACTGAAATGGTGGGAGGGGAGTGCTGCTCGCAGTGTGGTTGGTTGTTTTCTCCTCATTTCATTTGACCACCGAGCTAACCATTCTCAGTTCATTTAAACGTCACTGCTATGTTCTTCGACCAGCTAGACAGAAGGATTTATTCATGCGTGCACAGACATACAGTTGTACGTCTGTGCATGCATCCATGTTTAATTTATAAAGACTGTCCATGCTGCATATGTTGCGGTAAGAGTGCATGTGTACATCTGAAAGTGTGCATGTATGCACCGTCATGCATGTGATGCTGCACACATGTACATATAGCCCCAGTTTATTTACGCACTGACACACATGGATCGTGAGCCACAGTTTTTCTTTTTTTGGAGGGGGGGGGATATCCTTCCTGTCTGCGTATTTATTTCACGTGACATTTTCCCCCCTGAGCATTTGATGCTTCGCTTATTCTGCATCGCTCCTCTCTCTTTACCTCTACTGCTCTGTTTCTCTTGTCCTGTCTCCGTGCTCTGTGTAGCACAAGCTCGTCCCATTTTGATGGTGACATGTCTGTCAGTTGCTCTGGAGAACTTGCCTGGCATCCTTCCTTCCTCCAGCTGCCTCTGGGTCTTTGAACCAGGCTGGCTGAGGTTAATTGGAGGGCAGAGCAGACAGCATGAAGGGAAACTGTGTGCAGGAGCAACTGGAGGCAACATGGAACAACAGTGTGCACACTGACGGCCCTAATCATTGCTACGCTAGGCACGATCACAGGCTGCTAAAGGAGAAACGTAAACAACTTTAATCGAACACATTGTTAAGATGTGAAAGATTCACAAAGCCAGTGAGGAGGAATGCTTTTATCTAAACTGGCTTTGAGTTAGGCGAAAGCAGGATATTAAGGACAAATGGGGAAAATGGTGAACCTGTTTTTGGGAGCAACTGTCAAAATGAGCAAGCCCCTCTGTGTGTTACAGTGACATGTTTTCAGGGAGAACAGAAAGACTGCAATGGACCATGACTGCTCTCTAGTGGTTGTTCTCTTTCCTTACAGTCATGTCAGTTCTTAAATATAACTTCCTGTTGTCTGTTTGGAGCAGTGAAGTACATGTAATTAACCACGTTTGCTATTTTTGGTGCAGTTAACTACTGAAAAGAAACAGTTTGGGTCTGTTTTTTTTTTTTTTCTCAGTTCTTCTCAGTTACTGCAAGCTAGGCATTGCTCAGTGCTTACACTGGAGAACATCATCAGGCGCAAGCTCCTGAAATTATTGATTATTTCTTATTATTAACAAACATTCAGAATATTTTAGAAGGTACCTTCCTAACTTATTAATCCTGTATGTGGTGATTCCTGTATACAAATTCTAAAACCTAAACTGACGTTCCTGCACTTTTAAATAAATTATTATTACTATTCATTTAAAAATGAAACAAGGTTTACATCTTGGTGTCTTTTTATCTGTAGTATGAATTGCTTTGTCCTTCCATAGTGTAAGAAGTCTTAATTTAGAACCTCCTTGCGCATTTATGTGTAAAATATGAATTATTTTACTTAAAGTAAAGTTGAATTTTGTTGTCTTTTTCATCTTCCAGTCTTAGGCCTTTGGATGTGGAGTTTATGAGGCATCTCAGTAAGGTGGTCAACATCGTTCCTGTCATTGCCAAGGCTGACACGCTCACCCTGGAGGAGAGGGACTCCTTTAAAAAGACGGTGAGAGAAGTGTGTTTGCATGCATTGCTGGGTTTCGGTAACTGCATCGTGTTAGCTGTGTGTGAGACCTGGCCTGCAGTTGCCTGTAGGAGCGCTTCAGAGTGTGCTTAAGATAAATAAATGAAGTGCGTTGGTAGATCGGACGACAGAGTTTCATCATGAACACAGGTGTGTTCAGTAACCAGTAATAATCATTCATCACTGGTGTATAGAAGCTGCCAGGCTTAACCACAAACTGAAGCCATCTGTGCAAACTCACACTCCATCCATCCTGGGAAATACTCTATTGTCTCTGTGAACTGTGAACATTTTAAGCTCTTATTAATTACAGATATTTAAGAACTGTTTATCTAAGCAACAATCCAAGAGATTTAAGCCCACTTTCCAGTTAAGCAGACAGGCTCTTCGTTTGGCTACCACTGAATTATGGGGTGAGCATACAATACAGCTAAGCTCAAAGAGGTCTCCACTGTGCAATAAAACATGACTAGAATTAAATGAGTTCAAAATTAGCATTTTAGTAAACACTGAATATTCATCAGTTTCTCTAAATAATTTGAGATAATTTGCCCGTTTTTGATACGTGAGTTTATTTTCTCATCATTAAGTCCCATACTTTATTTTTTTAACGCCACAGAGCTATGTCTAAATACTAAAACACTAAAAGCATATCTTTAAAATATTATACATACAGTTACGGTTCCCAAACTAAACAGCATGATGAATTTTATGATCTCCTGGCTTTTCCTCTATTTCAGCAATGTAATGGACATTTTTCATTTTTGGCAAATGGCAAGAAATCTTTATTGTCACTGAAGTTTTTTTAAGCAAGTTTTAGCAAATACATCCAGGCTAACCACTGTAAATCTGTGCAGGCTTTCACCCATTCATCCATAGAGTTTAATTTGGGGGTATATGTGGTTTTACAGTCAACACTTTCTTAGCAGACAGACATGAGACTTGTAAACCTGACAATCTTCAAGTGTAGCCTCACACCGCTCACCTTCTTATCATGGCTTTCCCTGCTAAACAGATTCTTGCTTCACCTGGGTTGAGTCCCTACGTGATGCTGAATCTCTTCCTCACTGCGTTTCTCTGCTGGATTATTTTCACTCCACAGGAGGCAGACAGCCACCTGCCTTCCTCCATCTTTTTCTCTGTGTCACATCCCTTCTTTTAAGAATGCAGACTTCCCAACAGCTTTATTCATTTTAGAGAGGTGGAAGCACAATGGGTGTCTTGGCTACCAGTCTCCCCTCTATCCCAGTAACGCGGTCCAATAAGTACAAAGCAGAGTCTGCTTTCTGGTTTCTGTGCCAGGCCCTGGCAGAGAGTAGAAGCCTCGGGGCTTGTAGCTGGATTGTTTTGGTTGGCTGCACATGCTCTGTTTGACCCTGAAGATTATTGACTAAAAGCTTCTCGTGCCAGTTTTTTTTCCCTCCCATTATCCCCGCAGCAACTTAACATGCAACCAGAACAAGCTGAATTTTTTTTGTTTTGTTTTTTATTAAATGTTGGGTCTCAGTGTGTTCAACTATGAATGTGTGTTCACATAACCACCGCTGATGTGGCTTTTTTGTAGAATTTCACTTGGTTTGCATCCTTTAATGTAACCCTGAGAAAGCTTCTAAGGATACACAATAAAAATGTTTGATCAAGGACCAAGTGGAAATTGTCAAAGTAGTAATTGTGGGAGTGAACAGTCATTCATTAAAAGGACATTTCTCTCAGAAACTTTCCTGCGCCCGTGCCCGAGTTTTAGTCGTTTTAAAAGCATGCTGAAAGTGAGGGGTGGAGATTTTATGAGCTGTATCTCTGTCTGGATGTCAGACTTCTCAAGAGTTGTTAACCAGCGTGTCCCCGCCCCTTTCTGTCACGGGTATCAACAGCTAGCTTATATTCTGTTATACTGGTTTGACAAAATGCTCCAGGACACAGTCAAGTGAGTTTGTGTACAACTGCCACAGTCTTACTCTCAGTTTGTACATTTTTATATGCGTAGACTGAAGCATCTTCGGTGTGACTTTTTTAAATTTTTTGTCATCTTAACTTTATTGTTTTTGTGTGTCGTTCTGTACTTGTGTATAGATTAGGGAAGAACTGCGAGCCAATGGGATCGATGTTTATCCTCAGAAAGAGTTTGATGAGGATGCAGAGGACAGGATGATCAATGACAAAATCAGGGTAAGTTGATCCTGCTGTGTTCATTCACTTCAAATTTTAACAGCAAACCTAAAGAATAGCATCCTGTGGCTACAGTATGGATGTAATGTAAGCCTTTGTTAGATGCAACCTTTTTGATCTCCTCTTTGTTTATGTGTTTCTTTGGAAAATCCATGATAACTGGGGGAATTGCAACAAGTCAAACATGACCTGAAAATGAATCGGTGCAAACACTTCAGCGTTTTCTCTTCATGTTTGCATGTGTGCACTCAACAGGAGATGATCCCTTTTGCTGTGGTGGGCAGCGACCAGGAGTACCAGGTGAACGGAAAGAGGATTCTGGGAAGGAAAACAAAGTGGGGCACCATAGAGGGTAATATACATGAACTGTAATACACACTTGCAAATAAAACACCACAGCTGGTTAGTTTCCCTGCCAGATAATAGAAAATGAATAACAAGGTAGGACAATGTAATCATTTATTTACTGTCTCAATGTGGATCGGCCATGTCGACATGTAGCTGTCACTGCCAGTGCCACTAATTGCTCCAGCAAAGCAGTTAAAAAAATACTTGGCTTGGCCTAATAATGTTATAATGTCCATCTGCTCATCTGGTCAAACGTTAAAACGGCCCATTTCCTGTACTCATGACTGGGTCGCACCTGTCCAGATGACAGTGCCAAAGCCATCTGACTTCACCCAATAAATAATACAGCAGCATGCATGCTACAGTTACTTACTACAGTTGAGTTGTCTCACCTTGCTCATGCTGGTATTTGTGGTAGCAAAATGACCAGCAAAACCAGCAGACTGATTTTGGTGAGCTCTCAGCATGTGGAAAGTTAGAGACTGCTGCTTGAAAACGTGGCCAGCTAGTTTAACCATCTGCAGTTTGATTACCAGGTGCTTGTTTACATAAGTTTCTCTGAGTCTGTAACTAGGGAGATGTAGGAGACAGGAGGAAAAGATTTGCAGACACTTTCTATGTCCTTTGAGATTACAGGAAGAAACATAAAACACACGCACACTGTCTCACAGACACACTTGCATGCAATAACTTCTGTGATGTGGTTTACATTTGTTGGCCTGTGCTGCACGCTCACAGTGCCAAAGAGGTTCTTAGCAAGTAACTGTACTTGCATTACTCACAATTGTGCAAGAGTGTGTGTGTAGAGACGGAGAAAGAGAGAGGACATCTCTCTGGACACGTAGCGAAAAGACAAAAAGCCAACTGAAGGATAGCTCAGCAGGGACCTATCACTGTTTAATAGTGTCTCCTTCTAAGGACACCCTTCAGCACAGTCCTTGCAGAGCATCTAGTTCATTTGCTGTCCTATAAATGCATTGTAATGTATAAATCATTCACCAAAACCCCCATCAAGCTATTTAATATCATGTAAATGATAAATGTAAATGACTCAGACTATGTTTGTTTTGTGATTCAGTCTAGCTGGGGAAACGCCCAGTGTTCACTATGAAATATGACCTTGAAATACTGTGTCTGAAACACAGCAAATGTTCACATAAACAAGAGCATTTCAATCATACAAGTATCTAAAACAGTATAGTAGCATGCAAGACTTGGCGTGATGCTTCGAGCAGAAAACACTGGGATAAAAAAAAAAAATGATTTCAAAGATAAGGATTCAAATGCAAATAAACAAAATGCAGTGATTTGTAAACCTGTATTTTATTCAATAGCACATAGAAAACATATCAAATGTTTAAACTGAGAGACTGGACGATGCTCATTTTGAATGTGATGGTAGCAACTGAAGAAAAAAGTATGGACGGAGCAACAAAAGGCTGGAAAAGTAAGTTGTACTAAGAGGAAACAGCTGGAGGAACATTTCAGATTAACTGCGATCAACTGGCATCGGGTCAGTAACATGATTGGGTATAAAAAAAAATGGATGGATGGGTTCAACCTGCAAAAAGCTGTCTATACATTGTAGAATCATTTCAGAACAGTGGATATAAATTATTAATGAATAATAATTGCAATGACTTTGAATATTTAAAATCACTTAAAATGGACTGAGGCAAAGTGGGAAACCGTTCGGTGGTCAGATGGATCAAAAGTTGAAATTATTTTTTGAAAACACCATGTGTTCCAGACTAAAAGAGAGGGCCCATCTGGCTTGTTCATCAGCTCTCAGTTCAAAAGCCTGCATCTCTGATGGTGTTGGGGTGCATTAGTGGCTGTGGAATTGGCAGCTTGCACATCATAAATGGCATCATCAGTCCTGCAAAGTAAATACTGGGTCTAGAGCAACATACACTTTATTGAGATGACCTCTTTTTCAGGGAAGACCTTGGATATTTCAGCAAGACAATGCTAAACCACATACTGGATCTATTGTAAGCACTGGTTCCGTAGTATAAGAGTCTGGGTGCTGAACTAGCCTGCCTGCAATCCAGACCTTTCACCAACTGAAAACATTTGGAACATCATAAAGCAAAAATATGACAAAGACAACCCAAGACTGTTGAGCAGCTATAATCATTTATCAGACTAAAATGGGACAACATTCCTCCCCCCAAAAGTCCAGCAGCTGCTCCTCTCAGTTCCCAGATGTTTACAGTTGTAAACATGGCACTTCCTCATCTTTTATGAAACATGTTGCCATCAAATTCAAACTGACCTGAGTTTGGACCTTAGTGGTACATTTTCGTAGTTTAAACATTAAATCTTTTATGATAAATACAATATAGGTTTATGAAATTGCAGTCATTGTATTCTGTTTTTAATGTACATGTCGCACGGTATCCCAATATTTTCAGGTTTGAGTTTGTACTTCTAGTGTATAAACCTGCTTTATATTCAGAGGTGCATACAGACTTTTCTTCCTCCTCAAAACATGGTACTTTGGACTTTTAACCTTTCAATTTTACAGAAAGGTTTTAAGATGTCCAGTCTACTCATACGAAAGCTTACAAATGAATTCTGTAGAACCGCAAGGTGAGGGAGATAGAGTACATGAATTTCAGGACAAATGCAGTCTTGTCTGGCTAAGAGAACAGTGGCTCAGTTCTAGTTAAGCCAAGTAGTAAGAGAGCGGGAACAGGGAAAAGAAAGGGAGAGAAAGCTCCCGGACATGCCGGCACCATCATCATAAATTAGGCCTCAGAGGAGGACTAAGTCTCTATATTATCACAAGCACCGAAGATACTGTTTATTTTCAGGGACTGTGTTGGTAACGGGTATATTAGACGTGCATATCGATTGATATAACAGCTCCTCACTGCTAGTTGAGGAGTAGAGCGTCTAGACGCCAGCAGTTCAGCTCGTTACAAGTTGGTATCTTGTTCCCTTGATGCCGTTAATCAGCGCTCACAGGCCCAGCAGTTATTCCACTCTCCCACTTTCAAAGAGAATTAAATTTCCTGCCCTGGATTTCAAAGCTTTACTTAAGTAGTAGCCTCCTTTACTTCATTTTCACTAGACATAATCTATAATTCAAACATGTTAGGCCTACTAAAGGCACCACAAGCTTGTCATGGGGAATTTGTTAAAACGTCTTACTTAAAGTTCTCCAATACAGTGAAGAGCTCTGATGTGTTAAATTGCTGGAAAGTGGAGGAGGGAGTTATCATGGCTTAAGAAAATTGCTGTAGATGTCATGTTAGAGGACGCCCTTCAACTGGATTGTGAACAACACTGCCATCTTGTGACCTTTTTAAGGAATTGCAAGAAAGCAGGATTGGAAAGGATTTGGGATTGTTTTGTGAATTTAGTCTCAGCGATTTGCTCTTTCTCTCTTTGCAGTTGAGAACATTGCACACTGTGAGTTTGCTTATCTCCGAGATCTCCTAATCAGGTGAGCATCCATCACACTTCTACATTTATTTTAATGTTTTTGTTTTTGTTTTTTAGGGGTATAGTGTGATTTGAATAAAAACCCAGCTATAGGTTCACCATTTTGCTAAATCAGAACTCACTCTGTCTTTTAGATGTGCATGAATTGGAGACAGGAGTGATTCTATAAAGCTTCAATTTCCGACTGAAATCAATACCAATGAAATTCCTTTTGATGTTTTGAGTGCTTCCCAAGACAGTGGTAGAGCAGGCATTTCTACTCAGGTTCTTCCAATGAATCTGTGCATTTAAGCTTGTTAGTGTAGGACTGACTCCTCGCACACAGTATGCAAATACATGCGATCGTTTCCACAACACATGACCATAAATATAGAGTGATACCTGTTGTAGGCATTTCCTGTGAAGCTTGCTTTGCGGTACTTTCTCATTAGATGTAATACTCTCTTCTTGTTGTTTTCAGGACACATATGCAGAACATCAAAGACATCACATGCAGCATCCACTATGAGACGTATCGTGTTCGCCGGTTAAATGAATCCAACATCCTTTTCACCTCTAACCCGCCTGACCATCCTGCTGTTCTGCCAAAGGCCAATGGCCAGCCTGAGGAGCAGCCCGCCACCCCGCAGCCAAACGGAGTCGCTGCTCAGCACGAAGCCTTGTCCCATGAGATGTAGAGGGTCTAATGTGGAGCCAAATTGCCAATTTATGATATCAGGACACAGCTCGGCACAAAGCATACACTCTCTTGCATATATTCTGTTTACAAAAACAAGCCCAGATGTACACAAACACACACGCATTCATGCTGTGAAGATCATTTTTATTACCACGAAGGAATACCTAACTACATCTTTTAATTTATCAGGAAGTTACAAGATACAGAGCGGAGAGTAAATTCCTACATTTTTCTATCCATGGAGCTGTTTTCTCATATTTTTACATCATTGCAGTTGAAAGCAAAATCACATCCTCGCTGTGGGCCACAATATCATACAATGATCTATTTCTTTCTTACTTTCTTTTAGTTTGTTTTCCCATCACAATAACTGTCAAGTCCAATCTACATTCAGGATTGTTTACAGAAATCCACGGAAGACATCCACACACACAGATAATCGAAATTATGGGTCGACAGAAGTGTTGGTGAGCCAAGGCTGCACGGATGAGGAGAAATGTCATATTGCTGAGTACAGTACAGCATATGAGATGACAGTAGATTAGCTCTAAACTACACCTAACTTAGTGCCACTGACCCAGTAAGACTTGTGTTGTGGTGTATAGTATTGTATAGTCGCTAGGGTTAAGTAGGGATATGTAGATTAGGCTTATAGTGTTACAGAGAAAGTAAAGATATTGTTGACACCTCCGCATTGTAGAATTAAACAGACAAGCGGTAGCAGTGTGGAGTAGCTTTTGGAAACAACGAGTCTTGTAATTTTCCAGTGTTTTAGGATGTTTTTTAAAACCCTCCCCCTTTTTTTTGCCAAACAATATTGTCTCTTTCCATATAATGCCAATGTTGTGTAATACAGTCATTTTGCATTGCTCTTTTACTGTTGTATTTTAATTGCTAATGTTCTAATTTTATTGTGTAAGATGGGGGTGCAACTGTTATCCCATGCAGCCGTTTTGTCTTTTTTTTTCTGACCAAATAAAAGTCCATTTTCTTTTCAAAGAGAAGCACATACAGTATACAGTATAGATCTGATTTTATCAATAGGTATTTATGTGTGTGTTTAATGTAATCACTTTAATTCATCGTTGATTCCAGCTGTTGGCTTCCGGTTTGTTGCAGGTCTTAACCAGTGATGATAATTTAGATTTAGAATATGTTTGGGTTTTTTTGTATCATGCAGTATTTTGTACGCTGTTTGTGAGACTTTACCGCACCTGGCAACCAGTAACTTTCCAAGAATTGATCATTTTGTACATTGAATTTTATTATTTACAATCAGTCACGCCAACAAATAATGGGAAGACGGTGACTTTTACATTGCAAGCTTACATAATTTCATCAGAGGCAGATGTTCTGCCACAACTGCAAGGGACAATTTGTACCTAAAAGCCTGAAATGATACCTCTAAATGTTGCCTGTCATATCATATGATATACATCACGTGATTATATTCTTTGGGGGAAAAAAGTATTTTTAAAAGCTCATGGGACTACATCTAAATATACCATTCTAATTTCCAAAAGAGAGTCAACAGTATAATTGAAGTCAAAGATATTTTCATTACTTAAGAGTAAAGAGAAGAAAAAGAAAACTATTGTTTATCAAGAGAAAGTTATTGGGTTACACTGTTTACCGTTGTATAGTTCTTGTGTAATTTGTCATGGTATTATAGATCAAGGTTTATCTTTGATATGCTATCTCAAAGAATAAAGATTGATATTTTTATTGTTTAATAGTTGAGTTCCTTGATTTATTTTTTTCTCTCCAAAATGTACAAATGAAGAAGGGTAGAGGTCATTTTTTGCTTTGCTTTTGATTTTCAAAAATGAAATGAATGGACCAGTCCTCACAGTGTTTACACTCCTCACAGCATGTTAGTATCTCATCACTTACTGCCTAGAGTTAAAAGGATAATCATTTCAAAAATTCAAATTTCAGTTTACACCTTTTTTTATATTTAAGACTACACCTCATATACCTGGTTATTGAAGGCAGATATTTTTTTTTTCCCCATTCGGTTAAATGAAAGTCAAACTTTAATCGAGCAAAACTTATTTTGGGTACAGCCGTTTAATTCAGTTCAGTTTTATTTATTTATATGGTGCATAATCACCATTCATAATTATAGAAAGAAATCCCAACAATCAGGTGAGCCCGTATGAGCAAGAACTTGGCGACAGTGGAAAGGAAAAACTCCCATTTAGGAAGGCAGGAACAGACCTCCAGAGTCAGGGTGGGGCAGCAATCTGAAGCAATCGTTGAGTGAAGATGAAACACTTAAGGCATCATGAGAAGCCCCCAGCAGCCAAGGCCTAATGGTGTGTAATGAAGTGAGGACTCGGGGTAATCCGATCGAGCCATAACTTTAAGCTTTATCAGAATTGAAAGTTTTAAGCCTAATCTTAAAAGCAGAGAGGGTGTCTGTCTCCTGAATCCAAACTGGGAACTGGTTCCACAGAAGAGGAGCCTGAAAGCTGCTTCTCATTTTACTTTTAAATACCCCAGGAAGCACAAGTAAGCCAGCAGTCTGAGAGCGAAGTGCTCTATTGGGGTGATACGGTACGATGAGATTTTTAGGATAAGATGGGGCCTCATAAGTCTAGTCCTAATATGTGAGCAGAAGGATTTTGAATTCAATTCTGAATTTAACAGGGAGCCGAGAGAAGCCAGTATAGGAGAAATATGCACTTTCTTTGTAATCCCTGTCAATAATACCTTGTTAACTCAAGATCAACCAGGTTACTTTGAGCTGATAGAACCAAGGCAAGCAGTAGAGCATCTCTAAACCTTTGAAGCAGATAGGCTTCAGTAGCAGACCACCCTGGGTAATATTTCTGTCAGCTAAGAACTGGAAACTCAAGCTGCATTTCACATGGGCTCATCAAAATTGGACATAAGGAGATGGAAAAAGTTTGCCTGGTCTCATGAATCTTGATTTCTGCTAAGACACTGATGGTAGGGTCAGAATTTGACATAAGCAACATGAAAGCATGAATCCAGCCTATCTTGTATCAGTGGTTCAGGGTTTTGGTGGTGTAGTGGTGTGGGGGGTATTTTCTTAGTACACTTTAGACCTTTAGGGCAAAATGAGCATTGTCTAAAGCCACGGCCTGAGTGTTGTTGCTAACCATCCCTTTGCAACCACAGTGTATCCATCTTTTGATGGCTGCTTCCAGCACCATATCACAAAGCTCAAGCCATCTTAAACTGGTTTTGAACATGATGATGAGTTCACTGTACTCTAATGGCCTCCACAGTCACCAGACCTCAATCCAGCTTTGGGATGTGTTGGGACAAGAGATTTATATCATGGATGTGCAGCCAAATCTGCAGTAACCACGAGGTGATGTCACGTGACTATGAATCAAAATCTCTGAAGAATATTTCTGGCACCTTGTTGACCCTGCGCCACAAGGATTTTAGGCAGTTCTGAAGTCAGAGTTAAATATATCACTAACTATATCGCAAAGTCATTAACTATTATTTGTTGTACTGTTGTTACTGTTTTTCACTTATCAAACTGTGCAAAGCAAGAATAAAAAATAAAAAAAAAACTCAATTTAAATTGAAGAAATGACACTGAGTGTTGTTAATGAAGTAATCTCTAAATGACTAACTTTTTCTGGTGGATATAAAGCACACCAGGTCGCACATATGCTTTCTGAGCCGAGTCAGTCATTGTGATGTTATGATAGAGGTACATTACTGACAAAAAGAAATAATTTCCTTTTCTGAGTGCAGTTCCTAATAGCCTTCAATCATGTAATATACTGACCATCAAGCACCGCATTCACAAAACAAATCCAACTGAGAGGAAATATGTCTTTGCAGTGGCATCACACCATGCCCACATAGCACCGGTTTAATAGGGCTTTTCATTTACACCTCCTTTCACACTTTCTCAACTATTCTGTCGATTGTAATGTGTTGACACCGTTGCTTGTCGAAGGTCACTGTCATCCTTTCACACGTTGGAGCTCCTGCTGGGGCTTTTGCAGCCGTCTCTTGTGTTAGATTCAGTCCTCAGTTTGAAAGTCCTCTTTGCCGAGGACGACACCGCTCTGGTGACAAATGACAAATGTGAAGGTGAGAGACAATGAAATTTGCAGAAAGATCAGTATCTATTGAAAACTCGCGTAACTTTGACACCTCTGTCTAAACAGTTTCCCTGGCAGCCACCCAGAACCATGAAGGTGAGTGATAATGACATCTCTGACACTGCTATGACAGTGCCAGATTCACTGGCTAGCAGAGGCAGACCGATTTATTGGTGCATATAAACTGACATCTGCACTGTATCACTGCTGCCGTTCGTCTCCTACAGTTAGCCGTTCCAATGGAAAATCGTACATTGGAGCAATAAAGTGGGCAATAGGTGGCCTTTCACAGACTGCCTAAAACTTTAAACTTTCAGAATCACTAGGCAGCAGTTACTAAGCAAGTGTAAAGCCCAGTGTTTACATTTAATGACACCAGAGCAGATTTGCTGTGAAGCCAAGCTGATTATTTTATGTCACAGAAATAGACTGTCTAAGCCAAAGATATAAACAACTTGGCAATGCCAAGTGCCTTGCTAGAAGCATCTGCACTTTAACAAGCTGATATGTTTCACCACATGGCCTTCATCAGCATTAAGAAACCAGTATGAAAGCATAACATACAGAGCAATATATGGTAGTGGAAAGGGATAACTTAATTTCACTGTGCTGATGATACTTTAGGATATATACATTCAATTTTGGGATATCTTTATGAGATATATCTTACATGTTCTGTGTGCCTATAATAAATATTATGAAATCAAAGTAGGTTTCTATCACTGTTTTGTGTTTTGATCTCAAATTCACCAGCATAAACAAGCAAAAAAATTGCTTGTCTCTACTCTTTTGGGGGGGTGGAAATCCACAGAGTCTTATCAATATCCAATGAGGTCTATGATACATATTTTATATTGTATAGTGCAAACACATTACCAAAGTGCTGCTGCTGCACACAGCTGTTTTTCTCCTTTGTGGCTATTGATAGGTGCAGTTCTCCAGCAATGTTTTTATGACAGCCTTGGAGACAGGAGGACAGCTGCCCTCCTCTCCCACTGCATTACTGCAGGAGTGCCGCTAGCAGGCAAACCCAACGTTAGCACGGTTAGCTGTTGGCACTAATGAGAAGAGAAACTGAAATGTTACTAATGCAGTTTGGTGCACGCGGATTAAAACCAAATTTTTGCCAACTTCTTTTCAAAATATGAGTAAGATGACAAAAACATGGTGTTAATAATGACCGAAACACTGTTGTGGCCTGGTTGGTTTGGTAGTTGAGAGGAAGAGTGGCAGAATGTGGGAGAAGAGGGAGGAATTTCATCTTAAGTCTTGTTACTGAAAAAAAGAAAAAAGTGAGTTTCTGCATCAGGTATGTTTTTATTTATTTCTCTTTTCATCTTAAGTTTTGCCAACCATCTAATTTATACATTTGTGCCATTGTATGTGCAACAGACATAAATAAAAGTAGAGACTTCTGCTGTACTGTTTGTGATTAGACTATTTCATACACTGATATAAGGATCATTTGAACCAAAATACATAAGCTTTCTACAAAACAGAAATAAATACATATATTTATCTATGCCATTTCAATTATGCTAACTGGCTGCACTAGGGTTATCCAGCTCCCTAGCTTTGTTAAATGCTGTGCCTGCCTAGGGTCTGCACATAGAAATTAGGTAGTAGCAAATGTTGTTATGAGAGTCACTTTTCTTATGCATGGTCTTGGTAAAAATAAAGAATAAAACTAAACTGAGAGATTAGTGAATGGGTAGGTAAGTCGAACTCACTTTTACACATCCAGTTTACAAGGTTGTTTTGTTTTTGTTTCTGTATCCGTGGGGAATTTATAAAACCTGACTTTGCTCTAATTATTTGTATTATATTGTACTATTATATAAAATGCTTAGCTGAGGATATCCTTATCGCTCACTTACTTGCTGGTCTGCATTTCTCATTTAATGTGATGTCTGTCTTAGTAGAAATGTATATTATGATTTTGAATAAGTATTGGTAAATGGACTGATTCTTATATAGCACTTTTCTACTCTCCTGGAGTATTCAAAGTGCTCTACACAACATGCCACATTCACCCAATCACACAAATACTATTTCTATGCTTTGAAGTGCTTCCTAACTACCATTCACACTCCGATGAATGTATCAGAGAGCCCAAGGGTACTTAACATGTAGACTAAAGCCAGAGATCGAACCACTAACCTTACGATCAGTAGATGACCTGCTCTACCTCCTGAGATACAGCCACCCCATAACTGCAATATACTAACCATATTTACTGGATCTATACTGAAATGTATAGATTCTGGACTGCCATCATTCCTTCATCTGTTCGTTTGTTATCTGGTGTCTGGAGCTTACCACAGTCTTTACTGAATGGCAGCTCAGGATGTTTCTGATCATCTGAACAAACAAAGCTCATTGCTGGCACTGATTGCTGGAAACGTCCTGCTCAGCACTTCAGAAAGACTTCTGACTCATCATCATCATCACCGCCATCGCTCATCACAGGCTTTGTTTCCTAACAAATAAGTCACAAGAACAGCAGAGACTGCCCCTGGGGGTGCTTTATGTTTCTGAGTATTTTCCGCGGATAGCTGATGCAACACATATTGAGTTACATTGTGTTTTTGCAGACAATCAATGCTCAGTTCAGGCAATGAGCCAACGTGTAGTGTCACATTGTAAAGCTGTGGGAGGCCTGAATTAATTAGGCATTCGACAACACTAGCTACACGGCATCGTTTGAAGCTATATAAGATCAACCAAAGCAGATCTGATGTGTGTTTAAATTTGACAGCAAATGATGGTGAAATATGTTTTCCTGCTTTCTCTCTGACAGCGAGCGGCCCATCTGCAGGTGGCCGGCTGGGCTTGTGCCTCACTGATGAAGTGTCGGCTGGATTGACGGCAGTGATGGGGCAGCTGGAGTTTGACAAGGTATGAATGTGTGCCTTTTTTCAGTGAGGCTGGATAATAATTGAAAGCTCTTTCAGAGGGATGAAAAAATAAATAAAAGGCTTCACTGTAAATCTGAACTGATTAATTCTGATAAAGCAAATGGCAGCCAGACTCTCCCTCCATCACAGTGCTTTAGAAATATAGAAACTCCCACCAACTCTAAGAGCAGGTACATAATGTGTCTCAGCTGGATCATATCACCTAATATATCACTGCACTTCATCCACAGCCATACTGCTCTATTGCGGCACATCACTAGTGCCTATTGGCAGGAACACAGAGAGGTGGGTTACTTTGCATGTTGCTCATTTAACAACAAAGATAAAACACCATTCTGCCTTTTCCACGTGACAGGATATACTTTTGTGTGTACACAAATACTAAATAACAAAGAAAAGTCAAAGCCAGATTTAGAGAAGGAACAAAGAGAAGAAAAACAGGGTTCAAAAACACAGGCTTCCTTGTTCCTTCACTGGCTCCGTCGTTACCAGGCAGAGTTCTTCCAGCCAGACAGCCAATGAGCCACCAGTCTAGCCAGACAACCAGCACGCCAACCACATAGACTTCCACTCAGCCAGTTTACCATCTGCCTGGTAAGTTTGTCATTGAGCGAGCCAACGCCCGTCTGCACTGGTGAGGCACTAGTGGCTACTTTGCTTGCTTGTCTCAGTTCCAAAAACACACACACACACAGACACACACAAGTACATCTTTCCTCAGCCACAGTCTCCTTCACAGCTACTTATACACACACACATGCACACACAACAGGAGAGAACTCTCTTATTTCTGCCTGTTCCTCAGTCCTCAGCCGCAAAACACCCAAAACAAAAGGCTGCTACCCGTTGCCCAGCTCCCACATCCCCTGCTTCGCTCCGCAGCGCCTTCAGAGTAATCGATGCAAGGTAATTTGCCGGTAATTAATTTGCCGTTCGTTTGCATTTATTAAAGCTGTGCATGCTGACAGTTGTTTTGCGTGGCATCCACCTCACCCCGGGCTAATCAGCACCTTTAGATTCGGCAAACTTATTTACACCAAAACAAATACGTGTACACAGACTAGCGCTCTCTGTAATCCTCTGCCCGGTTTACCCTTGAGCCCTGCTGGACATGAAGCATAGTACCCCTGTTTATTGTTGATGTATGCAAATGTGCCACATCCATCTGTTTGTTTAATTTAGATTTTGCTTGTTTCCAGCCATGTTCCCGCCCCTCCTACTCCACCTCTCCCTCCCCTCACCCCCCATCCACACCTTCTATGTCTCCTGCTCCTCCTCCTCCTCCAACCCCTCCTCACTGTCTCCTTCATACTGCTCAGACATCAGAGTGCTCATCTGCTTAGATCGCAGCCAGCTCTGACGTGGTCAGGACAGGGGGGAGTGTCCACTGTCCCGCCCCGGTCCGTATGCAAATTGGTCGTGTTTTGATTAAAAGACAGCTGCATATTTCATTAAAGTCACCAGTGTAGATAAGACAAGAAAAAGCATACCTCTCCAGGGATGCAAAGGTTGTTTAGCTGGAGTCAGTGTTGTGGGAGCTGCTGTTTAGTGCTGCAGTGGGGAACAAATAGAGGAGACGAAAGGGCTGCCCAGGGACTGCTTTGGGGTTTAATGGGGCTGACTGACTGGCACATAATTTAAAGCTCACACTGATGCAGAATGTGAATGAATGCACACTGCATGATAACCAGAGCAATTGACAATGAAATATAGACCAGCCTTCAAGGTACTTTGGCATGCCAAGTCAGTTGTATTTCCACCAACCGCTGCCAGGCTGCTGCGAGAAAACAGTAAACCCGGTGTCTGTGTAATAAAATGGCTTGTCGTGTGGTCATCCCTCCACTCTGTGGCAGATAGACTGTTCCCTGTGGACTGGGTAACAGACAAAACGTTGCTTCCCCAGAACATTTTCAGCTTTTCAGAGAAATACGTTGTTTCTGTGACAGAAGTCACCTAGACCTACAGTTATAGTTCTTCAGTTTGGTTTTACAATGAGTGCAACAAATCTACAGTTGCATGAATAATTACCTGAATCCTTGTTACTGTTAGTCTGAATTAATAAATTCCTAAACGGCATCTTTCCCCTGCATTATTCTCCTTTTGCTATTACTGGTTGAGGGTGATAGTTGTCCAAGAGATGAAAGAGGGGTGATGTATAGGCAGGTGGGCATGCTGTAGGGTTAAACAGTGCAAGCAGGAAAGCTGGGGGTGGATCTGCTGGCATCGAGCCAGCTCTGGTTGAATTCAAAGACATGGGGAGGAACTGAGAGGAGAAAGCGTTGGTTGCTCTGCATAAACCATCAGAAACAATAGAGGAAGAGAGCATGTGGTTCTGGTTTTCTTGACAGGGCTGATTATATTTATGCAGGAATGGAAGTGCGGTTGCGGGGAAAGGCATTAAAAGGGGTAGTAAGATGTCGGCAGGTGCATGGAGCGCTATTATAGGTGGCCCCACTGCAAAGCCAAGGACATATACCCAAGAGGAACTGATTGAATGCCATGCCAATAAAAGGAGGCAGTTTCATGCACCATTGACCGAGTTGGCATCCACGCAGTCTCACTGTAATGAAACCCCCTTCGAGGTCAAGATAATATGAATCACATTGTGTTGGTCTGTAGCTCGTACTGCTCAGAGAGAAAATGAAAGCCCAAACCTGTTTTTTTTTCTTCTTCTTCTGTTGCTCTTAGAGTATGTTGCATACGTCTAATGTTTTCATTGTATGTCAAAATAAGAAGAAAATCAGATTGTTTGTTTGACAGAAATGAAAAGATCAAATTCTGAGTCACAATAGGTGGGGAAAATAATCAGATTTGAGCCCACGGTGCGCCTACAGCCAGAGAGATTGTCCTTTCATTTTCTCTGTAGGCAGAGCAGCGTGTCCCCGAGCAGACTAATAGAATGCTTGTCTTGTGTCTTCTCAGCCATGAACTTTTCTCCGTCACAATTACATTCCGTCTTGAAGCATGTGTGCCTTGCAGCCAAATACAGTATATTAACTAAAATGAAGCAGTCAGATGCATTTGTTGATCTCAATGAGAAGTCATTGGAGAAGTCTGGTTCTCAGCAAAAAAAAAAAAAACTATTTGTTTAGATCTAGTTTAAGGACAAGAAAGACAAAACTTTAAAAGATAAGAAAAATTATTTATATGTAGTTGTACATAAATATAGTGAGCTGATAAAACAGTGAAGTGATTTAGCCTTGGTTAAGAGAATACTTACAGTGCTTTTCTAGTGTAAGGGAAAGGGGCTGGAGCCAGCTACCATAGGGCGAGAGGCTGCTTGCACCCTGGGCAGGTCGCACCCAGACAACCATTCATGCTCACATTTACATCTACAGGCAATTTAGAATCACCAATTAAGCTAATCCCGCTAGCTGCATGTCTTTGGTAGGTTCAAACCCAGGACCTCCTTGCTAATAAGGTAACAGTGCTAACCACTGTGCCACCGTGTTTTCCCTTTTTCTAGTATATTGAAAGCATATTGGTTTCAGTAGCTACAGTAATCTACATCAACAGGTCAATTTACAGCATGGACACCTGGAGTTGTAGATGCACAGGAAAAGACAGAGAGAGAAAAACATGGAGGAGCCAACATACTGCCCCAGAAGACATCGTAGGTAAGGGGCTGTTGCACTGTGCAGCACCAAAAAAAACCAAACCCAAACTAAACAAAAACTGAATTAGTGATGTTTAAAGCAAAGATTGTATATAAAAGATGGATATAACCAACAGGATGTCATCCTGGTTTATGAAGCCCGGTTTTAAAGCTGGCACTTTGGCAGTGTGCCATTGCCCAGAAGGTGGAGTTGGTGACACACACACCCCCCACCAGTCCCTAGCAAAAAGTGGTTAGTGAGTGGTTGTTTGAGGTTGTTACTTGACTGCCTGTGAAATTAACTGCTTTAGTCATTTGTATGCAACATAAACGCTACAACAAAGGAGGACGTCGAGGCGAACCCTGGTCAAGTAGGTGCTAAGAAAATACCTGGTTCTAGGTATTACCAGCTATTGGAAAACCCTAAAAACCACATTGAGCCATTCTGAGGGCTATAAAGGTTCACTTCAGTGACTCAAATTAGTTGTGTTGTAGCCTAGCAGAAAGCTAACTGCTACAGCCACCCTTGTCACCATCTATCTGCCAGTCATTGTAGTTTATGATTGATTGTTTTCATTTTTAGTGACTGATGTTTTTTACTCAGTTGGTTATAGACAATATTTGACCTCACTGTAAGTTTCAATTAGAAGTTATGCAAAGAAACAAAGCTTTGTGATTTAACACAAGCCAAGAACCATTTTGAATGCAATGATGTATATTAGTTATTTATTTGCTGCACAGTGTAGGGTTATATAGTTTTTAGTGTTATTTGTAACAGTACATTTAATGTTTCAGAATAAGTACTCGACCAATTAAAGAATAAATGATAATGCAACATAAAAAAAACTGCCTATCAGAGTAAAACATTCAGAAGGCACATGGTTGTGCTCCTGATGTTGCACCATTGCCTCCTGCTGTTTGTCCACAGCTGTAGCATTTGAGGCCAAAAACCCCTCCAAAAACAAACTAATTCTCTACTGTTGGTCCCCAGTATTAATACATATACTGATCCACAGGCACCTTGGAACCTTCTCCACTCCATCCACCGCTCCTTCTCTGCCTGCTGCTCACTCATGTTATCAATTCACAGTTTTTCTCAAGGAAAATATAAGTTAAGCTCACCTTATTTACATTTATATGATCAGATTTTCTTCCTTATGGAGGGTATGCAAATTTGCCCTTTTCTCGAGTCTTCGAGCCACATGGTGTGTAGATTTGTTGCGAGGAATGAGGAAAAAAATAATAACATTGCCCTCCAGGAGGAAAGAGGCCCAAGTTAGGATTTCTGGACCTCATGAATTTTGTAATGATCAATTTTGTTTACCGTACCTCCTCCAAGACTTATCGGGATATATGAGAGCTTGATTTACACCCGAAATGTCTATCTGTTTTAGTCTATATACTGTTGGCTGCTGCCACTGCAGTGTTCTGTGTATCATTTTTCATTTTCTCCATGTGATGACCTCTAAATTCCACTATCAGTTAGTGTTTGTGCAACATGGGGAGGTGCCGGAGTGCGCCGAGTTACTGGTCATGTTTTAAATCCTCTGTAAAGGCAAATTTGAGGGCTGGATGGATGAAACTTATTTTACTGAAAAAAATAAAAATAAAATAAAAGCATATTTGTATCTGTATGTGTGTATGTGTACAAGTGAGGGCCAGAAAATGTGTATGATGGTGAGTGCTTTACCTGACTGAAACTCGGCTAGGCTTTGCACTTAGTGTGCACATGCAAGGGTGTGTGCGTCCGGTGGAGGGAATAGCTCTCGAGCAAATTGCTTTCTGCCAGCATATTGCCACCGCCAGTCTTTATTCCCCAGGACGAGAAGGCATGTCTCAGACGATTACAGCCCCAAACTCAGGCTCGTGCTGCTGGCCTGCCCCGCTCGGCCCATAGCCCTTCTTTACAATACAGTCCTCTATACCATGCTATACCCAGCTTGCTGAATGCTGATATAGAATATTTAACAGACACTCCAAGCGAAACCCAATAATATAATCAGGTAATAAGAAATTAATTTTCCCCCTGGCTGCGCTTTGACTGGGGTGTTGATACAGGGAAGAGAAATCAGGAGGCAAACGTCGGTGAGGGAATTCAGTAGGTAGCTTGGCCTCTCTCTCGCCCTCCCTCGCTCTCGTTTTCTCTCTGTGTGTGCATCAACATTTCTCATGACACACTTCGGTGATTTGATAGCCAACCCCACGCATCCATTCACACGCCCCATGCTCCCGTGCACATACAAATTTGAAGAAACCCTCACAATAACAAGGATGCCTCCGTCTCTACTCCACTGAACTGATGACCAAAGCAAGAAAGCCACTCGTGATAGCCACACAACAATACATGCATATTAACACATAGCGACGACAGTGATGTCTCTTACACGTGGTGAGTGGCAGTGGCGTGCTGGCCTGCACCACGTACAGATGTTGGTGTGGCAGATGCTTCATGCTAGTAAGAAAGTAGCATCTTTCTGGTTTTGTGACCCACTACGCGTTTGATTTGTCCTTTCTTTTCTCACTTTTCATTCCAACCCTCTGCATGCATTTTTCTTCTTTCTCTCTTTGAATATCTGAGCGTGTCCTTTATGTGGTTAATTAGGAGGCAGGAGTCCATTGGTGTCATTTCTCTGGTGTTTTATTGTCTTCCCCTTCTTGTCCCCCCCCCCCCCCCCCCCCCCCCCAAGTCCCCAACTGGGAGACATCAATAACCCTCTCCCCCAACACACATTTCATGCCAGAGTATCCACGGCCCTGGCTGCTCTCGCCTGGCATAGCCATCCATCTCTGTGCACTCCCTCTTCTTATATCACCCACCACCCACCCGCTTCTCTCTACTTCTCTCTTCCAACACCCCCCTCCCCATACTGCTTCTCCATCCCGTGCCATCGCCTCTCTACCTGGAAGCATTTGTCATCCTCACTTTCTGCGAGCTGCGGCCGACACAGTGAAAAAAAAAAAAAAAAAACAGGAAAAAACCCTCAGTGGCAATATGCAAAAATGCGAAAAGGTAGATGCGGGTTGCCCTGGCAACGGCTCTGAGGTTATTTCCAAGCACTGATGGAAATCAATGTCATGTGCCAGGCAGGCAGGCACCTCCGTCCTCAGGAAAATTAGAAAAAAGGGGGGAGGAGGGAAGGAGGAGAAGGGAGGGCTAGAAGGACAAAGAAAAATGCAGAGGAACAGAAATCAGGTTTTCCTCCTTTCTGAACCTTAAGGGTTTCTGACTTTTCAAAGAAACTCCAGGCATGCTGGCATGTTATTCAGTTCTGCTGCGGGTCACTTTGGTTTTTGTTTTTGCCTTTGCATTCACCATAAATTGTGTCCTTTTTTTGTATGTTACTGCATGCAATTACTGCCACGAGCCCCGTTTCATCTTTTAATGTGCAAAGCGGAAAAAATATTTTTTCTGGTTGAAAGGGCACCAAATCAACAAGATAAATAAATACATGCAGGAACATGTAGGAAACATGCAGGAGCATAAAAACATACAAGAAGAAGAGAATTTTGAAAAAGGCATATCAGTATAATTATGTTTTTTGTGGCTTTTTTTGTTATTTACTTCTGATTTTTCTTTGAAACTTGACAACTGAATTTGATTTTGGAGCAGTTTCCCTCAAGCATATTGAGTGAATATCTTTTTGGACGTAAGTGGGCCAAAGCTCCACTGCTAAACTCCTCCAACGCTAAAAGAATGACTAGCTTGGTCTTGAACTTGTCATATATTAGATAATGTTAAATACCTGCTTATAAATTCTCCAGTCCGTTTGTAAAAAGCAGCATGTGCTCAAAAGATTTTCATAAAAGTAAAACAATTCATGCTATGCAGTATATCCAGAGGATAGTGTAGAAGCAGTGTCAGTGCCATACGCTGTCTATAACAGATGGATACATGTTTGAAAAGAGAAGCCACTGAGGACGTGCCTAAAAACCTCATTCTTTCTATTGGTCATCAGCGAGGCGACGGTTGACTGCAAAACAAAGTCACTTTGTATATAAGTCAATAGGGACGTGATCCTCAGTGCTTTCTAGTTGTGTTTATGGTGTCAGTTAGTTTTAAGTATACAGCACGATGTTTATTTTATTAATTATGATTCTTAATTAATTAAAAACAGACCACAAAGACGGCATGCTTTTGAGCGGGGCTGCTAAGGTCAAAAGCTGGTTGGTTCAAAAGTGTCAGGGGATGACAGTAAAGTCACCACATAGAGACAGAAGTGCAAGAAAAACAGCATTAAAGACACAGACAGTGGCTGCACTCCACACTTTTTACTGTTTCACTTCAGCGCTTCGTGTGTTATCACTTAGCTCTTCTCCCACAAACTGGTTGTTCCAAATATTTTTGACACTGCCCCCTGGTGACAATAAACAGCTACAACATATAGAAAACTGTCTGCAAAGCCGTGCAGCAATGCTGGTCCCTTCAGCCTCGCAGCCAGATCCCTGTGTACTCATCCATGTTTGTTTGTATGCTTGTTTTCATCAGTAGTTGTAGTTTATTGAGATACAGGCACATCTGAACTGAGATGCAGTATTATGCAGTCGGCTAATGAGCACCCTAAGCTTTGTGGTTTATCTTTGCCCTGTATGGTGCCTGCATTAATAAAAATTCCCTTTGGAGGTGGAGGAACAGTAAAGTATATATTGGAAAAGAAGGGCATTTTTATTATCATTTAGTTTACAGCAAGTGATATATTGAATTGATTTTCCTAGGGTGGAATCAATAACCCATAAACTCGAATTTATAGTGTAAACTGCTGGAACCACCACAGGCCATCTCTGACAAGTCTTGTATCAGTGTGGCTGGCGGCTGCGGAATAGATGGGCCATGCATGCCAAGTCAATAGGTTTTCCTCCTCATTTGCATACCTAACATGGCGTTCACACTCCAGTTGACACATTTGCAACCCGCCACTTATCCCATTACCGGCTGTCCCTGGTCACAGCATTGTTTGCTGTGTCGGCACTCTTTCTTGTTGCCTCGCTGCCTGGCTCATTCCCTCCTCTGTTTTGTGTCGATGCACTCGCGTGTTTGCTTGGATGCTGGTGAACTTGATGCAACTGGGCACACGATCAGACACGCATGCCAGCACACATCCTTGCATACATACATAATACTACTCTCAATAGTGCGTTCCAGTTATAGCATGAGATATATGTAGGATTACAGAAACAAAGGAAATGAAAAGAAAACTAAAACTAAATATTTCTGCATCAAATCCCAGCTACAGTGTTTTAAACTGACATTTTCATGTTTTTTCATTTGGCTCCATTTGGTTTTGAGACTCATTTAAGACAAGCTGCATAAGCAAAATAATACAAACTGTATTTTTTCTGTAACGTTTTCATCTTTCATATGGTCATAACGGTCTTTGACATCATCTGAGCACCAACACAAAAGACCACAAGTAAATATCCTCCTTACACACACACACGCACACTGAACTACCCTCCCTCTCACTTTGTTTTGTGAGTTGCTAATATAGGGGTAATAATTTGTCATTAAGGTTTAATTTTTGTTGGCGCCTTTGCTCTGGATGTTTAATTTGAGTCTTAAATAAACTCCCCATACCCTGCAGCCATTTTTGGCTCCTCTCCTCCTCCCTCTCTTGCTCCCTCACTGCCTGACTGCTGCCTCCCTCTCTCACTCCCTCCCTCCAACATTCTCCTTCTCATTCCCTCTTTTCAGAGGGCGGCATTACAACCTAAGTAAAACCGATTCCCACTGGCAACAAAAAGAAACAAGGATGAGCTACCTTGTTCACCTTCAGTTTCGCTGCAGGATATAGTCCGTTACTGTCTCACAGAGCCACAGTGGCATTTGCTTCTTCCCTAAATGGGCGAGTTAGAGTATGCTGCTCTGCAGTGAGTCTTTTGGAGTTTCATGTTTTACAGCAGGGGGTCTTGATATCTCTCACACAAGACTTACATGACATTTCTGTTGAGCTCTGTTATCAAATGGCTGTGTAAACCGGCTTACACCAACACTCTGAACTCAATGAACTTAAAATCACTGAGCAGATTCTCCATGGTGGAGGACTGCAGCCGAACGTTGTATGTCACCCGTGGATTTTCTGATAAGATCATTTTCCACCCTGCACATCTATTTTTGATGTGCTGTGTTGGTGGCGTACGGAATAAATGAATATTCATGACTGTGCGGAAAGCCTATATGTATCATAGTGATTTCCACCCATGTCATCAAGCTATGCAAATTACATCCTCACATCTCCATACGACCGTACAGCCCCCTCTTTCTCTTTAATTAATGGTGCTGAGAAAATGTTTTTTCTTCCAAGGAAAAATTAGCTCCTTCAAGATGGAATTGGTGCAGATATTAATGAGAAGTGATAATTCAGGACTTGTTTTTGCTTTGATGACTGAAGAAACCGCACGTTCCCTAAATGGCCACACATCTTTATGTTGCTGTCCTGAAACTGAAGTTCTTGAACCCTATACGGATGAATATTCATGGTGACGTCTGATTGGATGGTCTTTTAAATATTTGTAGTCTTTATCTATAATCCAGTTCTTCATCTTGTATTAATTAACTGACAAATCAAATATGCACATTGATATGATGTAGAGCTCATTTGCGGTAGCAAATCCATTTTCTAACAATACATGAAAGTACCTGCCAGGTTGCAAAATGTTCATATAGAACATACCATATAGAAATTTGTCAGTAACAGCATATTTTGTTCCCTTCCCCTTACAATACTTAATGTTTTAGATTAAGTAAAGCAAGATAACAGCAGAGAAATGTTATGGTCAGCATTTACTATAAATGATCTCACAAAGATACAAACTTTAAAGGTACTTTTTGTAATTACCCTCTACAGAATTTGACTGAAACAAACACCTCCAGGGGGCAGCATTTTACCAGTGGACATGCTGAAATATTTTTGAACACTGTGAATAAGAATGTGCTCTCAACGCCTTTCTTCATGACTATTTATGATTATTTGGTGCTTTAACTTTGCATTTTTGTCTCGATAACACCGTGGTTTTGTTCTATTTATGCAATAACGCAATTGTTATGAAAAATCTAAAATTCAAGTTATTTGCATGTGTTCATTACCAACAAAATGAAAGAATGTAGAGTATTTTAAGTCCTATCTATATTTGTGGCTTCAAAAATAAAACATAAAGCAGCCTAACAGTGAAAGAAATTGTTTAACTTCAGTTGATATCTTCTTAACACAGCACATTGATGTTGTAGGTTCTTTACAATCTGTTGGTAGTTTTAAATAATTATGGAATGTTTTAAATGACAATTTCCCCCAAATTTGCCATGCTGTGTAAATGTAAACAAAAACAGAATTCACTGATTTCCAAATTTCATAAACTCATATTTGAATCACAATAAAACAAACGTGAGACATTTTACCATTTCATGAAAAATGTTAGTTGATTTTTTTAATTTCATGGCAGCAACACATCAAAACAGAAAAACTGGGAAAGGGAGAACAAAAGGCTCTGTTGGTACTATTACCACTAAAAAAAAGTGGTACTAAAAAGAAACAGCTGTTTTGCAGCTAATTAGGTTAATTGGCAACAGGTCAGTGACATGATTGGCTATAAAATTTCCATCTTAGAGAGACCAAGATTCTTAGAAGTAAAGCCAGGCAGAGGTTCACCAGTCTACAAAAAACTGCATCTACAAATTGTGGAACAATTTCGGCAGTGTAAAATCATCTTCACATCATCATAAGAATCTGAGAGTCAGGAGAAATTGAGGCCAAATATAAAATGTATCACCAAGTAATATCGATATTGAATGATCTTTAGTCTTTCGAGTGGTACTGCTTTAAAAACAGACGTGATTCTGTCACGGAGCTCGCTGCATGAGCTCAAAAACACTAATAGAAATTGTTATCTGTGAACACAGTTCAAGATACCATCCACGCAAAGAAGAAGCCATATATGTACATTATCCAGAAAAGCCGTTATCTTTTGACCAAAGCTCATTTAACATGTAGTAAAGCAAAGTAAAAACCTGTTCTGTGGTCAAATGAATCAAAATTTGAAGTTCTTTTTCGGAAAACATGGACATTGCGTCTTCTGGACTAAAGAGGAGATAGGTCATCCAGCTTTTTATCAGCTCTCAGTTCAAAAGTCTGCTTCTCTGATGGTATGTGGGTGCATTAGTGTCTATGCAATTGGCAGCTTTAAATATCCAGAATATCCAGATGACACTGATTGGCTGTCGTTCAAACCTCAAATATCTGTATTTTACCTCGCTGTGTGTTCGATGTCCTTCAGGAACATCAGTCATGCTGCGCTTTCTACAAACTTCTCAAAACTTCTCATAACATATTATCAGTCATTCTGTTTTATCCTACTGAACTAACAGGCAATACATTTCATAAATACCTTGCAAACTTATGTTTTGCTTACACCGGAAGGGCAGAAGGATGACTGTTGCTACCATTACGGCTCAGAGGCCTTTATACATATGTTCAATAAGTTGCAACACAAAATAAGACAGGAATTTAATTTATATGCAGATGTACATTTTAATAGAATAAAAGTGTTTAATGCATTTTAAAAGATGTAATTCTTTGTATATTCAGTGGATGTCTTGTGGCTGGCTGAGCACAACTTAATAAAATTGTTGTATTAAAAAATACAAAACATACCATTTGCGTTTTTGGCAATAATATAATGAATAGTTCCTGCTTTGTACGAGAGGATCTGGCTGAACTGCTATTGGACCTCTGGCTATCCTGATCATAACCACATTCTGGTTTTTTGGCATTGAACCACAAAGATTTTGGATGAAAGCTAAAACGTCTGATTTCAAGCTGAGTATGTTTCCTGTTTACTCTAAATGCATTTTTATCATTTTTAGGAGACACACTTGAACTTAAATGCTCCCCTGCTGTTAATCCAAATGCTAGCTCAGTTCGCACATGAAGCTTTGGTGTAATTCGGTTTTAAAAGGAAGAATGGAAATGTTCTTTATATGCTGCCAGTACTCTTAATTTAGCTGATAAATAATATTGTTGGTGTAATATTCATATAGATTTAAAAATATATATTTTCTGCTTCATTCCATTATAAAACTACAGACTCACGCCTAAATGTGACAAGCATTTTAAATGACGAAGGTTTTTTTCTTACACATACCTGCACACCTATACTTTTCTGTATGATATTGCTTAAGTGGCATTTTACAGTCTCCCACAACACATCTAAAGCCCACAAAGACCCCCCAACCTCCTCTATTATAAGATAAAACACACCTGAGGGTGGGCATATTTGCTGAATTACAAGTCGTGCATACATATCATCATCAATGGCAAATGTGGGCGACACAAATCTGGTCTTCATCTTGAAAGATGAAAAAGATGATTGTTTGAGGAATGGAGGTGGACTCATGAAGAAGAGAAGGGCAGAAGTGAGGATAAGCGGTAAAGCTGACATTAGGGTCAAGTGCTGATCTCGTGTTCACGTTTCCCTTTTAAATCCATCTATATGCATATTCTCACATACACACATAGGAGCCTTTAGCTAGCCGTGTGTGGCTGCACGCCCACATGCTCTGCTGGGAACAACCAGCCAGACACACGTGAAGTCACACTGAGACAAAAAGCAGATGGATGAAATCAAATGAGTAAAGGAGAATATTGCATTTTATTTAACTGTGCTTGTGTGTGCACGTGCCACAGTGAGATATATAGGAGAGGAGAGAAAGGGAGAATCTATTCAGGATAGAGGTAGTAGATCACTGACAGCCTGCACTGCCATGCTCAGCCAGTTCATTGCTGTCATTCCTTACTTCTTTTGACATTTTCAATTATGTCTTTCACACATGGCTGGGCACTTGTTTTTTTTTTCTTTCTATGCTCCTCTTATCGTCCTCGTCTGCTTTCCTCTCTCGCTCTCCCTCACTAACACCTTCCTATTCTATTCCTCCACCTTATTCATTCCATTTCCTCTTTAAGTGGCCGCTCCCTCTTTGCTTTGTATGTCAGCGCCTTTCATATATAGGGGTCAGTTAGCCCACAGATCCCATTACTTTCCAGCTCTGCGGTGGATGGAGCGAGTGGGGGACAGTGGAGTGAGCAAGGATAGGGCAACCAAGGAGTGAAAGGGACCCTGTCAAATATGTCAGGGAGCCCTGTTAAATCTATCAGGTTATCCTGAGGGGGACCTGACAGGGCGAGCGGTAGAATACAGGTATACCTGTTTTAATACATGATTATCCCTTTTTTTCTTTTTTTAACCAAGCATTCACCCGATAACAATGGAAAACAGATTAACACTTGTCAGTAATGTAGACTGAGAAGGCCTCTAGACTGTGACGTGTATAAAGTTTTCTGGTATGTTATGGTCACCTCTGTTTAAAACCTTAACTTCAGCTGTGAGAGTGAAAGTTACTGTAATCAGCATTCTCCAATCCATGTCACGCATTAAGGAAAATAGCCCCTGATAAGAGGGGTTTCCTGCTTAACCAGGACAGCTATAGGGGTTTGCACTGTAATCAGTATAGTCTTATGCATGGATTTTCAGGATTTAGGATTTTCACCCAGGAAACTGGGGTTCTTGTTCCATTTTACTTCATTATTTCAAATTATATTTTAGATTTTCTTTAGTTTTTAGTTACTGTTGTTTCATTCTTACTTGTTTTATGTTTTTAAGTTTAGACCAAATAAAATATGTAGCTAGCATAAGTTTGCCAGCTATTACTTGTGAGCTATTTTTAAGGAATTTTTGACCAAAGAAATCTGTGTGAAGTTGTAAATAACAACATTACTAATAGGTTAAAATAATTCTAATCTTTACCACATGTGACTACTCTGCAGGCTATGATTATCTGATATTCCTCCTTTGTACTTTTATTGCAATTTTTTGTTATATGTTTCAAATTACAGAACTAAAATATTAATATGTTTTTAAACCTTTTTAAGTAGAAAAATTGTGACTTCTTTGGGGAAATACCCATGCTTGTGAAAATGACTCAAAAATAAAATTAACAGAAAAAGGAAAAACAGCCATTTTCTTATGCAACCTTTTTTTTTCTGTGTTGACTCCATAGCTAGCGACAGTTTTTGTTCCAAAATCTGCAAACAAACAATGCACTATTTTGGCCCGAATCCTTGTCCAGGAAAACTCTCAGCTATCAGGGAAAACCCCTGATGTCAAACATTCATAGAAAAAAAAGATAAATACGTAAAAAAAACAAAACATTTTTCACGTTCATTTCAGGAAACAAATTTAGCACTTCAGCTTGGTTTTCACATTCTGCACCATAATTAGTCGTGACTAAAATGGTAATTTATCCAAAAAACAATAAATCACTAATGTAATGCACTTTCAGTAAACTTTTTGTGGGACTCTTACAAGTCATGATTGTGATTGTGATGATTATGACAAAGCTTTACTATTACAATGGTGATGTTAATACTTCCTCCATCACACACAAACAAAAGAGGTAACAAAACCCGAGACTGACAATGAGTACTGTATCCCAATGACAGTAAACACAAAGGCTGTCTTTCATATAGGAAACATTTAAATACTGATTGATGGATTGGCTCTCTGAATGATTATCTGACTAACTAATTGATTGAGCCATAATGAGGACATGATGTTTTTCTCCACTAAGAACATCAAAGGAGACACAACATCCATAATGCATGTTTCATATTAGGGAAGGAAGGGATCATTCAAGACTAACTGATGGATTTACTGATTGATTGGCTGACTGAATGACTAATTGATTGGTTTTGCAATGAGGGGAAAACACATTTTTCTCCATTAAGGTGAACCAGAGGGGATTCCCCTTGCTGGCAGCCATGATGTAATGTGTAGGTTCTAATGACCTCAGCATAATCACCACCATTATGAAACAGGCACTCTGCGCTCTAAACCACTTCATCATCAGTGTTGCCTACTCATCCCGACAGCCATCGCTCTTTCACTTTTTGCTCCTCTTTAACTAAGTGAGCCAAACAGATTACCAGCAGTGCTGCCAAAATCGCAGCCAAATCGAAGCAGAAATTTAGCTGGCTGCCAGCAAAGCTTTGTTTGTCTGAGTTTGGATGAAAAAGAGAGAAAGTGAGTGGCTGTGTGTAAATGTGAGGTGGTAGACTGCTGGCATTGCAAAAAATGATGGCCCTGGATGTACTCACTTTCACCGGGAGGCAGACAAGTAGGCAGAAGGCCAGATTGCTATTTTTTCAGACTAATCATGAAAAAAGGCTTGCCAGGTATTCTCCCCTCTAATCCCCCGCCTCCCCTCTCCTGCTGACTCTTAACCCTGACCCTTCAGCGGGAGATCCCTCTCTTGGCAAGAGGGATGTAGAAACACAAGACAAAAAAATGGGGGAAGTCAGTGGCACGGGCTGAACAAGAGGAATGGGGAGTCATGGTCAAGGGCTGATTAATGAGCCTTTAATTTAATCAGCAATTCCCATCTCGCCAGGGCCTCTCCACGTGGCTCTGTAGCAGCTTATTAGTTTTAACAAGTCTGTGATCTCCCCCTTTCCCCTGTCTTTTTTCCCCCCTCTTTCTGTCTTATCCAGTTCCTCTTTCATGCAAAGCCCTTATCTGTGTGAGAGTCAGGCATATGAATAGGGGGGAAATGATTAATGGATATTTAAGAACTATGAAGGACGCCTAACTGACTTGTCATTCCACACAGAGTCACATTTGTGTCACAAAAAAATTGGCTAAAATGATTGCACTTGGTATAATAATGCGGAACATGTTATCTTATCATCTTATCTACCAAATAGTCTTTTATTTGGTTAGTGTTCATTATTTAACAACAGTATTTCAGTACTAGGGTTAGTTTCTCTTCTGTGATTTTTGTTTTGGATCTGTTGCCTTAACACAAGACACACATTATATGACATGAAAAAAATTCAGGAAACACTGAAGCCGTTCACATTTTTTTAACATCTCATTATGGCATTGCTGTCAAATTTTAAATAGCCTTCTGTTGCTGTCAGCTGTCATTTGAATCTCTGATCAAGCTTCATTAAAAACAAACATGTACCAGAGACATCTCTTAGGTCATGTGTCAAGTCTTTGCTGGACTTTTTAACTGTTTCGTAAAGACACGACTCTCATGTGCTGCAGTTTTTTTAAGGCCTGACACTTCTTCTTCTGTCCTCCCATTTTTTTAGGGACGCTCTGCACACCTGGAAATACCAAATTTGTTGGTTCCGAAATACCACTTTTTGCCATTCGCACTGTTTTTTGGCATATTTTGTAGATTCAAACAAAGAAATGTGAGCAAATTGTGTTTTTTAATTTGCACTGAATTCTTTGCTAAAGATAAATCAGTGGTTCATAGGTCAGTGTTAAATGGCCTAAAAAATTGGAAAAAATGAAAAAATTCATCTGAAAATCATAGGTACAAGGAGTGGACTGCGAGTGTCTGAAGAAAAACTTTGAAAGACCTTATGAAAGCCTGGAGAACTATTCCTCAAGGCAACTTTAGAAATTATAAGCTGGCTCTTTTGGAAGCAAAACGTAAAGAAATCAAGGGTGGCTTGAAGACTTTAGCACATTACAGTAAACACTGAAGTTATGCAGTGATTTCTTTTATTTCATAATTGCAGATATTAAGAAATACGTGGCTAAAATTGGTCTAAATATGAGATGTCTCACAATCAACAAGCAACAAGAATGGAGGAATTGGCAACTTATTTTCTTTACGGTTAATATTAATCATGTTTGTACACAATGACAGCATTCTGTCCTCTGAAAACAACTTCACCAGACTCTCCAGACCTCTGTTCCCTCTTCACACACAGCCGCTCTGCCTACTCTGCCTTCGCTCTCATTTCGACTGGATAAAAACAGCACACACAGCATCTTTTTTTCTAATGCAGAAGCAATGCATTTATTTCTAGATAATTAGAAATGATGGCAGGTAAAAAAAAAAAAGAGAGAGCGTAAGAAGTGATGGAATAAGAAAAGCTTTGTAGTGAGTCAGAATGGAGATGAGAGAAGCTCTTTAATTCTTCCTCTGATTACTAAGTGGCTCCGTCCATTATCTTTACACAGTGAATAGCAGAACACCATAAAAGTAAAATGTGACTCATCCATCCCCACTGGTTATCGCACTCAGTGGCTTATGGAAGTCAACCCTGCACCCCCCACCCCCATCCATCCGCACACAGATTGACAGTGCCCACTTAACATAGACCTTCAAAAAGTGCTTTTAGATGGTGTGTACTTGTGTGTTTGTGCATCGAGGTCCAGACATTTGTTCATGTATGAATGTTTGTGTTTGCATGAAAACGTGCATATGTGCCCTAGTGAGTGTGTTTGCGTCTCATGTTATTTCTTCTCATATTCTGAAACAAGAGTAGATTACGTAGGTCCTCTCTTCTCTTCTGCTGAGGTTTTCTGAGAGGTATTGCCTCTCTTATGGCTGTTGAAAAGTCCCATCAGTGCCAGGCATGCTGATTTATGTCCCTGATCCCCTCCACCTCTAGCTCCTTTCCATTAGGCTTTACAATATTCCCCCATTGTTCAGCTCCCTGCGTTATCGGCCCTGCCCAGGCCTGTCAGCAGGACCTGCCTCATACACAATCGCACCGAGAGTAGTAAAAGAAGGGGGGCGGGGGCTGATAGGATGGAGCGAGAGATCGACGAGGTGGGGTAGACACAGAAACAGAAAGACGGTGAAGGGGAGGGAAAGCACGGGCGCCGGGATGAAGAGGGACATGGAAAAGTGGCAGGCAGGGATGGGTGGGGGGAGGAGAGGGGAAGGACAGAGAGGATTGGATGAAGAGGAAGATGAGGTGGAGGGCAGCATGTAGAGGGAAGAAAAGAAATGGGAGATGTCCATCTAAGCCTCGGGTTTATTGTTTCTAAAAAGGGTGGGGGTGGTGATTTGAGGTGGAGTGGTGGGGTTGCTGAGCATAAGTTAGACAAAATGTGAGAGGTTGACTGTAATGATGGGGGTGGCAGTGCCATTTGGATGCATTACTGTGGGACATTCTCTTGGAGTACGTCCATTAAGATATAGATTTTATTGTCTCAGAATGGGCTGGGGTTGCTGTGCATTGGATGTTGACAAAATAGGGTGTTGGAGATTGAGCTGGCTGGTAAAGCTTCTGATATGGACCCCACTCGGCCAATTTCAGCCAGTTTTACTGCCTTGAGGAAAGGTACGATGAACCAGGAGCGATGCATTTGGTTAAATGTAGGTGCCTTTCAGGCCGAGGTTTACAGATGCACCGGAGTTAAGTGCGGTACAATGACTGCTTGAAAGGCAGCCTTGAGAAAGGTCGAGAGGGCCACGTGTGCAGAATGTGAATGAGGGACGACTATTAAAGAGATTCAGGATCAATGCTTGTCTTGATGATGTGAAAGCAAAGACGCAGCACATAAAGGTTGCTTGTGAGGGCAAAACACTGAAAAAATGCACTGGTTTACAAGCACTTCAAGGCGACTTTACTTTGCTTCACTATTTAAAGCTGTATCTCTTCAACTGCCAGTAATTTGATGACAATTAAGTCCCATGTCATCACAAATCTAAAATGTATTCTATCCCCCGCCTTTTGAATTATTGCCAAAGTCTAACAAATGTGTGTGTGTGTGTGGAGGGGGTGGAGGGGAATCCTATTTGTTTCAGTTCTGCAATTGCCTGCCCAGATAATGGAATGGTAAATTTAAAAGGGAACTCAAATCGCCCCCATTTTTATATGCAGGGGGCTTCTCATCCTTTGAAGAGCTGGATCCTTCCTCTGAAAGATATTTCTGACATATACCTTTAAGAGGAGGAAGATGAGAAAACGTGGATGAAAAGAAGAAGAGGCAAGGGAGGAAGGGGATGAGGAGGGGTGGCTGATAAGCTTGCTTGCTTTCAACTCTGTGGAGGATAAGGGAGAAGAAGTTTTAATATCTCTAGATCAGCTGCTCAATATTGAAAGTGTCATCTAATTGAAAATGATTTAGGACACCGGGCTCGCCTGGCAATCATATATAAATTCACTCCTGACACCAGCTCCAAAGTCTCTCTATTTCTACTTTATGAGTCATTTGCATGGTGGGGGCCTTGGAGAGTATAAACCATGCAAATGATATGGAGTGCTGCACAAGGTGATGTATCCCCGCTCCCTCCCCTCCTCCATCTCTCCATCTCTCTCTCTCATTGCCCCTCTTAGCCTCAGGAGAAATGCTTTCTGCTTTGCCGCTGCCTTTGTCCAGAAAGTCATTTATTTCTCTTGTTGTTTGCTCGCTTGCTATTTTACTGCTTGCCACATAGGTTAGGGGGAAAAAAACAGCTGCCTCCCCATTCAGCTGAATGACTGTCATCTTCTATTTGCAAGCCCGTGTTGTGCGTGGAAGTTATTTCCTTATTTTGTGAAAAGACAGATAGACAAACCCACAATAGAAGCTGTGGTGTATATCCACACTGGTAGACATTGCAATAAACATACCTGTGCTTTAATGAGGCCTTGAAGTGCATCTGTGCACTTCAGATTGTAATGCGGACTAATAGTGTCTGCGGCTTGAAGCTGAATGAAAAGTTTTCATTTTTCAGTGAGCTTTTTTTTCTGCCTTTCCTCAGCAATGTGGTCATTAGTGTGAACATAGACTCAGACCACTAAACACACACACATTGGTGAGTAGAATTAACCTGAATCACATGACAAAATCAGAAGAGGTGAAATAAAACAGGACAATACCTGAAACTCAAAATAAGTTAATGTTAGACTTGGTTCTTTAGCTGACTGAACACTTCTCCTCTCAGGTGGATATAAAGAGCGCCAGTGAGAGTTCAGAAGGGCCGACTGTACATGTTCACCCTTTACGACTCCCATAAAACTTTTATGACTTGAAAATCCTCTATTTCGCTCTCTGGAGAGAAAAGCAGAGATTAAGGGATGAGAGGATGAGGGAGTAATGGGGACAGATGGAAAGCAAGCAGAGAGGGGAGCGCGCTCCCTTTCGCCTCTGTTCTCCCGTAAGTGGGCTGAAATTTGAAAGCAAAATCCTTGTGGTCTTTATGGCTACTTGCACCGCCAAAGCTGCTGTTAATTAAGTTTAAGTAAACTGGCATAAGGGCATATCCATGTTCACATTATCATCTAACACTCTGTGGCTTTCTGTTGTAGAAACAGGACTAAGTGATTCCACAGGGTGTAATTTGTGCGTAAACATGTGTGGCCTCTTTTTTCCCCCCCGGATCTGTGGTTTTGGTCCATTTACCAAGAAGCACAGTGGTATAAACCTCTTTATGTGTGTATGCGTACGTGTGCTTTATGATTTGTGTGTCAGATTTTCTATTTGTGTGTGTGTTTCTAGGTTTATTTCTATTTTTTTATTCTCTTTTTTATGCTTTTTTTGATTTGTGCCTATATGCACTGATAAATATATGCAAATATAGTGTTAGCATATATGCGTGCATGTTCAGGAGACGGTGAGTGAATGACTGCGGCGGTTTCAAGTGTTGCCCAGGGAGCTCCTGTGTGCTGTGGCGGTCTTGTTTGTCTTCCAGCTGCTCAAACAATGGCTCCCCATGGGCCCGCTCGCTGCCTAATTGAGAGACTACAGAGAGAAAAAAGAAGTGATAGGGCCGCACTTACACTGGCTCGCTTACACACGCACACATATATCCACAAACGCACCCAAACACCTCCACGCGTTCACAAGTAAACACAAACACAGACATGTAGCAGCATAAAGCATTACAAATGGAGCAAATAGTGCTCATAGAACCACTCTTCATCCCTTTTATGTGTAACAATAACACACACACACACCATTCACCTCAGCTGCACTTAATCCAACAGCACCGAGGAGCCTCACAAAGCAAAACCACATTGTCGATACAATATTTTGTTGTATCTGGTTCTCTTTTTCACCAAGACGCAAGTCCTCCCTCATACAACTGTAATGCAAGCCATGACTGGTTACAAGCTCTTAATTGTATCGATTATAACTGTATGTCGTATGTAAGTGTATGTAGACTGTACAAAATGGCATATGTGGAGTAGAGATGGACCGATCCGATATTAAGTATCGGTATCGGTCCGATACTGACCTAAATTACTGGATCGGATATCGGCGAGAAATTAAAAAATGTAATCCGATCCATTAAATATCAAAAAAGCACCTCACAAAACTTGCGACACGACGTAACTCGGCTTGTAACCGTAGCACGTCGAAGCAGTGTGCTCACGTGATAGAGCGGCTGTGTTTATTTGTAGCCTCGCTAGCAATCCAGCATTTCATCTCCGAGGAAGTTATCCCAGAGAGAAGTAAAGCAAGTGTGTAAGTTCATCTCTGAATGTTTGTAAAGCGTACCTACGTTAAGCTTAACAACCGATATATGGAGCGACTGCCTCTTCTCTCTCCCTCTCCTGCTGCTACTTCAATCGTGAAACTGCTTAATGATCAGCTGATCGGCTTTTCTGTCGCGAGTCCGTCTCTCTTCTTTGTTTTTGGCCCACTTTGCACCAGAAAGAGGAAACCAGCGGCTGAACAACAGCAGCACATTTAACCTTGATAAGCTGTTGTTAGAATTTATTTAATATTACTTTCTAGACCAGGATCCTTTTCTACGTAGCTGACGGCTGGTAACTGTGCAGGGGCGGATCTAGCAAAGTTTAGCCAGGGGGGCCGATAGGGCATTAACAGGGAAAAGGGGGCACAAAGACATACTTATCTTTCTTATTCTCATTTAAAATGTCTAGCTTTTAATAAATAATTATCTGAATCTTACACCCAAAGTTTTAATCTGATGTAAAATGTATAGAAGTCCATTACTGTATATAGTAACTGTTAAGTCTAATATACCCTAGTAAGCTATAGTACTTTTTCCTTTGGGAAAGTACCATCTGTGCAGTCTGCAATTCTGTAGAAGAAAGATGTTGAATATATTTAATTATTCTTGAAAAATAATTTATTTCTGTGCATTTTTTTCACACTGCATCAAATTAAAGTTGATTACGTCGATTAAGCATCATGAGGTGGAGGGTGGGGGGTGGTTCCCTTTTTTTTTTTTTTGCTGGGAGTTT